>NC_030679.2:113011413-113344985 GCF_000004195.4 Xenopus tropicalis
AAAATTTGGGGGGGGGGGAGCGGTCTGTGAACTTTTCTGTTTGTAGCGAGCAGCTTCATTTCTGGAACCATGACTAAATACTGTACATTCCGCTGGTCATTAGCAAACAGTGTGTGTTCTATTGGCTCTTTTCTTTATCCGCTTGAGGTCATTGCTGCCAACTGAGTATTTTTTTACTCAGTTTTTACCACAAAAAATCACATGTCTTTTTGTGCTTGGGTTGCTCACATTTTCCATCCAAGGTGTTTTGATTAGCGTTTAGCGTTACTGGATGCAGCAATGACATTTCAAGCCCAAGTAACGGTAGCTGTTGTAGCAGGTAGCCACAATCAAAGCACCCCAAGTACCGTATATCCAGATCATTTATAGTACTTATTTCCTTAATTTAAATTAACATTTTTTCTATCTTTCATCTTAGGAATCTGAAAGAAAGAGCATCAGAGACAGAATTCAGATGATACAAGACATTGTTATAACGGTTCAGAATGTCTTGGAAGAACTCGCTTGCTTTGGTGAACGGATTAAAAAGTATGTGATTGGGGCATCTTTCTCAACCTTAATTCCTCATACTTGTCCCAGATTTATTTACCTGAGGTGCTGGTCTGTGGGGGCTTTAAAAGGGCATTATACTGATTAGTTCTGAAGATTTTTTTTAATAACAAACAGCCTGGTAAAAGATACCAACACAACCCCTTTAGATTGGTAGCTTATTAGGCAATATATGGGGGCTTCCCAATGGCCAGACTGAATGATATCTGGCCACAAATCAGCCAAATTCTATTTTACAGAAATCACCACTAAATCTACACCTTTTCAATTACTTACTTGTTGCCCAGTATAAAGGGTTGGCACCCTCCCAAAAGGCCAGAATAGAAGAAGCTACTGGCACAATAGAGCTTCTGCGAGCAGAGAAACCCCTGATAATTTATTGAGTGACAAAGGGGCATGCCCCCGAAATGTTGCAGTGCACTTAAAAAATTAGCAGGGGTTTCCCCGCTCCCAGAAGCTCTGTTGTGCCAGGACTACTTCTTTTTTGCAGAAAATCCCACTGGAGGAGGATCACATTCACAAGTAGGTATTTTTAATCTGCTCAATCAATCTCTGGCTGATTTTTGGCTCCCATTATGATTTGCTCATTACCGCTAAGCAAGGAAATGTCAGGTGACAAAATGTCCAGCATTGCCCTGTGTGCCTTTAACCTTAACCTACAAGATTTTATTTTCTATAGTTGTGACCTTCCAGGCCACCTCCATTTAGCTGGCTGAGAATAAGAGGCTCCACTTACCAACCCAGCCAGCTACTCCTGCGCTTTTTGCTCCAGTTTTTGTTTCCTTGATAACTGCTCTTAAAAGCAATTACCAGGAACATTGTTTAATTTGCATGTAGACATTTTAATCACTTTTAAATGGTGTGTAATTATGTCAGGGTCACTTAAAAAATTGTAAAATGAATACAGAAAAGCCGCAGAATTGTTTTTTTACATACTGTGTATTGCCTTAGGTCCCTATTACACACAGTAAGGTTAATATCATCAATATTTAGTTACCCTCCTGTATGTTTTTGGAACATGGGCGGAAACACACACAGACAAGTCAACATATACATTACCAACTGCTGCAAGACTGACCACTGCGCACATACAGGTTTGGGATCTGATATCTAGAAAGCTCAAAATTACGGGAAGGCCATCTGCCATAGACTCCATTTTTAAAATGTATTTACTTTTTCTCTGTAATAAAACAAAAAAAAAAACCAGTACCTTGTACTTGATCCTAACTGATATATAATTAATCCTTATTGGGGGGAAAACAATTCTGTTGGGTTTATTTAATCTTTAAATAATTTCTTAACAGACTTAAGGTGTGGAGATTCAAATGATGGTAAAACCTCTTATCCAGAATGCTCGGGACCTGGGGTATTCCAGATAAGGGGTTTTTCCGTAATTTGGATCTCCATACCTTAAGTCTGCTAGAAAATCATTAAAACATTAATTAAACCCAATAGGATTGTTTTGCATCCAATAAGGATTAATTATATCTTAGTTGGGATCAATTACAAGGTACTGTTTTATTATTACAGAGAAAAAGGGAATCAGTTTTAAAATTCTGAATTATTTGATTAAAATGAAGTCTATGGGAGACGGGCTTTCTGTAATTTGGAGCTTTCTGGATAACGGATCCCATTCCTGTACTATAAATCCAAACACCTGATCTTTACCCTGGTTGGTTCTAAATTCCGTCTTTGACTTTAAGTAAAAAAAAAAAAAAAAATTATTCCAATATTTTTTTATGGACACATTTAATTCAAAGAATTCACAGACTTAGAATGCCCATTCTTGTAAAATGATTATTATTATGTATTTTTATTATTGCATTAGTTTACTGGTATTGGTATAAAACCGCTTTTGCCTTTGACACCTCTTTTCTACTTGAGGTTATTCTTGCCTTGGAGTTATGCCTTTTAATTGTCAGTGCATTTTCCTCTAAGAGGTTTTAAAGTCATTCAAGGAAAAAATACCATCCAACCTTTCTAAACTCCCCAGGAGCCTGACTAAACTCCCTCCTGATTACACTCTGCCGCGTCTCATGTTCAGCGCACATCTCGGCCAGGCAGCTATTTCCAGTAAAGCATTGTACCAAAGGGCTTAAAATTAGAATTCAGCTAGCAGGCAGAAAGAAGAATACAGAACACTTAAATGGTTGTACAACTTAGAGCATCAACCTTCGGTCACTAGAGATGTTCCCCTGCTGATCAGCCAGTGTGTCGGTTTTCAGTGTTTATGTGTATGTCTGTGTGCGCTTTTAAATCTGCAGTGAAACAAAGAAAGTTTTACAGTGTCTGGTTCTTGATAAGAATCACACCCAGAAGCTGTTCCTTATACAGAATCATCTGAAAATGCATTAGATTAGATGCATGTTTTAACCTTGAGTACGAATCCTGTGTATCTGACGAGCAAACCACTATCCTGTGTATGTGACTAGCAAGGGGCCACAGATTAAATGGGCGAATTAGTGTAATTGACAGTGTGCTTCTGTGATTAGGACACAAATGTATGGCCTTGTTTACCATCGTTTTCTGACGGTTTGTTGTAAAATGACACAGAAATGTTTACGATAGAGATTCAGCACTGAGTGAATGCATGTACATAACGTCGGCATCAATTAAATAACAATTCCAAATAAGACATTCTATAATGCTGTATGTGTGTTGGGTGGTGACGGGGGGAGGCGTCACCTTTTCCATCAGATGGAACGGTTGGAATTCTCAGCCACATGAACACATGGGAATGCTGCATCATTTAAAAGGATACTCATATAATAGAATAACACATTTTAAAAGACAATACAACATTCCAATATCTATTCACTCAATATTTTCTGTGACTTTAATGTTACCTGTAAATTTAGTTTATTGAAAACTGTATCCTATTCCCCTCACATCTCACCATGCCTACATCTACTACATCTAGCCAAAACCCCAATTCTCCAAATACCTATAAAGAAGTAGGCAAAGCATTGTGGGAATTGGAGTCTCTCACATTGCCTTGGACAAATAGCTTGCAAATATGCAGCTAAACAAGTGTGGATTTTGAAAAATTCTGATAGTCTGTAAAGTGGTGGTTCGCCTTTACGTTAACTGTAAGTATGTTATAGAATGTCCAATTCCTAGTAATTTTGCAATGGGTCGTTATCATTAATTACATATAGTTTATTTTACAGAGCCTTCCTCTTTTAAATCTTTTCAGCTTACAAATGGGGTCACTGACCCCAGCAGCCAAGAATTATTGCTGTGTGAAGCTGCAATTTATTGTATTTATATGTATTACTTTTTATTCCTTATCTTTCTAGTCTAGTCATTCTATTCACATTCCAGTCTCTCATTCAAACCACTGCCTGGTTGCTAGGGTAAAAAAGACTGAAGCAACCAGATAGCTGCTGAACAAAAAGCTAAATAATTGTAAACCACAAATATATTAAAAAAAAAAATTGCAGATTCTCAAAAAATCAATATTTATTTCATACTAAAGTTAGTTTAAAGGTGAACAACCCCCTAACCAGCAGCAATGGCAGTCATGATATTAATCTCCTTATTTTATCAGTAGTATGGGATCCTTTGCTTGCTGCCATTTAAATGTAGTCTTTTGAGCAGAATCTTATGCCTCTCTGTATTATTCCTGCAGCACTTTTAACTGGAGTGTTCCGTTCCTGTCACTACTTGCCTGCTGTATTTTGATGATTGCCACAGTGCTCCTGTACTTTGTGCCATTAAGGTACATTGTTCTAATCTGGGGTAAGTGATAATCCAGAGTGGTATTTTATAACCAGAAGGTATGTCTTTCCCCTGTGCTAAATGTAGAATGGGAAGCAGAGACGGCCCTACCTATCGGATTGTAGTTACACTGCTAATAATACTTGCACACACAAAGGAAGGTGCTATGAGTGATGATTATAACATTCAATTTCCATATGAGCTAGTATATACTCTACAGTAAAGCATTTGTATGTTTGAAGTCATTAACATATGAAAGAGAAAATATATTTTGCATAGATGAAATCTGCATATGCTCATTAAACAAAACATAATTAATTTCATAATTAACAGAGCCGTTCAGAAGTTAATTTGGCAAAATAGAAACCATGAAGATCATTCTAAAGGTTTTGCCAAGGTTTACAGATCACTGCAAATCTCCATGCAGATCAACCCAAAGAGCGCTAAATCTTGCCTAATGCAGTCTGTTAGACAAAACTGTGTCTAAAACATCTTACCTTCTTCTTACATTCTTTTTTTTCTTGTTTCTTTTTGTAGGCATCAATAAATTTACGAAGAAGCTGCGTAATCCCTATGCCTTAGACAACAATGAGTTCCTAGATTTCCTCTCCAGGGTGCCATCTGATGTCCAAAAGGCAAGTTGCATTTCCACAATCAGAGTATAGTAACAATCCAGATCTATGAACCTATCTTTCTTATACAGACCCAGTTCCACTACCACTTTCAGTTCCTAGTATGATCAGCAAAGCCCATCTGAAAAAAGTTACACATGGCAAGAAGGAAATCCAGTTCATCCTTAGCAAAATGTTAAATAAAAGGAACTGTAACAAAATAAGGAAACGTTATATTAGTTAGTTAACACAAAGGTTTAGTTTGTTTATGTTGCTCCAAACCCAACTTTCTGTTGTCTCCACTATGACAGACACACGCATGTGATGTGCGAGTTAGAATGTTGGGCATGCCCTTTGCCATCATTTTGGATAACTTCTAACCCACAGCTTTTGTAGATCTATCTTTAAATTTTAAAAAGTTCAAAGATATATGTAAAAGTGTTTGATGGTCCCATATGCTATGCCCTAGACCAGTGCTGTCCAACTGGCGGCCCGCGGGCCGCATGCGGCCCGCGACCCCCCTCTGTGTGGCCCCCCACCTGTCTGGCTGCTTTGATGGCTTACCTTTGAGTAAGCATTAAATGGTATCAGTACTGAGATTAACTGGCCCCCTGCATGGTTCTCACCTCAGATTCAGGCTGTAATCCCTCTGTATTGTTTAAAAATGTAATCCCCTGTGTTTTTCACACCTTTTAATCTCTGCATTGTTCACCCCCTGCAGTGTTCACACCTCAGGCTCAGACTGTAATCACTCCCATTGTTCACTTCTTCACACCTCAGACATAGGTACTGTAGGCAGAGTATGGCACACACAGGAAGGGTAGGGCAGGCAGAGTATGGCACACACAGGAAGGGTAGGGCAGGCAGAGTATGGCACACACAGGCAGGGTAGGGCAGGCAGAGTATGGCACACACAGTCAGGGTAGGGCAGGCAGAGTATGGCACAGACAGGCAGAGTATGGCACACAGAGGCAGCATAGGGAAGGCAGAGTATGGCACACACAGGCAGGGTAGGACAGGCAGAGTATGGCACACACAGGCAGGGTAGGACAGGCAGAGTATGGCACACACAGACAGCATAGGACAGGCAGAATGCTGCCTGTGTTTGCCATACTCTGCTTGCCCTATGCTGCTTGTGGGAGGTGAACCTGGCAGGGGTTTGTTGTGGGAGTTTGTTAGCAGTTGGAAATAGCCATTAAATGGTCCCTAAGGTGTGTAATTATGTACTGGGGGTTGCTCTGCTATCCACAGGGGAGGAGGAGGCATATGGAATTTAAGGGTATGTCTTAATATGACATAATTCTTTCACATATGAATGATGGTTGATATCCCCACAGTAAGAACCAAGCATTTGGGATTTTGCTGTGCTACCACCATTGTGATAAAATAGGTGTGGTTTGAAGTGGGTGTGGTTTTAAAAAAGGGAGTGGTCAAAACTGGCTTCCATTAGCGGCCCTCCACCATGTATGCTAGAGAAATTCCGGCCCTCGGCACCGTAGAAGTTGGACAGCACTGCCCTAGACCATTGGCAAATGGGGAGCCGTTTCAGAAGGTTAATGTTGTAAAGGCAAACACATGAATAACAGTAGATCAGTACATTTGCTACCATGAAAAAAATAAGAATTTTGTGCAGACATAACATAGGTTATGCGCTGTAGACATGAAACTCATAAGGCAGTTTTTTGTATGATGTATATTCACATTGTAACAGCTTTACTGACTGGTCCAGAATGTGTGTTCATTTTTCTACATTACTTTCTACGTCATGTTGTGGAGCTCTACAGAATTACTTAAGACATGTTTTTGAATTACTTTTACTGTACCCCCCAAAAATTGTCCTGTACTTTGCCCAGTCTTGCTTCTGGTTTGGTTGTGATTACTGCAAATCAATTATCATTTTAGGACAATTAAAAAAAATCATTTTAAGCATATACTTTGACATATTATTTGTGCTCGAAAGCAGAAGGTTATTGCATTTGTGCAATATGCGTTTTTTTCCCTGTAACCTCCTGGGGATTATTAAACCACGTAAGACTGTGTTATACCTTTAAGGTGATAAAAATAGACCTGTGTACCTGCAAAAATCATCTTGTAACCCCAGTGTCTCATTAGAAAAGAAATACATTTAATATTTGCACATCAAGAAACAAAGGGAGACTTCTCAAATCCTTTTTGCAATTAATTCTCTGCGTTCTTTTGTTTAACTTTAGAAAATGATTCATTACCTTGAGTATTCCTTGGTTTCCCTGGGTCTCTCCTTGGGGAGCCATTAACTCAGTCTATAGCAAGCTAGAGTTACTTAATAGCAAACATCATGTCTGTTTATTTTTACAGGTGCAGTATGCTGAATTAAAACCTTGCAGTAACCAAGGTGCCCTCAGGAAGAAACGGAGTTGATTGTAGAGAAGATGACAAGCATTGAGATTTATTTAAAAAAAAACAAAAAACTTTTCATTTTTGTAGAATCAACACTAATTCCTAATCTTAAACTTGGACTTTTTGGAGAAAAAAAAAGCCATATCTAGCAATGAATGGGGAACTGTCGTTGAACCTTTTCTATTCGACAGACCTGAGTCCACCAAGGTTTTTCATTGGTAGACTCCAGTTTCAGCTCAAGCACCTTGAATGGAGTTTCCCCAGAATACAGTAGTAAGGAGAATAGGGGAACAAATGAAAGCACCGTGGTGAGATGTGATGTGTTTTATGTTTTGTAACAACGTCTTTTTTTTTGTATTTATTTTTGTAAAGGGAAGGCCGACGACTGCACCAGCCAGATGCAACATTATTGCCTTAAGTGTCAAGTGCTGAGCACAAATATCTGATGCTGCCCACCGTGTTTTTTTTTTTGTTTTTTTTAAATCCACAATGCACCAGTACTTCCCAGAATTCCAACATAATTGTGGGCACCTATAAAACATTTGTGTCTGCATTGCTAGACCTGTTACATGGGCATTTTCATTTTCAATTGCATTATTGAGGTACCTCAGGTTTGGTGCAGCAATGAGGTGCAAATCAGTTGCATGCGTAGGTGTAACGCACTAAGCAAGGCCTGGAGGTAGCGTCTCTTCAAGGAAGATGTTAAATCCGGGGCTCCCATGCATCACAGAGCCCTGAACATTGCACCTTTCACCTTATTTTGAAAAAAGGAAGCGACCAGCAAATCAGTTTTACTGGATCAACACCAATATTTTTGTAAAAAGAATATTGAGCAATGCACCTTGAATTTGTAGGTTTTGTCTTTTAGTCTAATTGGTAGAAAAATGCAGCAGTGTATGATGTGCTGGTTACATGTTTGGTGACTTGGTAGTATAACCAAACAAACAGAAATGCCACTTTCCTGTGATGTGCAAAATACTCCCTAAAAGGACACTGCCACCTGCAGGATTGGAGTGAATGGTTTAATAATTAATATTCTCCGCTGTTTGTATACAGAATTAATGCATTTGCACCTTAATCAAGGCCAAGTTGTATATATAGCAATATATTGTAACATAAAGGGGGGTGTATGTTTATATATGTGTATAAGATTAATTTCCTTGGAGGTTACCACAGACACTACAAGTATGTATTATGCCAAAGATGCAGTTACATTGTGGGACTAGAAGCCATAACTTTGTTCTCTTTGTATCTATACATAAAAGCACAGTATACATTCTAATGAAGACATAACCCTGTTTCTAAAGGTTTGGTTTTTAGCAAGGTTTTTAGTGATATCTTGGAAATTTGAGTACTGTTAAATCTTCACTAAATGCCAAAGATTTTAATATTTTTGTAATACAAAAATGAACCTTTTTTTATAAAAATATTTATCTCAAGTGTGTGGCAAAAACAGTGCTGTTATTTGGCCATAGTACAGGCCAGACATAGTGTGGAGAAATATTAGGAGCTAGGACTCCCAACAGCATTTACAGAAGCCATTTAGCAGTGAATAAACTGCTTCTGATTATTACATTTGAACAGTAGGTCCTGTCTAAAAATGTGTTCATTCTGTGCCATTGTGTGTGCAATAGGGATAAGATTCGTAGTTCTGGGGCCATAGATTTATCTACACAAACCAAACAATTAAAAGAAAAGTAGTTAATTTTTTTAACTAATGTAAATTAAAAAATTTAGAGCAAATTTGATGTTTTTTTCCCAGTGGGAAAAAAAAGATGAAAATCTGCTTTTGTGAATTTAAACCACATTACTTCCCGGGTTGTACAGTTTGTACCACCTGGGGGAAAAAATATTAATGATATACGTGTCAGTCTTTAAGAGAATGTGATTATTAACTGTAAAGATAAAACAAAAAAAATGCTATAAATTTTAAATGTATAGTTTTGTCATTAGTAAGACCTGTATTTTTGTACCAAATAAAGATATTTTTATTGTAAAGGAGAATTTATATGCAGTGAAAGCAACACAGTAAAACCTTTATTACAAGGAAAACTTTGTCTGATTACTCATTGCCCTCACTTCTCAATTACTAGCTGTATTATTGTTACATCTATTACATTCTTGGAATTGGTATTTTTGATGTTGTAAGTAGTGTAAATCTTTCATTTTATTATACCTTTTAATTGCTTGTCTCCGCTGCATATGTAGCAGCAGTTCAGTTCGAAACCAGTTGAGGCCTCGAGTTATTGAGCAATGCTCAGCTACAGCCCTAATGTGCTCCAAACAGTGGCTTTCTCTGGTAAGAAAAACAGATGGAAAAAAAATCATTTTGACATTTGACTTGGATGAACTAACATGACCCGCAATGTCACTCCATTTAAATGGATGAATATCGCACCTTTTCAATGAAAGCTATGGTACTGTATGCCATAGTGGGCATCATTTATTTATGAGAACTAGAGAGCACCACTTTTGGGACATCTACAGAGAATGTCTCGGCAGCTGCAATATCTGCTTGCATACATGTATCATCCACTAAATATGTTTTGGGTATTTATTTGGGTAGATTTTCCTTAAAGAAGGAAAAAAGAATGTATTTTGATTACACATATTAATATATACACTAAATTCTACTGCAACCTCCATCTTTATGTTACCATGACACAAGGCAGCTCATCATTTTCAATTCCCGAATCAGTTGCAAGTATTAGCCTGACTATGGACAAAAGCCTCTGTGTAAAAGTAGTTTCATGATTAACTGAAATGCTGCCGAAGGTTGGTAGACTCTCTCTGCAGTTTGCAAACGTTATTATAGCTCCCATATGTAGGGGAGGCAGCTGCAGTGTCATTGCCAACCACACTATATCCTAGGAGGCTAATCAAATTGACATCCCAAGAACACAGCGTTATAATATGTATAACTTATGCCAAGCAAATATTGGTTTAACCTGTCAGTGGATATTGCAAGCAATGTTTGTACATTTGACACTATTGTGGATTTTTATGACTGGAATGATAAATGCACTTGCCATAATTAACAGCATCTGATAGGGGATGACCTTGATATGGGCATTGTAAGTACTGTCTCTGTTTTTGCCGATGATACTTAATTGTACAAAACTACAAGTTCAGTGCAGGATGTTGAGGCTTTGTAGAGAGAGAGATTTGAATAACATGGAGACCTGAGCAGCATAATGGTAAATAAGATTTAACTGTTCTTATCCTAACAGAACCTCATTTCCAGTTCCACTAAATGTTGGGGTGCCGCTAGGATCTGTACTTGGTCTGTTGTTCTCCCTGCACATTATGTGGGAGATCTCATTCACTCATTTAGCTTTATATATCATCTATATGCTGATGATATCCAAATAGATAGATCTATGAACCCCTTTATTTAGTCAATTTATTGCCGCCTTGCAATCTTCAACTGGATGAACCAACTTCACCTCAAACCGAACCTAAAAAACTGATCATCTTTCAAATTAAGCCTGTACCTACTATCTCCTTTACTATATCATGTTGCCTGGTGGGATCCATATTAACACAGCTGTCAAAACCTGTCACTTTTTCTTACACAGTATCGCCAAAATCTTCATTTAAAAAAGCAACAGCTAAATCCTCATGCATGCTCTCATCCTATCCCAACTAGACTACTGTAACCTGCTATTAACTGGGCCTCCCTAACTCTCTTCCTGCTTGCATCTCTTCTGCTGTCTCATCTTTCACTGCTGCCTTGAATCTCTCTGCTCAGATTACAGCAGGGAGGGAAGGGGGAGAGGGGAGCAAACTGCGCAGGCTTGTATCGTACCCTGAAAGATTTGAGCTGAGAATAGGAAGTCTGACACAGAATCCCATGTGTACAAAATAGAAGAAAGGGAATGCAGTGTTTCCTTTCACAGAGAACTCAGAGCAGCAGTACTGTAAGAGTTTATGGCTCTATTCAGACCTTTCTGATAAAGCTTACTTCGTTTTTATTTTTCCTTCTCCATTAAATAATCATTTGGCATAAGCAGTGCTTCATCTGTGCATTCAGAAAGTGTATGGGGAGATTTAGGTCTGGCAGTACCTGAATGGCAAAAGCTTAAATCAAATGGCAACCCTTAAGATAGGTTGATCTCTTAATTTAAAGAACAACAAAAAATTGCACGGAATTCCAACCAGAGCCACGAAATGTGGGGCATATTTATTATGTTGTGTAAAAAAAAACGGCGAGAAAATTTGCCACACATCGCCAGGCTTTGCTGTGTAAAAAACTGTGTAAAATTTTTTACGTGTTTTTTCTTCCTCCTGAACTTACGGTGTTCGGAAGGCAATTTTCTCAGTTTATTTTACACAGCTTTTTACCCCATTTTTTAGGCAAATTCATTTTACACAGCATAATAAATATGCCCCTAACTATTCCTTCTGTTCTAATTTTCCATATAACACAAAACATCAGCCCCTTATTAGCTACTCTTCCAAATGTAAGAGATCTGATAAACATAGACAACTTTTGTAGAAAGTCGATGCTAGACTTCAGCATTTATCACTGCCAGTTTTGTTGTGCATATTTTTTGGTATTCCCCGTGCATTGGTAACAGTGATTGCCATCTAATTAAATCATTGCTCATCACAATTGCCTCTCTTTATGCTGAGATAAGCATCCAAAGTCTGCAACCACTTCCCCCTTGATCAATAACCATGTTCCCTCTAGGATTACAGAGTCCGCGGCTGAGTGGGCCTCTAGAATTAATTAGGGAAGCCTTCCCTCTATTTTTTATTTTCAGTACAGATATAAATTCTTATCTCTTTGATGCATTTGCTCTTTAAAAAAGAACAAATTATGTTTAACAGCAGCACATATCCTATGAGAAAGATGCCACTAGATCCAGGGGTATGAGAAGTTTAGTTCTAATTTAAGAGGTATCTGCTTACCATAGTCTTAGTCGCCCAACATCTATATTTAAATGAAACCAACTCTATCACATGTTTAAAAAAGGTAGCTTCACTGGGGAAAGTACTGATGTGAATAATGTATATTCTCTGTAGAACACTTTTTAACATGCCAGTGCAATATAAATAATAACACACATGAAACCCTATAATAATTGACAACTGGAATTGTGGTGGTGGTTGGTCGATGAAGCCTCTCAGAGAAGACTGTTTACTTTCATGTTTATAGGGTGCAGTCCCTACAGACTTCTGGTTTTCTGTACATGCAAATGAAGATTTGAAAATATGTTCTTTTTGAAATATTAAGTTTTTAAAAATATGTTAAATAAATGTTATACGGTTAAATATGAGATCTATGGCAGTGATCAGGTTTGGACTGGGCTTTAAAATAGGCACTGGCATTCCATATAAGTCCCACCCCCAAGCCCAATAAATTGTGACTGTTGGCATCTTATAGCAGCCCCTCTGGTATTTGCCAGGATGCACAGATTGCCAGTCCGGGCCTGACTGTGATGACCAGGGGCCCTACTGCCATAAGGCAAGCTGAGAAACTCACCTCAGGTGGCAGCACCCTCTGCAAGTTACCAGGGATGGCAAAAAAGCCACTCCAAGTAACTTTGAGAGTCAAATTTTTATTTTTCAAACTAGAAATTCAGCTATTTTGATACTTCCCCCCTAGACCCCCTCCAGTGCTGTTAAAGTAATCACAAAAGCTGCCTCAGGCGGCATTATGGCACAAAGTGCTGCTGGTGATGACCTAACAGGTGACCTCCAAGCTACTCTTTTTCATTAAAATATATTATACTGTACTTTATTGCTATGTCACCAGCATAGTATATGAAACTAATTTGATGGGCTATATGTGCAGCAGCTGAAGTCCAAAGATGCCTATTGGTGATCAATGTGGGAGAGGGCTAATAGTGATTGTCAAAAGAGAAAACAATAGGAGAAAGTGTAGGAAGATGAAAAAGCATGGAGAGTATAAAAAGGTGTTGACATTTTATTTACCTATTCTTTATTCAGTAAATGGGTCACAAGACTTCAGATGTGAGCCTGAAGATAATGATCAAAAAGGAACTGTCTTAAAAATTATTACTTTACCTTAACCAAGGCAGCTTCATAAGAAAAGGGGGGCCCAATGGGCTGATATTTAAGGAGTGGTATCTCTAAATACTATCAACACACCAATATGAATACACACCATATGAAAACAAGGGGAAATACAAATAAAGTTTTATGCCAGTAAATTACCAGAAATAAAATGCAATTAATTTAATAGAACTGACAATATATACTGGAGGCACTACAGTCAGCCTAGTAAAGATATGGGGACCTGTTATCCACAATTGGGAGCTGAGGTTTTATGGATAAGGAGTCCTTCCATAATTTGGACCTCAATACCTTGAAATCACCTGAAAAATCATTTTAAACAGAAATTAAACCCAATAGGATTGTTTTGCCTCCAGTAATGATTCATTATATCTTAGTTGGGATCAAGTACACGGTACTGTTTTATTATTACAGAGTAAGGGAAATGTGAATTATTTGATTAAAATAAAGTCTATGGGAGATGGCCTTCCCGTAATAATCTCGTGTGAGTTTCACTTCAAACTTTTTGATGGTCATATTTATAGATGCACAAACCGATAACTCGGATCTCTCTGTACTTTTACTGGAAGAAAAATATACAACACTGCAAATGCTAGTAGCACTATATATATATATATATAAAGTTAAACATAGACATACTACAGACAGTGCCAGATTTCACTATTGGGCGCCCATAGGCCGGTCCTCTTCTCCACTCCCCTACCAACAAACCCCCCCCCCCGATCATCAGGTTTATTTAGCTCACATACGGAGCACTGGGGATGGGACATCCCATTCCCTGTGCTCCGTATGGGAGTAAAATTTACACGCAGGCCTTTGTGGCCTCCCTACAAATGCAGGCCTGACTACAGAGTGTATAGGCAGAGATACTTAGCCTTTGGACCCCCAGATTCTAAAGAACTAAAATTCCCAGCCTCGCACCAGTAGTTGAGATTGGGACAGATAAGAAAATAAGAAATCTTATTGTCTGTTTTAAAACTCTGGGTAATCTGGGTAAAACATGATATAAAAATGTAATTGTAAGATACACTTTCCTTTCAGCAAAAGGACTGCTATTTATCTGGCCAAAACAGTTTCCAAGTTCTCAACATTCACGCTTAAAGCTTCAGAGAAGTCCTACATCTGTCAGATGTACCTAGGTGTGACAATCTCCCCTGAGAACGTCAAAGTGGCAACAGAAAAATAAGGAAAACCCATTATAAAACAGTTGTCCAAAAATGTAAGCAACAGCACAGGGGAGAGATCGATGCGGTGTGAAGGTTAAATCTATTCTCACACTGTGTTCTTTCTGCAGTTTAATGGCGTTTTAATGTGTCTGTCACCATACACCCTTCATATCACGCAGGTAGAGCATTTTCAAACCAGTAAGAACCTGGACGTTACATGCTTCACGGTAGCGTTTGATTTTCTGACTGCCAGAATACTTTTCTTCTTCCTAAATGCCAGATTCTAATTTTACAGGTTCCAGATATTGTTAATGTAATTATTTAACCCCATGTTCTGCCCAAATATTGAATAGCTCAAAACATAACCACAGTAAGCATTCCTTTAAGCATAGGACGCCTGTGGGTCAGGTGCTGCACACTGACGGAAACATAATGAAAACAAATAACCTTTACCAAACCATCACAATTGTCATATTAATAATGGAGGAGGTCACTGCATAGTTAATGATTGTATATTGTTAGGTATAATTATATAAATACAACTTTCCTCGTGACAGCTTGCAATGTGTCTCTACTGTACTGGGGCCTGATTCTCAGGAAATCTATTCTTACTGGATTTTCATCTGATATGAACTCCCAAGGCTCTCTGCCAGTATTACTATCTGGTACTTGTTGGAAAGAGATAAGAAGACCCAATATATTCAGCGCTGCATTACAAGCATTCCAGGCAACTCTGGACTTTATGACAGAAGACAGAAAAAAAAAACGCTATTGATGTTATCAAGAAAAGCAAATCCCCAAACAATTGGAACCTGCATAAACGGAGATGTCTTTATATCTCCTGAACAATGTTTCACGGTCTCTCTTACCTTCACAGCACAAAGGAGCGAGACATAAATATAGTTACAGACATATACATGTTAACTGCAATTAAACTGTAGCAGAGTACATCTAGTGCTGCTGGGGTTATAGATATTTGGTTGCAGCTCCCCAAGAATAGTAAACTTGCAGGAACCATTAACCTAATCTCTGGTGCAGTAACTTCCAACAAATAACAAAGTGCAAATGTGCAACCACCTATAAAACACCCTTTGTGAAACAATACGTCTAGAGGCTATTTGATTATTGTTATGTTTATTGCTGTGACTTTGAAATAAAAATTGTCAAAAAAAAAAAAAAACAGTTGAGGTGGCATCTATAATGGCAAGTTCAACTACTCACCAGAGGCAGAGTTTCCAGGAGCCAAATATAATCAAACCAAGTTGGGGCATTTTAATCTTCATATTAATCTCAACATATGTTTTAGCAGAGGCAGTTCTCTTTATTGTCTATTGCAGGCTATTTGTTGCCATTTAGTAACTGTGAAAAAGTAGCTGCAACTAGTAGCCCCGTGTGTCTGCACCCGTAGCGGTTTAATTATATCTAACTCCTTTCTAAAACTGTTGTTGTTCAACATGTTGCACCAGTGCATCACTGCAACATTTGAGATCCCTCCACAACCACTTTCCAAGCAAAAGCAACATGATAGTAACTAGAGGCTGTCTGGATCCATCAGTAACAATAAGAAATGTGTGTATGAAAGAGTAGTTTGATGTGTTTCTGAAGAAACAGTGGAATATCTAACTGTTTTTCTAACTGTTTTTGCTAAAGTTGGAAATAAGATTGTAAGAAATTCATCTGCGTATCACACTTAATCCTCATTAGTTATTTAAAATGCTATGCCAAACCATTTACCTGCTATTCTTATTGAAATAGCTTGCATAAAACATAACTAGGCCCTTGCTTCATTTTTGTTGCATTGTTCTCTCAGGAACCCAAACACAATGCTTCTAGAGGCATCCAGTGTTCCAGTAGCTGCCTGAACATGTTCCATTGCTATCAATTTGCAGATACAAGATTTGGTATGAAAACACAGTTAGTGGCCTCTTTTATTTCTCACACTGGAAATATCCTTCTGAGTTAAAGTAAAGAATTCCAGATTGTCAATAGATTTACCTTGAGCGAGAAATAGTGAAGGCTCTGAATTCAGCAAATAAAGTGCTTGGTCTTTCATTGAGATGTACAAGCAACGATTGTAAGCAACATGTTATGGTTTGATCCACACATTGTAGACTGCAATGCTAGTGTTGTTACAATGGGACACATTAAGCTATGCATATAGCCATTCATGCAAGTATGCGGTTATGGTGCAGAATATTTTCCTTTTTCACTTCCCATGTGTCTGAGACCTATACACACCAGTTCACACAGTTTAAAGCTTAGGCCTTGTGTCTTGTGGTGGCTAAGGCTTTGTTAAAGTCATGAGTTTAGAGCCCCCCTGCTGTATGTCTTTCATCTATTCACATGTGAGTACCATCTGTCTGTAGAAATATTCTAGTGTCAAGGTTCAAGAATTGTCTTTTTATTGATAATACTTCTTCCACATTGGAGTCAACCTGCAGTTGTCTTCTTTGCTATCGGGGAGAATCACATCTATGTATACTGACACACAGTTGCTATGCATTTCTAATTTAACCAAAAGCAAGAAAAATGAAAATCTTCTTGCTTTGGATAAAGCAATGCATATGTGTTTCTTCAGAAGTTGTCTAATTGGATAATATTAGGCTCAGATAAAGGTTGTTTTATTGTTTAACATTATTTTATAACTTAGTTTGTCCAAATGCTCATCAGTTTGGAATTTCTGCAGCTATCTGCTTGATAGCAACCAGGCAGTGGTTTTATTGAGAGACTGGAATATGAAAAGGAGAGGGTCTGAATAGAAAGATAAGGAATAAAAATGGCTCACAGAACACTAGTTTCTTTGGCTGCTTGGGTCAGTGACCCCCATTTGAAAGGGGAAAGATGTAGAAGAGGAAGGCAAATGAAACTTTATAAAATACATAATAAAGACCAATAGCAAGGTTGCTAGGAATAGGACATTCTTTAACATGCTAAACGTTAAGGTGAACAACCCTTCTAAAATGGCTCTGCTTCTCGTGAATGCAAGCCACCAATGTTCTGCTGGAGACATATTCTGATGTTACTTTCTGCCGGCAGACTCCAACGTAGAAGAAGAATTAATAGAGAAAAATCATCGAATGCATTTATGCAGCAGATTTATGGATCCCTGTCATCATATTACTCATCTTCTTTTCACCAAAGCAAGCACAAGAAACACAACCGACCGACTGTGCAAAACATTTGCAGTTTATGATTTCAAACGTCATGTTCAAGTTGCTGTCTTGCAGACAATAGTTTGTTTTCTTCTGCTTCCTAACAAGCATCTGGAATTAATGTTTCCTGTCATTTTCAATAATGTGACAGCGAAATCCCATATTTAATGCAATGGCATTTAGCATGCCACAATATTTGAGTTATTTTACATTCGTCCTGCTGCTGTCCTGTTATTACAGCTGTTATGAAGTTCTGACAAAAGGGCACATTTCTTCCTCTGTTTCTCCATAATTGCTTTTTACCGTATCTCTGAATCGTAACCATGGTGATGCGCAACAGTCATCACAAGAACCTTTGTTGTTTCCCTTGTGTGAATGAAAAACAAAGTGGCAGAAATATCTTGTAAATTCAAAAAGGAACAAAGATACAAATCCTACATTCTTCGTGGAAGTGGGAAAAAAATGTAAGAATCGTTTTTTTTTTTTCTTTTTTAAATGCTCATTAATGGAGAGAGAGACAAATTCATTCTGATCAATTTTATTTCTGTGGGGCCAAAGGGGAGCAAGAGAAAACTGGAACTGTAGTCGCTGACCTTGGGAAAAAAAGGTCCTGTTGTTATCACAAAAACTGGCGAAAGAAAAGGCTCAGTCATTCCCATCTTGGTTTGTGCTGCGTACAAGATTCCTATTGTAAGGATGCTGAATAAGGGGCACCATTATTACATTAAAATCATGTAAATTATTGCTGGGAGATAGAAGTTCTCACTTGATATAAAATATTGTGTTTTAAAAGATTTGTCTTTCATTAAACAACTCAATTTCCAAAAAAGCTTGAGAAATAGATGCAAAGGTAGACAGTGTTAGTAGAGGTACTAGCTACATTCTCCATACAGTATGAACCACACACAAATACCCACACATCTTACTGCATTACTGATGTATTTTAGGCTGATGTACTCTTTCAATTTTTAAACAAATTTAAAATGTTGGAATTAATAAGAACCTAGTATTTGTTATACAGAGGGGCAGATTTACTAATCCATGAACGGACCGAAAGTGTCCGAACGCATTTTTTCATAATGATCGGTATTTTTGCGACGAAAAAGTCGCAAAATTTTCGTTTCCAATCTGATTTTTTCCCATTCGGGATTCGGATTCGTGGATTAGTAAATGTGCCCCCTAGTATTGAGCTTTAGAACTATCCAGCTGAAAAAGACATTATTACCCTGATAATAAGGGGGTCATATACTAAGGCTAATAAAATGCACTCTGTTCACCATTTACTATGCTCAGCGTAAGACTGGGGCACCAGGAAAAAACCCAGTGGGCCCCAGCGGCCCAGACCCGATCCCCCCTAGGGGGCTCCCGCAGGTAAACACATTTAGACGCGCTCAGGGGTCGGAGGTCGGAGGGTGTTGGGGGCTCCCTTGGGGGGGGGCTTTGTGGATGCAGTGGGGACATTGGGGGTGTGCAGGGCCCCTGAAGCAGAAGCCCCGGTGAGCCCTGCACCCTCCAATCTAACCCTGATTATGCTTTTAAACCACAAAAAAACACTAATACAAATCTTGGCCAATTAGAAGCTGCAGCATTCATATAGAAGCCAATGGGAGCTGTCCTATACTAATTGTAACAATCTTTGTTTAATTCAGGGTTTTAGAGGTTTTCAGGGTTTTCTTAATTTTGTAAGTCCTTGAAGATTTGTAGGAAACCTTAAAAAAATGTGTGTTTTTCATGTTCTTTTTATTTTTGTTCTGCATTTTTAATTCGGATTTTTAAATAAATAATTAGACATTATTTATTTGTCTTTATTGTAATACTTTATATTTATCTATTATTATCTTAATAACCCGGTTTGTATTAATGTATTATACTGTACAGTGCTGCGTACATAAGTAGCGCTTTATAAATAAAGATATACATACAGTACATACATTTGTGAGTTTTAGTGAGAGTGGGTACATTTGTTGTTTCAAAAACCTCTAAAACCACGAAAATCAGAATGTTGATAAATGTGCGGGGAATGTAATTTAGGCTGCTAACGGCAAAAATGTTTACAATGCGAATAAATATTCAGATTGCGAACTATTTCGCCTTTGTGTGAGTGTAATATACATTTTGTGAAAGTAGGATAGTGATTGCTAATTTTTTTAGCTTGTGCCGGTGTGCACTAAATGTAATAAAACTTCTTAATGAAAAAGTCGTTATTTTCACGCTAACAATTATGCCATCTTCAAGCATGTCTTAAAGCAATTAAAATTCACAATGCAATAATAGTCTTATGAAAAATATTACATTGTGATATGCTAAATTTTATGCTTATTTGTGTGCAATTTTTTCCATTTACGAATTTTATTACATTCCCCCATACAAATGCTAATTAATCTGCAGGCTAAGTTAAACTATTGATAATATATGGTTATTTGTGTAGAGAATGAACCAAGAGGTTTAATTCCCATGGTGTTAAGGAGGTCCCTTTTTCTGTAACCTATGACCTGTGGGAAGGAGGTTTCCCAATCCGCCCAATGCTACCGTTACCCATTCCTGTTACCCAGTCCTTGTTTATGTAAGGAGAGGGATCACAAGGTTTTGTTTCTTTCAGGTGGAGGTACTGGGGATTCTGAAGCAAAAGGCTCCAGTAAAAGGCTGCAAACCATAAAAAGGATACCATTAGCAAGGTAGCTCTTGTCATAGCACACTCATAAAATAAGTTAGACAAGGCAGGTTTATGTAGGTACCACAGTCAGAAATGTACTATCTTTGAGTCTCAGAAAGGCTTCAATTAATAAATTTCAGTGGGAAGTTGCTGATGGTGAGACCATCACTCACATTCTTCTATTTCCTACAGACGATGGTGGATGAGTTCCAGTGAAACAGCTTATTCTATTCTGTACCACTAAGAACTCAATTTTCTCCATATAGTTGTATTCAGAAGAGTACTTTTCTTTGATTATTGGTGCTCAACAAATGACCTCTATGGTTAACAACAACCGGTGGCTAAGCTTTTCTTTATGGAAAAAACAAGTGTCCATTGCTATACATCAATTTCCAAAACCCTTCCTCCAACACATCTGCTAATGGCCCAACTGAGAAAGGGAGTCGCAGTGTTAAATCACTCTACCATCCTACAGCTGGAGTTAGAGGGGTTTCATGTGAAGCCTACTTTCAAGTCACAACAGCATCATGTATATGCGAGTTCTAGCAATCAAATGATATAGATAATTAATATTAGGTGTCTGTGAATCCATAACATCAACAAAAGATGCTAAATGCCAAACTGAATGTAACCTCATTTTCATATTCAGAATTGTGGAAAACTGAAAATCATTCATCACTTGTGAACAAAACATTGTGGTGTCCAGAGCTTTAAAACGTTCGACTTTTAGGGACAGATTTATCAACCTTTTGATTTTTGTGGTTTTAGAGGTTTCTTTAAACCACAAATAAACTCATTTTCACTAAAGCCACAAATGTATAGTCATTTTTTAAAAGATCAAATATATAAAAAGCATGAATGAATTAAAATGTGGAACAAAAACAAAAAGAACATGAAAACCACAATATTTTCATGGTTTTTATGTTTTTCCACAAATCTTTGTGGACTTACAAATGAAAAAAATGAAAAACTGCTAATTAAATAGAGATAGTAACAATTTACCTGGGACAACTCTCATTGACTTCTACATGACCTCAACAGCTTTTAGGTGGCAAGGTCTTGTATTAGTTTTTTTCTAGGTTTTTACGCTAAAGAAACATGAAAAAATTGTATTTTTTACACAAAAAAATGAGTTTTAATGCAAAAAAGAATTGTAAAAAAAAAAAAAGAAATACAAACATTAGTAAATGCAAGGGTTACCCCGTAAGGGTTCAGATTTAGTTTAGCAGAATGATTAGGACTTGGCTATATTTGAATCCTGGAAAAAGAACTATAATTTAGCAGAATCTCTAATCAAATTCTGGATTCAGTACATTGCGAACTGATTGATTATCTATTAATCATACGAAAACACAATTTTCCCAGTTAAAACATAGTGATTAGATTTCCAGTATCTCTGTCTAAACTGCACTGAGTGTTAACAAAACTCTCCCAACTTTGGTCTCCTCCTTTCCATCCCAGATACACTGAGTTCCCACATGATTGCTCTTGGCTCGGAGTGTGGAAGCTCAAGTGGAACGAGTTGCTTGTCTTAGTTCCAATGTGTTGAGCAGATAATGTTCTCTTCCCTCAGGGAATGACAAACATGTCACCGTGTCCTTTAAAGAGCATTACATACAGCAGCTTCAACTATCTTTAATAAACATTTTGCCAATCACCGTGTTCAGTTTAATGTAACATATATACAAAATATATAAAGTACAGGTAGAGTGCAAACATCTAAATTAAAAATTAAATGTAGACGACCTAAGGAAACATTAAAAGCTGAGGACAAATGCTTAAATTATTTATTATCATTACCAAATTATTACAGGATATTACTCGGAAACCCATTATTTGAAGGCTCTGAAATACAATGGTATTTCCCATAGTGTGCTTTTTGTAAAATACATTTATAAAGTTTTCAATAATTTGCTTTATCTCTGAATTACTAAACCAACACATTGTACTTAATGTTAAATAATATATATATGCATACAATATATATTGGGGATATGTCTCAAAGTCTCCAGCTGTTAACTGCTAAGAACTGTTATCCCTGTTAGTTCTAGAAAGAACAGAGCCTGTATTTGTATTATGTATTTGTAATGTATTTCTAACTGTGAAGATGCATCACATTTCCACATCCTGCCTGGAATTGCATATCAGTGCTCACTGTTTTTCAACACGATCAGTGCAAATATGGTTTCAAGCTTGATTTGCCCTTTTGTTCTTCCCTTCTCGCTTCTGATCCAACCACTTCCCTTCTGCTGTCTCCCTACTTCTCTTAAGAACAACCATCAATACTCTGGTGGAGTAATGTAACTCATAAGGAGGTTTTGCAGTCATTGCATGGCTGATAGGTGACGCCCATCCGTGAGTGGCGCATGTGTAGCACGCCAGCGAGTCTACCGGTGAGTGCTCCTGTGTATATTTTTATTGCATGGCTTAACCCGGTTTTAAGCATGGAAGGTACGGTATATAACAAAGCAAACGTGCATTGTGCCTTCACACAAAAATAAACAAGATTATTAAAAAGTAATACATGAGTTTAGAGAAAAGGGAGCTGGGGGTAAACCAAGAGAAGTTATAATTAAGTTGGCCATTACAAACATTTTAGAAGAAAAAGTGAGGTCCCACCATCAATGAGGCCTACAGGGACAATCCCTGGTATCCTGGCAGGGCAGTCTCATATTGAGCTGATGACAAATGGAAGGCAGTTTCCTGAATGCCAGGAACAAGGAAAGCTAATGGATTTCAACTGACTAACATTTGTTATTAAACATAGTATCTTGAAAATTCAAATTATAATCCACAAAATCTACTGATGGATATGCTTAAAGTGATTGTAATTGCTTAATTCTTTGTGCCAGATACACCTGTATATGGAATAGAACACCAGGTTTGCAGATTTATGCTTCTGATATTTACTCACACTCCACAAAACAAATGTTTCCCTTTGAAAGAAAGAACTTTCAGCTCAGTGGCTTATATCTATTGCTAGGGAAAGCTAGTCAAAACAATGCTTACATTAAGAACATGGAATGAGCGATATGTTTACTTAAAAGTGTCACAGATGTTGACAGACTGATATTATTTGCTCCTAATATATATATATATATATATATATATATATATATATATATATATATATAGTTTGCCATACACCAAACATACAGTGGATTAAGATATAGTAAAAGTGCTGTACCATTTGCAGTAGACTTAAGGTATGGAGATCCAATTTATGTAAGGATTGGTAAAGACCTTCCATTTAAAAACACCAGTCATTTTGAATGGTAGCATTATTTACTCCTATAGATGCTGCTGGAAGCCAAGCAGGATGGTGACATTGAGTTGAGTTTTGAGGGGGAAAATTTAACTACTGTCCTAGATCAGAATTATAGCAGAATGTGTTACTGTATCTGTAACACTGGGATGAGCTATGAGGGATCCTGACCAAATGTGGGGCTTTAAAGAGGAGCTTCAACTGAAAAAGTCAGAAAACCACTGCCTTAGTGAGTCTGAATTTGCTAGTGGCACTTGTGCGATCATTACTGAAGTGAATGCTTATAAAGTTGCCACTAAAGTACTTAGATAAACCTTTCCGTTTGAGCTATTTATATCAATTGATGTCATTTGGTTATTGTCTCAACTCAGTTCCTAAGGGCTTCATAATATGGAATAACTGCACTGCAACCACCATCAGAGTTCCATGAGATGCACCAGGTGACAGCTGAGATTCCCTAGATTTCACCTGAAGTACAAGGTGTTGTTATAATAACAATTGTGTGAACTTCCATGTTGCTTGCCTTGTGTGAGAAATTTTCAGTGAACTTCAAAACATCATCATCCTTTGTGGTTCGACTGTGCTGCTTTAGAGAAGACTACAGGGAATTCAAGAAACCAATACAGCAGCTCTGTCTAACATGTACCACTGGAAAAAAGCAGATAATTCATTTTTAGAGCACTGTAAGCTAGGAAAACACATGATAGATAAGGTCTGTTTATGGATAAGAATATTCCTTTACATGGGGAAGCCAGTTCAGGTATAGGATCCATAGAGTCCATTTTAAGCAAATTGTTCACGTTTTCAAAAATGATGTCTTTTCTCTGTAGTCATAAAACAGTACCTTGTAAATTTGAGAAGAAATGAGGGGAAAAAGTGAACAATTGTCTCTAACAATTTTATTGATTTATTTATTTTCCCAGTTTATTAAAACATTCGAGTTTTTAGCCCTATTGAAAATGAATGGAACAATGTGATTGTCGCCAGCGCGCAGCGAGACAAAACTCGAGTGGGAATATTTTTCATAAATAACCTAGCATTCGAAAAGCAAAGTCACATGGGTTTTATTTTTCCGTGTCCGCTTTTTTTCATGAACTCGAATTTGATAAACCTGCCCCTATGTGTTAATGACATTAATAACAATTGTGATAATGAACCATTGTAACATAATTACATTAGTGGTCGGTATACATGGAAAATGTCATAATTCTGCATTAGTGATAAAGCAAAGTAGCTTGTGTATATGACAGAATAGAAAGAGCTTCAATCCCATGGAGAACAGCAGCTTATTTTCCTTCCCTAATAAATCTGTACAGTATCCTAATATAAGGCACCTTGAGTTGCTGAGTAAAGTGTGAAAGAGAAGCGGTATTAATGCAGCACCCGAGGGTCACCTGACTGCGTATGTATTTTAATGCACATGGAACATTGCTTTATGATGGGGTTCCTTTGATAGGAGACGCTTTAACTGTGATGCATTAATAATGACGGATAATGAGGCTCATTGTTCTATGGCTGTGTAAAAAAAATGTATGCTTTTACATTGCTTCAAGCCTATCACCGTTCCTAATAACTTTTTATTTTCAGTTCAACAAACTCCGCCATCTCTTCTGATTTAATTACAAGTGTTATTGTTATGTGAGGCATAGAATTTTCCCAGCAGGGTCACAGTGTAGAATTCACATCGCAAGGTTCTTTTATTTTGACTTTGTATGCAAATTTTCTTCACTGTTGTTTATTAAATTTCTGCTATAATTCATGCGTCTTCTTATGGATTTTTGACCTTGAGCAGAAAAGTCTGCTGTCGTTAAGAGGTTCGCCCATTAATCGAACAAAAACATTTTTTTCTTTTTCAAATTTGAGCCGGCGTTGTGTTGCACTTAGTTATACACAGCGGAGTGCAAATACCATGCGTGTTTATCTGAGTTTTTTTGCTGTGAAGGATAGCGCTCTTTATTCAATTATCCAAGTACATAGGCGTACTAATGTGAGACCTCTTGGCTCGTAAAAAGTCCTTGGAGTAGTTTGATGCTATTATTGCATAAATGGGTTTATGGCACAACAATGAAGTTTTAAAAGCCTGGTTCTGAAAGCCTCCATTCTGCAAAAATCACATGTGGTTGCTTTCTTAAGTTCCTTAGTTCTCCGTTCTCACAAGTCACAGTGGCTTTGTCAGTAGGAACTGGTGTCGTGCTGGATTCTCTTCTGCAACTTGAGTGGTAGAATATTCTGTGACACTGACATATTACTCCCTGGGCTCTTTGTATGGAAATCAGCAGTAATACACCTCCTACAATAATGTGCAAAATGTTTTTCTTTGCCCACCCTGATAATGACCCGATAACATCTACATAAAGAACAAATGTATTCATCATGATAAATGCATATCTTTCCATACAACTAAGATGTTTGTTAGAATAAAAGAGTGGCCTGTTCTAATTTATCTTTGGTATAGTGCCATTTAGATATGAGCTAATATACCCTTAGAAAGGAGAATTTTTGTAAATAAAAATTATTGATATGTTAAATAGCAGTTTAAGTGTTGGTTTTGCTGTGTATCTGCTAATTAACTGTCCCTCCCAACCTCTTCAAAACACATGCTGGAATATAAAGAGTATGTATGTATGTATATGTATGTCTTTATTTATAAAGCGCTACTTATGTACGCAGCGCTGTACAGTAGAATACATTAATACAAACAGGGGATTATTAAGCTAATAATAGATAAATACAAAGTATAACAATAAATACAGATAGATACAAGGTACAGTTGCAACAAGTTAAGAGTCAAAGACACAAGAGGATGGAGGTCCCTGCCCCGTAGAGCTTACAATCTATATGGGGGGGTAACTTACAGACACAAATAGGCAAATATAAGTGCTGTAGGTCACAGTGGGTGACAATATAATATAAGTGCTGGTTCCCAGATCAGGTGCTGGGTGAGTGCTCTAAAAGGTAGCCTTTAAATTTAGTTTTAAACAGACTGAGGGAGGATTCTCTCCGGAGGAAATCAGGGAGGGCATTTCAAATGGTGGGGGGCAGCAAGGCAGAAAGGTTTAAGGCGGGAAACAGCAGTAGTAGTGGGGGGCGCAACCAAACGATTGCTCTGCGAGGAACGAAGGAGTCGGCCAGGAACGTACGGAGACACAAGGGAAGAGATGTAGTGAGGAGCAGAGGAATGGAGGGCTTTGAAGGTTAAGAGAAGGAGTTTGTAAGATATTCTTTGTTTAATGGGAAGCCACGATAAAGACTTTAGCAGGGGAAGGGCCTGAACTCTCCTAGATGAGAGGAGGAGAATTCTGGCAGCAGTATTTAATATAGACTGTAGGGGGGAGAGATGGGAGTTAGGGAGGCCGGTTAGTAGCAGGTTACAGTAGTCAAGTCGGGATAGGATAAGAGCATGCATGAGCAGCCTAGCTGTTGCAGTAGAAAGAAAGGGACGGATTTTGGCAATATTGCGTAAGAAAAAGTGACAGGTTTTGACAGTGGTGTTAAATAGTGCAACAGTGGGTAAATTACTCTATGCAGAGAGGCCAGTGTTCAGTGTCAACGTTGCTGTCCTGTCCAGTTCTGGGTTCTATGATATTCTGATGCACCTACTGAGTTTGGTTATTAGTTGTGCGGATTTTGTTTTCTGCCAGCTTTATTGCACCAAATTTTGATCCGCTATATTGCTTATTAATGGAAAACTATATCTTCAGAATAAATACTTAAACAACAGATAGTTTATAGTATATTATATTAAGTGGCTTATTAAAGAATGTTACCAAACTAATATATATATATCAGTAAATATTGCCATTTTATTTTTTGCTTTGAGCCACCATTTTTTTGATGGGCTGTGTGCTCCCTCAGAGATCACCTGACAGGAAGACTTGGGTGCAAAAGACAGAACTTTGTACATTCATTGGCTGATGTTATCTAACATGTATGATGTGCACTCCCTCAGAGATCACCTGGGAGGAAATAATGCAGCTCTAACTGTAACAAGAAGTGTAGGAGTAAAAGGTGGAATGTTGTCCATTGGCAAATGTGACCTAACATGTATGTGCACCCTTGGTTTGTTCCTAGATCCCAGGGGGCGACCTTAGTACTTAAAATAGCAATTTTCTATTTAGGAGTACCCAATAGCACATACTACTTAAAAAGTACATGTTTATAAAAATGGTTTATTAAGATGACACAGTGTTTTAGATATCAGCTGGTTAATGCAATATATTTTTATAGAGACCTACATTGTTCAGGGGTATAGTTTCCCTTTATGGGGGTCCACAAGCTGCCAATATAATACAGTTCAAGTAACAAATCAACTGAATGAAGTATCGATGCATGTGGCTGCCATTAATACTCTAGTTTGCTAAATGTCGGCCTTTGTTGCCAAATTCCCTATACAAATTTGTGTTGAACTTTCTGTAGTGTTGCAATAATAAGTAATATGTTAATATATCCCTGCTATGGCATGTACTTACACCTGGCATTAAATAATGTTTCCCTCTTTTCCTCAGTCATGTAAAAATATATCAGCAGGAAAAAATGTTTAAATATAATACAATGAAAATAAAAAACAAAACAGAGCTTTGTGTCTCAGGGTCTAACTTTGTGCAAGAACCACCTGCCATGAAAGGATTAATCTGTCCATAAAATTGGGAGTGTGAGCCAACATTGCTCTGTTTCTGCTCCTACAGGCAGCTATTAGTGATGAGCGAATCTGTCCTGTCTCGCTTCGCCCGAAAATATGCATTTGTTGTGTGCGTCTTTTTTTTTATGCATGCGTCTTTTTTTGACCACACCTATTTTTACGCTACCTCACCTATTTTTGACGTGACGGCACCCATATTGACATTTTTTGATGCACAACAAATTTTTTCGCCGCTAATTTTTTACAGAACTTTTACAAATTCTACAATGGTGAAATGCGGAAATTCGCTGTGAATCCATACCTGGCGAAAAAATTGGCTCATCACTAGTAGCTATTAAAGAATCCAGCTCTCTTATATACACCCCAGAAATGTATTTTAAATTCCTAGCCTTAAATATCTGTGGGAAATGCACAAGGTTAAAGGAAAGAGTGATGAATAAAGTTCATGATTGGTCATGGTACATAATACCTTGCTTCTGTCACTCCTAGTATAATTAGAAAGAACCATAATGAGAGAGAATGTAAGAATACCAGCCAAGGCTGGGGCCAGTATTACAAATTTACAATGTACTTGCTGCTAAATTTGTAGTTCCAAAGGCCTCTCTTTGTACCCCCAAACCCTGCCTAAGCGGCTAATCTGAAGCTCAGCAGTCCCTTTTTGGCCCAGCCGGCCAGTAGTAAGAGCACATTCAGCAAAGTAAATAAAGACGTTTTGAAGGAAAGAAGCGCAGGCATGGTGTCATTGCAGCAATAAGAGCACACGATTCATAAACCTATCCCTGAAAGACAAAGGTCCAAGTGAGGATTGTATTTTCACAAGCCAGTCTTTTTGAGTCAGTACCTAGAAATTAGGTCACAGTCGCAGATTTATTTTTATAGTCTACTTTTAAATTGATGAATTTTGTGGAGATATCTTCTAAACAGACGGAGGTTGAAAGACTATGACTCCTGTGACCTGTATTGGTAAAGAATGTGGTCCAAGCAAGGCTGGTGTGTGCCTGTATCACTCACCCACTCTCTGAGCAGCTGGCACCCAATTAAGGGAGCTGTTCTGTTGGTATATTTGCAGTACATGACACATAAAACTGATCTTTTGCTGCAAAATCTAAACTGACACAAAAAAGAATCCCAAGAAATGCCTTAAATTGCCTGCCTGGTGATGTAGCCACTTGGACAAGAAAACAAGATGTATTTTATTTCAGAAAATAGTTGGGCTTGGTTCATCCTACTATACAATGTTTGTAATAAGACTAGAAAAGGCTATAAAATATATATTTATAACAGGATAAATGGTGGTGGAATAGCTGGGTTTCATTTTATTAGGCAAAAATAGCTCCATTACATTATTGGGTGATACCTTTGGAGTGGAAGCTATGTACTGAATGGCTATTTACAGCTTCTCAATGTAATATTACAATCATTTTCTATCTACTTGAGTTCAGAATGAGTTTAATTAGCAAGATTGTGTTAATCACTCTTTCCACATATTGTTTTCATTTTTGCCACATATTGTTTTCATTTTCAACACATCTATGCTTATTGTTATTTCTTGTACTTTCTAGTGCAGAACAATAAAGCTAAAACTAATTTTATCTTACAATTAAGATCTCGAGTCTTCAGAGCAATGAGCGTGAGAGAAAAAAAGTTGTTATTTAATTGACGTTTCCCAGTTAAACCCGCCTAAAAATGAACTCATCTATATCTGTAAGAGCCAGTGGTGTAACTGGGTCACACAGGGCCCCCCTGCAGAAAAATCTTTTGAGAGGGCCTGGTGTGACCAGTTCCTCCTCCCCTGCCCCCTCTCCCAGCAACGACTGCACCATTATATTTAAGGTAGGAGAGGGGCTGGGAAGTGGGAACTAAGGTACAGCAGAGCCCCGGGCTCTACTGTATATATAGCTATTTCACTGTACAGAGCACATAATATCTATTTAGGTTAGCCTGATCATGGGGGGAGGGGTTAGAAATGAAAAGAAAGCAAGCTTTATTAAAGGTAATTGTGTCCATACACACTCCTTGCTCTTGACAATTTTGTGCTATTGTGCCCTGCCAGTATATTTGCCAACTGAAGCAGGGTTCCCACTGTGGCCAATGTCAAAACCCACAGTAAAATGGAGACATTTTTTTGCTGAATGATTGAAATGATGCCTACTAAGTAAGAACATTTCCCCTCACTGCCCCAATTTCACTACAATCATGGGGGAAAATGCTGCATTTCCCTTATTTTGCAATAGTACTCCATCGGCTCTGCCCACCCAATTACAAGCTCCTTACCAGAAATGGGGTGTGGCCAACCTTATATACTCACTGGCGAAATGGAGCAAGCATACGCCATTGGAAGCCCTTCCCCAATTCAAACAAATTAGAAGGAGCTGCAAGTGAGAAAAGGCACTTTGCAAGCCATGTTTCTTTCTGCTGCCGCAATTCTTTGTGGGTCGTACACCTTATTTATGATGAGTGGTTTGCTGTTATCTGTTATGATTTACTAACATATATGCTTTCTTTTTATGTTGCTATATATAGGGAATTGTGCATCCCCTATTGTATAATATAAAGATATTAGGAGTCAATAATCATTTCCATGATCAAACATACTGACAAATGCTAATTATAAAGGATGAAATTATTAAGCACTGTTATAGGGATATATTTTTTGGGTTATTTATGGCCTTGCATATTTAACTCTCTCTCCCTCTCTCTCACTATAAATATATACTTATATACATACATACATACACACACACACAAACCTGTTGTTTATTTACCTTTAAGGAACGCTCTGAAAATATTCCAACTATAATAAGAAATAATTGTGATAAGAAGTCATTTAAATCTGCTGCTAATTGTATGTAGCCAGCAATGTTTTTAATGTCAAAGTATCTTCGACTAGGTATTAATTACAAGAGAGAGCTTAGCAACCAATTATGCCAGGAAATGCAGCCTGCGGTGCTCTATATAAGGAGATGTTGATTGATATGTAACAATTGAATGGTGGTTGTGAGATAATTCAATCTAATTATCATGATAAAAAGAAAAGAAAAGATCATCTGTTCTGTAAGGGATCATGGCAAGGTAAATAAGAACACTATAACTTGTTCTTAAAAGGGAATCCATTTGTATGTATTTTTTTCTACCTGTCAGAAAAATATATTTTAAATATAGATCATTATAGCATCATTTTTAATGAATATTTTGCACAATACAGTATATTTTGTTTTTTTACATGAATTACAATAAAAAAATGCAATCAGTAAAGGACATTTTATGCAAATACAAATAGGTTTAGTGGTTGCTGACAGACTGTACAGAATTTTTATCTTTGCTTCAAAATGTAAAATTAAGCAGCAGTGAATCAAAGAATAAAAGTTAAATAAGCACATAGATCCTTAAAGTTGCATGGAGTGCATAGGTTATTTATCAGTATTAGTTGTAGAACACCCTGTGTCCCACAGTACTGCAGAATGTGTTTACAAGGTTTTAGAACTGTAACGCATAATATAAAACATTAATAAAATACAGAGGGAATTTGAGAGACGACAATACAATCTGAAAGAAAAATGATAATAATAATAATTACACCAGTAGCCCACAAGCAGGAAGGCAGGGTGGTAGGGGTGTCCTTGAGGTCCCTCTGGTTCAGTGCACCGTAACAATTTTCACAGGCAGCTGTTCCTTGGGATGATAGAGATCTTTATTTCCAAAGCACACACCAGACATGAGGTGGCGGGTGATTATTGGATATGATACAGTTTGTACAATACTGTTTGGCCAAACAGGCCCTTGGTAAAGTGCTGACTGAGTGATCAGAACAGCAAAGCCAATAAACATCTTGGTAAAAGGGCCTAGAAATCAGAAATCCAGATGTTTGGCAATAAAACGTGATTACTTTGAGATAATGTTAGGGCTGCATAAAACTACCACAGTTATTTTCCCAGAATGCCACCTAGATGCTATCAAAAGGTCATGTGACACTAGCACTGGCAGCACAGTATAGTTATTACCAAAATGCATGACAGTTTGACGAGGTGTAAAAGGTTCAAATACTGATTACAAAGGCTACAAGAAAACTATACTTACTAAAAACACTAGGCTAGCTAGTTTTGTTTTGTTGTGGGCAAGTGAAAGCTGGAAGAATCTGTCTTCATTCCAGTAGCCAATATTCCAACATAGTGTTTTGAGAAACCTATTTAGATTCACTCAAATTTGCAACTGGAACAATCATAATCCTATTCCTAGATATCATTAATGTGATGACCTTTCCCACTAAAGGTAGCACAGTATGACATCCTCTCCACAGGGTACTTTGCTTCTGCAATACTCTCTTTATTGATGACCACTATAGAGATGATCTTTAACTCCATAAAGGAAGCATAAGATAACTTTGCCTTGATGGGACTGAACTGCAAGTAAGTAAGTGACTAGGCTGGCACCATCTGTCACATCCATCCCCAACACATTTATACAGTATCTTTTCTCACTTTTCCTCTAGAAATTGCAGGTTGGTTAAATGGTCAGTATACCCAATTTTTAATACAGGTGCAATAAATAAAATTGTGCTGAACACACTAAAAATCTAGGGTTTTTTTGTTATTTCTTAAACTAAACACAGAGAAACCTAGATACTCCATATTTGGTCCTTGCAAGGCAAGTCACAAACCCTCTTAGTAGTTATCTACATCCATATTAGAGTTTCTGTATAAGTTTTTGTTTATTTACTTGGCTGGAAATGGGGGCAAATGTTGCAGGTTCATAACTGGGAATAGCCTGTGGTAGGTAAGGTAATAGACCTCATTTACAAGAATGGAAAGGGAAAGCAATTGGTGCCTTGTTCTTTGCACTCAAGAATAGTCAGAGGCCTTTGAGTTAAAGTGGTGTTTGCCCCATAATTAAATTTTTGCCTGCATTCAGAAGTAGTGTATACATGAGCGGCAGGCAAGAGGAGGCATGTAGACATCAACCTAACCCATTCCTACCCATCCCCTAACTAGACATGCAATTTATGGAGCTTGAGTGAGCCAAGAGGGCAAACACCCCCTGTTCTTACTGCCTGCCCTGTGGCACGTAGTAAGGACATGGCTGCTTTCTGCACCTCTCACTGTATTTTTATTCTGGTGTGAGGTGCAGAGTGCAGTAATGTCCCTACTGGACATCTAATGTGAAAAGCCGGGGAAATGAGGCCCAGTATCTGACTGTGCTGACCAATAAAGGAAGAAAAATTCACTAAATCAGCTTCCTTAGGTTTGGTTGCTTTATATAATACACCCTAGGGACTAAAGTATACATTGAAATAGCCAACATTTTGGCTGTAGTTTTTGTAATTTTAAAACCCTCAAATATATATATAGATATGCCCAAGTAAATCCTACATAACTTCTATCTGTACGGATAGTCAAAACCCTTCATCAAGTTTCTCAGCCTGTCTCATGGCAGCTGCACCCATTAGGTGGCTTCAGACATTTCTCTGCCAGCTATAATACACTGTGAGTAAACTGCCCGATATGCCATTAGCTTTCAATTAGCTTGTACAATAATGGATATATAGGTATATGCACACTGTATGCACTTTTATCAACAATAACTCCAGATCCTGAATACATTATACAGTGAGGGGCAGAAGTAGTAGCCCTCAAATTACATTAAACACAGTCAGAGACATTGGGTAATGACACCACAAATACATTAAATACAATGGGCAGCAGTGGAAATATGTGCCACAATATTTAATACAATGAGAGCGAATGATTTCCAACACCCCAGACCCCCTTACCCTTCTAAAAACAGGTTTTCTGAAGGCTGGAAAATATTTCAGCATTGCAGAGATCAAATCAATTCAGAAATTGTTTGCATTGCTTAAAGTGTAGACAAGGGAATAACGACCAAGCAGGGGAAACCCTGTTTTATGCGACTTGGGTGGTATTGACAGTACTTAGGAGAAACAATAGCTTATTTGAAAGCAGTTCAATTACCGTATATACTCGAGTATAAGCCGATACGAATATAAGCCGAGGTACCTAATTTTACCTAAGAAAACTGGAAAAACTTATTGACTCGAGTATAAGCCTAGGGTGGAAAATGCAGCAGCTACTGCTAAGTTTTAATAATCAAAATAAATACCAATAAAATTACATTAATTGAGGCATCAGTGGGGTATATGTTTTTAAATATTTATTTCAAAGAAAAACAGTAAGCCCTGTAAGCGGAGAGGAGGGTCAACAAAAACAGTATGAGTACTACCCCCTACGCTCATTGCACATTGGCAAACTGGTAGCAGACCCGGTCCCGGAGGAGATGTAATGGGAAATAATTATTGCTAGTGGGAGCCTAGGCCAGGGCACTGGAGGGTCTGGTTGCAGGTGGCCTAATTTTCACACAAAGGAAAGAGGGTGCTAGCCTAGAGGGACCCATGGCACCAGACTTGAGTATAAGCCGAGGGTGACTTTTTCAGCACATTTTTATACTCGAGTATATACAGTATGTAGTGCAGGCTCCTTCTATAAAAGCTCAGGCACAATGCACAGATGGTGCCTACACACCAATATTACAACTAAAAAAAATAAACTTGTTGGTTCAAGAATAAAATTTTAAATGGTAAAGTAAATTATTTGCTATGTGTAATTTAGAAATAAAAAGTACCCCATACAAATTATGACAGAATCCCTTTAAGTGTAAAACATGTACTAAAAGTACTAATGTTAGTGACCTAGTATATAATATGGATTTCAGAGTTTATTTTCCTTCATGTTCCAAGAACACCTATGTTTATGTCCCCAATGGGGTTCCTGTGTGGGCCTGGTTTTAGAATTCAATCCTACTGAATGCTAGAACAACTTCTTAATCTGATGATACTTTTTAATGGAAATGTGTCTGCATTGCCTTCGCCACAGATAGAAACTCATTTTGAATTGTTATTGCGCTGTTTAAAATATGTACTTAGAACAATTACACAACTTTTTTGTGATCCATCAACGTTTGCTCCTGTATTTTCCTTTGTTATGGATTCTTTTCATAAATTACTTGAAAAAGTAAAAAAACATATTAAACCATGATCATAAACATTGTGCAGAATATTCCTTTTAGTGGAAGTTCAATACAGTCGGCGAGATAGATTTGCATTATGTAAAAAAAATGCAATTTTTTCTTTTTAGAAAAGATGCAGGATGAGGTCTCTAAAGAGGATCTGCATTACCTAACCGATATCATTTTTCTACAAAATAGATACTCCTATAATGTCTTCACGTGTGATATCTCAACTAGTAGCTCTGCTAAAACTACTCCCTACTGACAAGTTCATCCATTTCTCATTAAAGGTATTTCATGTTTTATTCAGGAATTTAAATGAAGCTATCAAAGCCTGTAATGGCACCAGTTTGGGATAATTGTACCTACTGTAGCTGATGCCAGCCTCTACATTTCTAATTAATATAAATTTCCCTCTCGCTATGTGAATATGAGAGGAAAACTTAGTTTACGTGGAAAGGAAAACTGTAGTAAGAAAAGAAACCTCATTCTATTGATATGTATGCTGTATACGTTTGTAAATTATGTATGATGTATAATGCATTAATAATGATGGATTTGTATTATATAACTGGATTTATATTTGTGCTGTGGCAGATGTAATAAGTATATATTAAATATATTAGGGCTAATTTACTACCTGCACAATTAAGGACACAGGAAAAGAATTTGAAAAGAATTAATCAATAAATCAATAAATACCCTCCATACAGTTAAGATTATAGATTTTATAGCTTTAAAGCCAAGACTAAAGTGTAGTGAGCAAAGTGCAATTTCGAAGGCCATCTCTATTTTTCCCCCACAAAAGTTTTTTACCAGAATTCCAGCAACACTAAGGTTGCAAGACAATGATGTACATACATAATTACATACCTGTAGGGTTGAAAAAAGACCAGAGTCTGTTTAACCCTTCCAAGTAAACCCAGCACACTCAACCTATACTTACCAATCAATACACTCACATACATAAACTATATATACAACCAGTAATACTAACTGTAGATATTAGTATCACAATAGCCTTGGATATTCTGCTTGTTCAAGAACTCATTCAGGCCCCTCTTAAAGGCATTAACAGAATCTGCCATTACCACATCTCTAGGAAGGGCATTCCCCAACCTCACTGCCCTCACCGTGAAAAACCACCTACGCTGCTTCAAATGGAAGCTCTGTTCCTCTAATCTAAAGGGGTGGCCTCTGGTTGATTGTTTTTATAGGAAAAAAGAACATCCCCCATCTGCCTATAATCCCTTCTAATGTACTTGTACAGAGTAATCATGTCCCCTCGCAAGCGCCTCTTTTCCAGAGAAAGCAACCCCAACCTCAACAGTCTAACCTCATGGTGCCTCATGGTGCCCCATGGTGCAATTGCGCTGAGCCTACCTCAATTGTATTTGATTTGCCAATATTAATGTAGCTGTGTGTGCATTTTGTATCATATCAGACACAAGTGCATGGAAGTCCAACTGGCGTCATTTCTGGCATCTGTGCCTAATTCTTTAGGTTCAATGTACAGCAGCCTTTGATGCTGAGCGTGAAGGGAACTGATGCAGGGGAACCCTGTAACTACCACTATCTTTTGAGCAGGCAGCAGCTTCAGGCATTCCAAATGAAGTGCAAGGAGTGCATTTTGATGCAAGAACTAGTAATAAAAGTGGTTTTACATGCAACTAAAGGGGATTGCAGGGACAGCAACTATAGACGTAAACAAGTCCTTATATGTGTATCTATATTATTTATTATTTACTAATTTAATCTCATCTGATGAGCTTCCCAAAAATATGTTTTGATCGTAAATTGTTGGGATCATTTACTAATGCAAATGCAATGTGCAAGGTTCAATTTCAGACACAAACTGCAATGTTGTTTACCCATAATGTAGTGTTCTCCTATAATTCCATTGTAGTTGCGTTTGTCGTATTTGTGCATTATACATCAATACAGAAGCATTTGAGCTCACAATTTAAAATATTCCTGTGCAAACTGCAAGAGCAGGGGTTTTGTCACATCTAGAGCACACATTCAAATCCACATTTGAATCTAATTTACAGAGCGCAAGTCTGGGGTGCGTATTAAGACATCCAGTTGTAGGAATCCTACTTCAAACATGTCCGGGGAGGTGGTAGCTTCATGGTTCACCAGCGTCAATAGGCACAGTAGTGCACAGGGCTGTATTTATATATATAGGCACCCAAGGGTCTGTGTTAAAGGAGAAGGAAAGTCTAAGTCACTTGGGGGTGCCAAAATGTTAGGCACCCCCAAGTGACTTAAATCGCTTACCTTTTACCCTGGGCTGATGCCCCTGTACGGAGAGAACAGCACCAGCCCGGGGTAGCAGTGATCGCTTCCTTGCTCGCTGAGCGCGCATGCGCAGTAGAGTGAAAAGCCGAACTTTGAACAGAGAAGTTTCACTCTACTGCGCATGCGTCTGTCCCGGACATTTGCCAGCAGCGCGAATAGGGAAGAAGGAAGCGCTAGCTACAGCTACCCCAGGCTGGTGCTGTTTTCTCCAGGGGCACCAGCCCGGGGTACAAGGTAAGCGATTTAAGTCACTTGGGGGTGCCTAACATTTTGGCACCCCCAAGTGACTTAGACTTTCCTTGTCCTTTAAGGGCAGAAGCTTTTGGGGGGGGGGGGGGCGCCCTTGGGTGCCAATATAATAATTTTTCTTTAAAAAAAAAAAAAAAGGAACAAAATTAAATTCCCATGCTAAACAATGGCACTGGAGCTGGGGGGAAAGGGGTGTAGGTTATTTCATGCGGCACAATGATGCCACTCGTACAGACATGGACTTGCAGTTGTGTTTGAAAAAAAACCCTTCTGTCTGTAATATGTACAAGAGGCAGAGAAATTTGCCATTCTGAGCTTTATTAAAAATAAGATACAGAATAAACAGAGTGACTGTGATTGAAAACAAACTTTGGCTGGAACAAAGCACTGCTGTTGTGAAAACCCTCCATACAGCATGTTATTGTGATGGCAGGCTGTACTAAAAGCAGCAAGGATTGCAATATATTGCTGCGCTACATAGTGAGAACATGCAGTTATAACAGCTGTTAGCAACTGTGATAACAGCTGGAAGCGCATATGAAATATATTAATGCCTACGCATAGCATGCCAAAGTCTGAGTTCCGCTTGCTTGAACACACTGCAATGTGCAAGGCTTAATACATAAAATGATCATTAAGAAACTCAGTTTGGCCCATTCACCCCTAGCAATTAAGCTGTTAGTAGCCTAACGCATTCATTGTAAACCAGGATAATGGAAGAAATAGAGTAAGGGGAAACAGAGCTAGAAATCTGCTCAGCCTCCCAGTTGAGCTAGTGGTCAAGGGTGGTGACTTACTAATGCATCCACTTGGGCCTGTTCCAATGCTTTCTGTTCTCTGGGAACATTCTCTCTATCTGCTGATAACAGGTGTGTCACCGGGAGAACAATAACCAGAAACAGGTGTGAGCCACATTCATTAACATGGCAGGAACTTCAGCCCATCCTCACAGAGGGGACTAGTATGCCATAATAAGCACATTTGGCCAGGCAGCCAGGGGGTCTGAAAGGGCAGAATGTTAGGAGTTCACACAATAGTCACATTTACTACTCTGTGCAAGATCTCCTGTCACCAAACTTTGTAAGTATCCTCTCCTGGGAGTGCCCTGTTATTACTTTCTTTGATCCAATGCCTACATTTTTCTCATGATTTGTGCTTATATTCAAGTTCTCCAAAATATGTTGTGTGATACACCCAGAGCAAAAAAACCTACAACAACTGGAGGCTAATATCTAAATTAGTTTTCATTGCAGAATACAGTGTATATCATTCATAACAAAATAAATTGTTTCAATTTCTAAAATATGGGACCCCTTACCTAAAATGCTGGGACCTGGGGTTTCCTTCTGTAATTTTGATCTCCATACCTGAAATCTGCTAAAAAATATTTTAAACATGAATTAATTTTGCCTCCAATACCAACTAATTAATTAATCAGCTGGGATTAAGTACAAGGTACTGTTTTATTATTACAGAGAAAAAGGAAATCATTTTGAAATATGGGAATTATATGATAAAAATGGACTCTGTGGAAGATGACCTTCCCGTAATTCCAGATAACGGGTTTCCAAATAACGGATTCCATACCTGTACCAGTACTGGGAATGGCAAATAACTATTGTACAAAAACAGAAGGGATTCCATTTAACTTAAAAGATAATTGTGTTATCAGACCTTATATTTGCTATCAAAGTTAGGATAAGTTTGAAACCAATGCCCAACCTGTTTTTGCTTTGTCCCACATTCCCCTGGATTACCTAGTCACCTAGGAGTGGAAAATCTGGTTTTATGTCCTTTTATGTAGAAAGTAGCCATTTATTCAGCTGCATTTGCATTTAATGTTCACACTGATTATATAGGGAATGATATACCCTCTGTTGAATAATAAAAGGATATTAGTCACCCAGGAGTTCTATAACCATATACGTGTAAGTAATTAAGCCACAAGCTCAGTTTAGAAAACTCTGAATAGATCCTTATACTGTTAAGCAGGGGGTATGTTTTGCCATATACAATTTTCAGTGACACAAGTTGGGGAAGGGGAGTCTTACCCCCTTTAGTCCATTCTCCAGACAGCCTTACTCCCATGTCACTCAGTCTGGTCATCTGCTAGGACTGATTCATTAAAAAAGGTGGCAAAGACTGGGAGCTGCCAGGGAACAGAGAGGGATGAGGAGGAGCCTGAATTATGGTGTCCGACAGGCTGGGGCAGTCTCTAGAAGTTCTATGGTGCCTCTTGTTCAAAAGAGCAGAAAGGAGCTCAACAAGGACTTGCAGTTGGGAGTCCCAGCACTGCACAGAGAGACCAACGTGCTGCAGACTAAGCTGCAAGATGGCCGGAAAGTGACTGATGGTAGAGTACCAACACTGGAGAGCCGCCTATGAACTCCAAGCCAGCCTTTATTAGCATGTTAGCTTATTAGCAAGTCTGTTTGTGGGACAGTCGGTCAGTCATCTCATACTGCTAATAAGTTAAACAGATTCTTCACATGTATATCTTTGTTTGTACATTTAAAGATTGTATCTGTCCAATTAGCAAGTACAAAAAACTATTTATAGGCAAAAAAAGTCCTTTTTAAAACAGAGGTTTTCATTCTATAGCTCTCTAGACAGACACGAACAGCATGTGACCCCTATTTGTCTCAGCAGTTAAGTTTTTCCATTTACTAAAGTTCAGAAAATGTGTCCAGTTCGTTGCATAGTAAATTCTCAATGAGAGAAGTAAACACAGCTCTGTATATTGGTTCTGGAGCAAATCATAATCACCCTCTATCAAACTTTAGTAAAACATTGTATTCTACAGAGATTAGCTGTTATTTGCTATGTTTAATGTGTGCCCTACAGCCCCTTTTCAATGTGAATGGTTGCCTCAGCAGGTTATTTATATATCTGAGCCTCTGAAACAAACACGCAGTTGGTAACAGTGTTTTGCATTTTAAATGCATGGAAAACCCTCTTATTTTGTTGGGGTTACTCAAAACATGAGTGACTTAGTTATAAGCAATAGCTGTGGCTATTGCAGAGAAATCCACCTGTGTAATTGTACTCTCCAAATTAAATTAACCAATTAAGAAAATGCAGTTTGATTATGATGACATTTATTCTTGACCTAACCTATTTAAGGCTGATGCCACACCAGGCGTAGGGCTGATTTTTCGGCAAGCGTTTTTCCGCTTGCCGAAAAAATCAGCCCTACGCCTGGTGTGGCATCAGCCTAAGAAGGGCATTATCTATGTTTTGGTATCTCTACCTTTCTATGTTGTTTCCCCTATCACAGGATACCTGTCTCCTTACAGTGTTTCCTTTCACCTTGGAAATAGTGACTGTATCCAAAATTTCATCCACTCATGAACGAAGAAAAAAAGCATGAGTTATTCCTCAGTCTTCTCATACATTCATCTGTCTCATTTTGCTGTAGGAAACCATGAACCTAATGCTTATTTAAACAGACACATAGACAGTTTACGGGCATATTCTGGAAACAAATAATACCAGTAGCTCTGAGAGCAAATCTTATGGGCAAACACCTGATCCTCTTAGTAGAATATAAAATGTGAATTATAGCCCTGTTGCATTTCACTGTCTATTTATCTGAGTGTCTGGTTGCTAACACACTGGTATCTTTTCCAAATCACTCATAAAAATAAGTGTATTACAAGCAGTGTGCTATTAGATAAGCATAGGGAAATTATCAAGTTAGCATGGCAAGTGTAGTGAGCATACAGAAACCTCCCTACAATGCAGAGAGGAATGTAATATAAGGAATAAGCTACAATCTACTGAATATTGTATAGACAATAATTGTAAAAAAAAAAAAATAATTCATCAAATAGACTCACAACAATATAAAGGCAGGAGGCTACATTGGTTTTATGCAGGTGACAGAACATTTGGGATTACAGTACCTCCATATTTTAGAAATGGGGGGTTCATACTTCCTTATCAAATGCAGGTTTTAATAAGTCATATGACATCAATATTTGTTCAAACTCATGACCATGTCAAAAGCCGCACTCTTCATCTCTTTTTGTGACATCACAATAAGAAGATACCAATTTTATTTTGGGACTTGATGTATTAACATTGATCTTGTATTTTTATGGCTGTAAAGGGCTATATAAGGACCAGTATAATAAAATATCCCAAAATGTTCTTGCACTGTTTTGCATTGTGTAACGTTAATTGGAAACATTTGGGCATGTTGAACAAAATCCCTGGCAAACAGGGCAGATGATCATGTGCAAGTTTATTAGCCCATAGTGCAAAGTTTTGGGGTCACACTCCTTTGTCAGGCATAGATTTGGCCATGTAAACAAGCCAAAAAGACATAAGGAATATAGAGCACACTGGCTATGTATTGAAAACATAGTAGAGGTATGCAGGCCTGGACTGGGATTCAAAATAGGCCCTGGTATTTCAAGTATAGAGGACCAACCAGCCCCCCACCAGCTGGAGGTCACAACGGCAGTGCTCCAAAGTAGGAAAGATATCCACTATCCATGAAGAAATGATTGTAAAACAGGCAAAGGCAATGGAGCCTGTTCTACAGATGAAGTCAGATGACAGTATAGTGGAAAATACAGTGTGACTGCCATCAGTACAGACAGGCATTACAGAAAGAATCCCTGGAAAGGTGGAATACAATGCACAGCCCACATCTCTTGTGTATATCAACACTAAAATGGCAGAGTATAGACAGAATGAAAAAGTAAATCCTTAGGACAGAGAAGTGCAGTAGAGAAACTCAGAGACAGTGTATGATCTGCTTCTATCTGGCCTGTCTGTACCATGACAGACCCAAATGAGGCAGTGGGATAGGGAAAAGAGCATGGATAAGGCTCACATTGGTGTGGGTTATGTCAAATAAGAATTGGGCTTGGAATTTCTTGTGTTTTATTCTGATATTTTAGTAGGTATGAAGCAAGAAAGACAAGAACTTAAAGAAATGGTAAATTAGAAAGCAAAACAACATATATGCTACATTAAATAACACAATTATTTCTGGATATCATTTTGGCTAAAGGGGAATGATTATTTCTCACTTTGGAAAATGTCTTTAGGATGGCCTTGAGTATGAACCTTATAGTTCACTCTGTATTTTTTTCATAATAAAATGTGAGAGACATAAAAGTAATCACCAAGGAAGCTACCCCAATTATTATGTAAAGTGATCAAACTAAGGGACAATGTTCTTTACAATTGTGTCTCAACCCTTTCTCCTTGTAGATTGTAAGCTCTTTTGGGCAGGGCCCTCTTCACCTCTTGTATCGGTTATTGATTGCTTTATACTGTATGTTACTCTGTATGTCCAATGTATGTAACCCACTTATTGTACAGCGCTGCGGAATATGTTGGCGCTTTATAAATAAATGTTAATGTAATGTAATGTAATATATTGATCACATTAGAAAAAAATCTATCTATCATCTATCTATCTATCTATATATCTATCTCTATCATCTATCATTTATCTATTATATATCTATCTCGCTATTATGTATCTATCTATCTTTCTATCTGTCCGTTCATCTGAAAAATATGTGCATGGCTGTACATTTGTAGAAACACATTCAATGTGCTCGTAGAAGTGCCTTTCTGAATTCCCTGAACTCTGTATATTGCTGTTAAAGATATGTCCAGTAATTTAGCAATGACTTGAACACAGGGATGAACAATAGTGGCATTTATAGCTGGCTTAAGAGCTACAAGTAAGATACATTTTTAGAGCAAGCTTTTTAAGGCTTTAGATGAATCAGGCCAATAACCACTGATGGTAAAAGGACGTGACATATGCCGAAAGTCAGGGCATCAGGGCTGGCTGCACATATTAGAGTCAAACACATCAACACATGTGATCCTCGGATAGGGTATGCTGTCTGTGAAGTCAGTAAGTAATTGCTCTTTCATTCCCCATGTTGCCCTGCTAGGAACAGAAGTACAATGCAGAATGGGGGCAGGCACAGAGGAAAATAAGTGATCTTCACACACCACAGATGCCAGGAAACACACTGATAATGAACGCAATGGCATTTTGTGAAGATACAAGATCAGCTTAACTCCCCAGCATTCCCACTCTGCAAACAGTTTCTAAGAGAAATTGAAATATTCCTGCCTGTTTAGATATAGCAGCCGAGGTTACACACTCGGATTGAGGAGTACAGAATTTTGCCTTCACACTTTCTAACAAATGTTTATTAAGGTATATTATGTAAAAATGCTTTATTTTCCAAGCACCTTTCACTTAATCGTGATTGAGTAACATTTTAAGGAGTGTTTTGGTTGGCATTGTCAGGGTTGTAGCACTATTCCCTTTAAAATTCTGTTACAGAAGGGACAGAAATAGCTTCCTGATATTGAAGGGACACTATACACTCCCAGGTACAAGTGATACCTATTGTGCGTTTATGTTATCTCTATGAGAAATCCTGGAGCATCGTCTCTGCTATGGTAAGTGCATTTATGGGGCTCTTTAGCTAGCCACATCTTCAGTGATGCCATGCCAGAGGGCCATGCAGCTGGAGGCCTTTGGCTTGGATATAGCCCTCCAAGACTGCTCAGGTGCCCCATTGATCTCTTTGCGCTACACAATCTTCTTGCCACTTTTATTGATATTAAAAAGAAAAACAGGACTCTTTTGCAAGGTGATAATCAGAGACAAGACAGACAACTGAATGAGTCACTTATACTTTCATATACAGGTATGGGATCTGTTATCTGCAAACCTATTATGCAGATAATTCTCAGAACGTCCATCTCCCATAGACTTAAAGGAACAGTAACACTAAAAAATTAAAGAGCTTTAAAGTAATAAATATATAATGCACTGTTGCCCTGCACTGGTAAAACTGGTGTGTTTGCTACAGTAACACTACTATAATTTATATAAATAAGCTGCTGTGTAGCCACGGGGGCAGCCATTCAAGCTGGAAAAAAGGAGAAAAGGCACAGGTTACAGAGCAGATAACAGATAAGTTTTGTAGAATACAATGGTGTTTTATCTGTTATCTGCTATGTGCCTGTGCCTTTTCTCCTTTGAATGGCTGCCCCCATGGCTACACAGCAGCTTATTTATATAAATTATAGTAGTCTTTCTGAAGTAAACACACAACTTCTACCAGTGCAGGGCAGCAGCACATTATATTTTAGTTACTTTTATACACTTTTATTTTTTGGTGTTACTGTTCCTTTAATTATAAGGAAGTAATTCTACTTTTTTAAAAAATGATTTCCTTTTTCTCGACAATGATAAAACAGTACCTTGCACTTGATCCCAACTAAGATATAATAATTCATTACTAGAAGTAAAACAATCCCAAAAGGTTTAATTATTTTTTAAATAATTTTTAGCAGACATAAGATATGGTGATGTAAATTACAGAAAGATCCTTTATCCAGAAAAGCCTAGGTTTGGATAAAAGGTCCCATACTTGTATGATGGTATAGCTCAGGGATCCCCAACCTTTTTTACCTGTGAGCCACACTCAAATGTAAAAAGAGTTGGGGAGCAACACAAGCATGAAAAATGTTCATGAGGGTACTAAAAAGGCATGTGATTGGCTATTTGGTAGCCCCTATGTGGACTGGCACCCTACATGAGGCTCTGTTTGGCAATACACCTGGTTGTTATGCAACCATTGTCTCAATTCCCATAACGTAGAGAACAATATATGCACTATTCTCTACATATTTACAAATTTAATAAAAGAGTACAGAAAGGAAGCCCGAGGCACTGGTATGAGATGTAACCAAGAGGTGCCGCAGGGAACTTGGTTCTCTTTTGGAGGGGGCACTTGGTCTTTCCATAGCTACAAAGCAGGAATTAACAGTGAGGGACAAAATAGATTTAGACTCCATTGGTTTCATGTAATAACTGACACAAAGTTACTGTTGTTATTTTTGCAGCCTGTCAACAGGTAACATTTATAATTAAACACTGATTTTATATTTTTCATGGGATCCCCCAAAATATTGCCTATAACAATTCCCATCTCCTATTACATAACAACATGCAGATTGTAAGCTTCAATAATAAAGGATGTGCAACATGCAACATTTTTTTGCACTTTGCCAATTGCTCTTGGCCTGCTCTGCAAGGTGTGCATGGCTTTGGGACTCAACGTGAATGCAGCTTTGGCTCCATCTGGCAGCATTGCTTCTAGAGCAGGGTGTCAAACTCAATCACATAAGGGGGCCGAAATCTAAAACACAGGCTAAGTCGCGGGCCAAATTTTTTATTAATATACTTAGTAAGATACTAAGGGGTATATTTATCACAATGCGGAAGTAGAGTAAGACATTACTGGTGATGTTGCTCATAGCAGCCAATAGATGCTTTGCTACTGTTGAAATCTGATTACTGATTGGATGCCTTGGGCAACATTACTGGTAATGCTTCACTCCACTTTTTACACAGCATGATAAATATACCCCTTAGTCTTAGTTACTATTTGAGGAAAATGGAAATTGATCAGGCTGGATGGTCAGACACACTCACCAAGGGCCACATAAAACAGCAAGATGGGCCGGATTTGGCCCCCGGGCCTTGTGTTTGACATATATGTTCTAGAGAGATCAGTAGGTGAGCATTTTGTGGGTGTCTCCTTGAATGCCCCAAAGTTTGGTTGTCATTTAGATATAATAATTAGAGAGAGCTGGTGCCCTGTGCTTACTGCCTGTCTATTTAACTGTTTGCTTTGCCTGAGGGTCCATTGGATAAGGGGGCATTAATATAATTAGGGGTGTTGTTAGCTTCTCAGGAAACCTCAGGGCTATGCCTTAGTAGAGATGTAGCGAACCTCACAAAAAAAGTTTGCGAACCCGTTCGCGAACTTCCGCCAAAAAGTGCGAACTTTTGCGAACTTTGCGAACCCCATAGACTTCAATGGGAAGGCGAACTTTAAAAACTAGGAAAGCCATTTCTGGCCAGAAAACTGATTTTAAAGTTGTTTAAAGGGTGCCACGACCTGGACAGGGGCATGCAGGAGGGGGATCAAGGGCAAAAATTTCTCTGAAAAATATGTTGTGCTGTAAAGGGCAGAAATCAAACTACATTTCTAAACTTGTGTAATAAACTGCTTTAAAACATCCGGCGTCTACATGCCAATCAAGTCGTGTAAAGGTTACAGCCGGTTCACACGCAAAGACAAAACGCCGCAGTAGTGGATACGGAATATATTATTGCTGGTGGAAAAACATCATTCAGGTGATTTTATTGCAATGCAATGTCACTACTATGTGTAACGTGTTTGGTGCACTACTATGAATAACAGCAAACAGCACTGGACACATTAAAGAACAGTAAGTTAAATAAAAAAAAAATAATAATAATAATAATAAAAAAAAGTGACTAATAGCACTGGGCTCTATAAATTACAGTAGCAAAGTAAAAAAACACAAATAAAAAAAAATGATGTGAATGTGTGGTTGGTGCTTAGTGCACTACTATGAGCAGCACACCTGTCTCCAACACACACAGACGGAGCTGCAGTACACAATGAAAAGAAGAGTAACAGTAATCAGAAAATAAAAGCAATCCTTACAAGGACTATTGGGTTACAGCAGATGAGATCAGCAGGACAGCTGCCCACAGCAGCTACATACAGAGCAGTAGAAAGTAGATTACTAGTCAGCAAAGCTACCTAAACTGTCCCTCAAACCCCTGCACAGCTCTCTCCCTATGCTAACTCATCAAGCACACACAGGCAGAATGTAAAATGGCTGCTGGGCTTCGGTTTAAATATGGAAGGGAGTGGTCCGGGGGTGGTCCAGGAGGGAGAGCTGCCTGATTGGCTGCCATGTATCTGCTGGCTCTGGGGTGAGGTCAAAATTTGGCTCCAGCTAAGGCGAACCCAAAATTGCGAACTTCGCTAAAAGTTCGCGAACTTGCGAACTTGCGAACACCTGATTTTCGTGCGAATTAGTTCTCCGGTGAACAGTTCGCTACATCCCTATGCCTTAGGAAACGCAACCCTTATTTACAACCAGAAACCTGGAAGAATTGCTGCATAGTATATTATGTAGTATTATTATAGTATAAATTCCACTAGCTTTTAGAATAGTGACTAGGGATGTGTGGAATTTTTTGGGAGGCATGGATTCATGGTAAAATTCCGCATTTCACCATTGGAGGATTTTTTTGCAAAATTTTGCTGTGGAAAAAATTTGCAGAGTGAGGCAAAAGCTGCAGGCGCGTCAAAAAAAGTTGCATGCGTCAAAAAAAGTGGTGTGTGTGTGTAAAAAGTTGCACATTTTTCTCCATTTTGCACATTTTTTCACAGTTTTGCAAATGTTACGCCAAAGCAAAATGGGACACATTCACTCATCACTAACAATGACCAAATATCAATTTAAAGCAGTCAGTGGTACAGGATGAAGACCTAGTAAAACCATTGGCTTAGAATATATGGAGTTTATTTTTGTTCCAAAGTTCTCTGATCTGAATATTCATATTCAATTATGGCAACATTTTTGCAGGCTCTCCAACATAGAATATAAAAAAAACCTCGAAACAGAAATGGAATATTTGTATCTGTGCAGAAAAAAAACATAAAAGGGCCATCTAAACGCAAAAAAAAAGTTCAGTATAGTTCTTTAGACAAAACATGTTGGCTTTCGAAACAAAATAAACATCTACTGTACCTGCCAAGAATATTTATAAGGGCCCATTTCTTCATAGCCCAAAGAAAAAGAATCTTGCTCTGTTGTTAAATCACCAAATGTTCCCGGAATTTATTGGCACAAGAAAGGTTTGATGATCTCCTTTTCTCTCTAAGTGTTATCAAAGAATAATTCTTCCATAGAGTCTACTTGCAATTAACAGCAGATGCAGCTGTGTTATTGCACAAAAGCTATGTTATTGCAAAATGAAACTTACCATGCTGCAAATGAGCAGAGAAATCAAGGAGCCAATCTGAGAATTGATTCACATTCTTGTAGGCAGTTTTTAGGGTTTTTTTTCCTGCATTTCTGGACCTGGGTTTATAATCTAACAATTGTGACTAATGCCAAAAACACTCACAAGGTGGTGGGCCCTGAACAAAGGATGATTTATAGCTTAGTAGTGCTACCCCACTGCAGGCTTTAGGACTACATGCAGTCCTCTTAGGCATTTTTAGGTCCTCCTCTGTACTGCACAAGGGCTTTATAGACTTTTATGATAACATCATTACAATATAGTTCAGCCTTCAGACATTGTATATATGGTATTTATGGAAATACAGGAAATACATAACATGAAAAGTTGAAAACTACTTTCATAGTGTAGATTCTGTCTTCTAGATTTGGATTATGGCAGGGCTAGTGCTAATATATATATATTTATAGTATAAGCCCATTAAGGGCATTACCTATAGGCACAATCCTATGCAGAACCAAGTCTTAAAATCTAGAACGGACCTGAGCCAGAGCCTTGGCGCTTGGACCTGCTTGGATCTGTTATCTGACCATATCCTGATCCACGACCTGCTGACCACAATTAAACAGGAAGTGTTGTTTCTGGAGAATGAAGGTGACATCATCAGAAGTGGGCAGGGTAGAAAAAAAAACATTAAAAAAATGTTCAAAGCTGTAACGTAGAAATAATATAGATGATATAATATAAGATAAGGAACATAGATAAGACTTGTAACCCGACCCACAGCCCTGCATCCAAAAACCCACAACCTGCAGCCCTCTAGGTTGCTATCGTTTATTGGGTTAGTGCAATATTTTTCTTTTAACTTACATACTTTACACATTGGCGCCTATTTATCATACTTTGTAAAAAAAAATGCCGACACGTAAGAAACACTGTATTTTTCAAGTAGTGTATTGATTTTTAGCAACCTCTGTGTAAAAATCTGGTATAATTGGGAAAATACGTTGTCCATCTATAACAGTTTTTTATGCATTTTTTTTCCAGAGTGACTTCTGCCAGAACTTCCTTTGCACTTGAATGTTTCCCAGTGATTTTAATGGACTATGCACGTTTTGAAGTGGTGTAAAAATATGGCGTTCGGGCAGTGTAAAAATAAAATGTGTTCTTTGATTCATTTGCCATATAATTTTTACACTGTTTTTCAGTGTTTGTGTAGGGGAGGCAAATGTTAGGCACCCCCCACTGATTGTATTCCCTTACCTTTTGCTCCTGTGCAAAACCTGCACCGGCCCGGGTTCATGCAGTTGAGCAATCATTTTCCTTTCCTCGTCTATCTTCGAATCCCGGGGCAAGATTAGAAAAGCCAAATGTTTTGCTTTAAGTTAGGCTTTTCACTCTACTGCACATGTGCAATCTGCACAAAGTCAGGGAAAGTAAGAGGATCGCTTGATTGGATTTATCCCAGGCCAGTGGGTTTTTTCAGGTAACAGGAGCACCGGCCTGGGGTATCAAGGAAGTGATTGCAATCGCTGGGGGGTGTCCAACATTTTGTCACCTCCCAGTGATTGAGACTTTTCTTCTTCTATAATTTTCTTTTAAAACTGCACAAATAAGAATAAAAATTCTCATTTCGCAATGTAATATCCATCTTCAATCTCTGTCTATTTCTTTCTCTCTTCATATGTTTGCCTATATCAGTGGTAGTCAGACTTCTTTCACTTCTAGCCCCCTTGATATCCAACCTTTGTTCATGTCCATAAGAGGGAATCAGATATATAAAAATATCATTGTATCCAGTGGTTTCAGCCACAGTTCCAGGAACATCCAGGGCACCCGCAAATCTTACCCTGACTGACCTTCAAGTTGATCTTTCAGGTGTATTTAGAAAAGCAAATAGGCATTCTTTCCATATATTAACCTAAGTGATATTCAGACTAAGCCCCCACTATAACTGCTCCAGGGTATCCATATTCCTTTAAATTGTCTCTTTGAAACTAAAGAAACTTATCATTTCATGCTGATGTTAGTTATGGTTAATGTGACTATTTCTGCTTTGCTAAGATGAGGTTGGTAATAATAGTGCAGGAGACTTAAAATAATCATTCATAGGCTAAAAAAACCAAACCATATTTTCAGTGATTCCAGCCTTACTCTGAGATATGACAAGGGTGCTGAGCTTGAGTTTGTTTGTGCTAACAATACTGCTATTATGATATATTAAATGTCATTCCGGCATAGCTACGTATGCATACTGCTCTGTCGCGCTGCCTGTTTATGCTTATTCAGCCCTTTGAATAATTTAACACATTTCATATTCCAAATTACCCGCGACAATTTGACATGGGCTGCTGGCAGTTTACTTGAAACACTCTGTGTTAGGTCAAAAGAGAGCCTAGGCATCTGCTAAACAGAGGGGGGGCTTCCAAGGTACCCGGGCTTAATTAGAATTCTGTCCTGCAGATTAAGAAGTGAGCTGTGTATATGGAGGTTGCAGATATCCATAATGTCAATATGATCATTCTATCAAAATTGAACTTTAAGCCATTTTTTTTTGCAGAGTTATGTACTTCGATTGCATGCATTAAATGGGAATTATTAATGTACATATATACAAATCCTTATGTAGCTATAATAACAAGGCAAAAATATGTAATAATTGCATGCAAATATTTAATAAAAGAAAAATAACTTTATTGCCGCGCAGGACAATACATTGATTCTGTTATCTTGCTTCCTTTCACCACATATAGGACATTTTTAACTAAGGTGCACATGCTATTTCTTAAACTGATAAGACTACAGTAAGGCTATGGCAGTAAATTCTACTAAACATCTAATTAAAAAAAAATGGGCTTAAAGCTGGCCATACACGCACCGATAATATTGTACGAAACCTCGTTTCGTATGCTATTCGGTGCGTGTATAGCAAGTCGGCAAGTTGACCGATATCGCAGGAAGCTGCTGATATCAGTCGACTTGCCGATCGCCCAGGTTAAAAGATTTTGATCGGGCGCCATAGAAGGCGCCTGAGCAAAATCTGCCGTCAGGGCTGAATCGGCAGAAGGAGGTAGAAATCCTATTGTTTCTACCTCCTTATCTGCCGTTTCAGCCTTGAACGTTAGTGGCAGATTTAACGATCGCAAATCACCACGTGTGTGGCTACCTTTAGTATTTGCACCAAAAGGCCCCACAGGCAAACCCCCTTCCAAACTGCTGCCCAGTTTCCATGATAAGGACCATAGTGTAAGACGTTTCTATTTGGGCTTATCAGATTAGTCACTTTTGTAAAACTGGTAGTTTCTGCCATCTTGGTAAGATTTGTAACATCATTATTATTGCCAGTGTGCACAGGCCCGGATTTGTGGAGAGGCCACAAAGGCCCGGGCCTAGGGCGGCAGAAATTTAGGGGTGGCATGCCGCCCCGCCGCAACTAAATTTTTAAATTTTGCCCCCATACGGAGCAATTTTGAATAAAATAAGCTGATCCATAACAAGGCTGATCGTTGCACACTCAGTGCCGGATTTGTGTTCCGTGCGCCCCTGGGGGGGGCCTAGGGACGCACAGAACACAAATCCGGCGCTGAGTGTGCAATGATCAGCCTTGGTATGGATCAGCTTATTTTATTCAAAATGGCTTGCTGCAACCTATGTCAGACATATACTGTGGGTTCTATAAAATGCCAGAGGGGCTGCTGTAAAATGCCATAGACAGTCACTATTTATTGGGCTGGTGGGGGGGCTGTTTGGGCCTATTTGTACTTGAAATACAGGGCCTATTTTAAATCCCAATCGACACCTGATCTACTTCGAGTAATTACCACCACTGGTTTCTCGCCTAGGATAAATACATGGTACTTAATGGTACCTCCACTGAATTTATAACACATTGGGTTATTTTGCCTATGTAAAAATGCACTATTTAAAATATTAAAATGTGGCATTGGTGCATTTATATAAAAATAATTTCGCAACAGAATGACTCTCCTCAGCTAACTGTTCGTCAACTGTTAATAAAAGTTAATGCAGTTAATAAAGTTATATTAAATTGGTGAAAAAAATCATCAGAGGGTTTATTATATGGTCCTTATATATTTATATGTAGTTATTATTTCTCCGCTTTTGCTTAAAGGGTAGGGCATTTCTTGATAGCTTAATGCCCAACATAACAGTGGAACCATTACAGAATACAGAATCAACAACACTACTCCAAGTAGAGAAAGTATTAATGACAACCACCCATTGTAATCAAAGCCTTAGCCAGTTTTATATCCATGTACAAACAGCATTACCATTACAGCATCTTATACATGCACAGATCTTATACATGGCATGCTGAATGGCATATCTCGTTGTCACTTTTGAAAGCAAGGCATCCTGCAACATGCCTCTGAACTACTTGCTAATCAGAATCATAACAGGTGTTTTTTATGTTGTAAGCTTAAAGGGGATTGTATGGCAACAATACAAGTTTGAAAATGTAATGATAGCAAATGTTAAAATATACCCGTCTTTCTAGCAGTAGCAGCCATAATCCCTTAACCTATAGTAAAGCTTTATTTTCTGTGCATTGTTGGTGCCAATTATTTAAGTGGCTTCTGGCTTCCATGTGGAAAGGACTCAGGTGCTTAGAATAATTTTGTCTAATCAGTGGCCTTCAGACCAGCGATACGCAGAGGAGTAATAAGTAGGTGAGGAGATATTCTGCATGGCAACAAAGAGTCAGGATAAAATGTTGGTCTCCTTCTCTTGATTCTTACTTGACAAGAGCTATGGATGTTTCCTTGCCTTTTGCTGGATAAGTAATGCAGAGCAGAACAGTGGAACTCAGGCTATAAGATAATGTATAAGATGCTGCCCATAAGAAGATGCTACCCATCTAGCTTTGTAAAATCTTGCCTGCATCTTGGCTTGGAATTATAATTTTTATAAATTGGATTAAGGGAAAGGTACAATGCTTGCTCAAACTACCATCTGCTCAAAACATAGGACATAGCTTAAAGAGTGTAATACCTCAGTAAACTGATATAAATTCAAAACCCATTTAAAAAACAAATTTACCTAGGGTAACACTATAGTTGGCAGCACTGTAGTTGCTTTCCTGGAGCAAATTGGCTTTACGGCAGCATCAGTTATTGAAGAATCATCTGGAGAAGCAACACAAATACCATGCTTCTTGGTGTCAACCCAGAATATGAACAGGTATCTAAACTCTATAATGAGTGTAAGAGCACAAAGTCAGAAAAATTGAGGAAAATTTGCCCCGGTTCTGTAACCTACAACCAAGTAAACTGTAGGTTAAGCAGTAGTTCTTCAAGGCCCGGACTGACAATCTGCCAGAGGGGTTGCTGTATGATGCCATTGAGTAGACAGTCACTATTTATTGGGCTGGTGGGGGGCTGTTTGGGCCTTTGTGTATTGGAAATGCCATTGTCTATTTTGTATCCCAGTCTGGACCTGAGTTCTTTCTCATCTAGTGAAGTTAGAATTACAATAAAAAACATATGTTCGTATGGTTTGCCTACCCTTTATTCCTATAATGGAGCACAAAGGGGAGTACCTCACTTTCTGTGCATACAGCAGAGCTGCATGAAGAAGGCGGGCTGCAAGTGGGTGTCCCTGTTAACAGTAATCATAAGTATAGGGTTCATTTGCTCTTGTATGAACCGCATTCTACAACTTGCAGCAGATTTACAATATAATCTAGAGTAAAGGAGAGAGTAGCACATAGGTTCCACATTTGGGTTCTAAAGGGGCACAATTTGGGACTCTATTGCACCCTTTAGCGGTCCACCTTTTCAGTCTTTACAATTGGTACATGAAATCTTCTATTTTTATAATCAAACTCAGGGACACATAAAATTAAGGGCAGGATATCGTTTTATTTTAATCCGGAAACATTTGTAATTTATGCTGAATCAGACTCCAATGTGAATAAGTTTATATTTCAGAGGACCCCTTTTTATTAGATTTGAACTCAGCCAAATAGATTTATATGTGTGATAGGAGATGAAGGGACCGGTGTCTCTTGCGGAGATCGGGAACCAACACTTCATTCATTTTTGATAGTGCTGCTAACATGTGCTTGTCATATCCTTGTTAAATATCTGCTGTCATCTGGAAGAATATGTACTTTAATAGCTACCACTGCAAGAGATGGCACAGGTTGCTTTCTGTTAACATCTAGCAAAACTGAGACCAGTAACATCTGCCGTTTCTGTCCTTTTTCACAAAAGGCATAATGAAGAACCAGAATCCATGGAATCTATCTAAAGGGAGCTAAATGGGGGACATAGGCAAGCAATAATGGATATTTGTTATTTCAAAATAAACTGTATTATTGACATCTGCGGCTCCCTATAATGTTAATTCAAATGGTGCATCTCGGTTTATTTCACATTAAGTAATTGCTTAACCTTATTTTCCTGTGTTTATCTTACTTCAAAATAGATAGGCAGATAGAGTAGTGCTATTGATACCTATCAGATGCTCACTTGTTCCTTTACTTCTTACTTCACTGCCCCAGTTCCCAGGCAGAAGAACAAGTTAAAGAACATTGAAATTCTATTGATTTTTTGCTTCTTACAGATGCCCAAATGTTGTTTTAATCAGCATAACTAGTAATGGATTCCAACACATTATTGCATCATATGAATATGCTCTTATCTGAAAGTGTGCTTTGATTTTTGTGGAAGGATTCCACATCAAGTTATTACTATTCACAACTTCTACAGTGATTTGTAAACTCATTTGGATCTCAAATCAATCATTCAAGAAATGTTCAGAATTAAATATACATTTTTTTAGTTCTGCTGTCTCTGAGTCTACAGTCATGAAAATTACAGGCTGAAGTAGAACTTTAAAGGAGAATAAAGCCTACTGACAAGTTCAGGCCCTGTCCAAAAGCCTCTCTTTCCCCTCCTGAACCGCGCTGCTTGGGAGTCTCACAACTATACCTCTCTGCACCTGGCTGAAAATGCAGGATAAGGCAACAGGATTATCTGAAGCCAACTCACATGAATTTGGGTCATCTTCTTTGTAATTGCTGCCATGAAGCAGGTACAGTTCAAACCACAACTGCTCATGTCTCTTTGGAGGCTTCCCAGATAAGACAACCAGAAGCACAGCGAGCACAACTCAGCGTTGTTTATCCAGGTACAAAGATAGCTGCAGTTGTGAGGTTCCCAGGTGGGACACCGACAGAAGGGGGTGGGATTGTCAGTAGCCTTTTATTCTGTGAAATGGCACATGTGAAAGCTGACAGGTTGAGAAGGGACAATCAAGTAACAGGCAAAACAGTCAGGTAACAATTACTTAAAAATTCAGCTCTATGAGTGAAAAGCCATCAACACGACCTATAGGGAACTTTCAATGTACATTCATATTTTGCAGAGTAGTTTTAGTGTCAGTATCACTTTAAGAATGTGTTTTTAGTAGGCTAAAAATGCTGCACCACAACCAAAAATATGCATCACTGCACAAGGAGCAACACTGAAACAAAAATGGTTACTGTTGGAGTCAGTTGCATTAGGATAATGGTTGTTGCCAGATCATTTGAAAAATCCTTGGCACTTTAGCATGAGGCTGTATGTCTTGCCAACTAATTGCATCTAAACTTGTGTTGCTTCCCTCTAGTTTTGACCCAAACATCTGTTTTTCAGAATGGATGTCCGGGCCCAGTTTTCCTAATTTACAAAACAGGCCTTTCCTAGATTGACATGGCGATCAGCCAATAGCAGCATCATAGCCCAGCTCCCTGTCCCCCAGGGGAAAGGTGGCAACCCTAATCTAAACTAAATACAATGTGTTATATGTTCTACATTCCAGAGTTTTGTGTTTTGTGGGATCTTGTGTTGTATGGGATCATTGCAACCCTGCTGCAATAAAGAACTTGAACTACAGTATGTGCAAAAGGTGCTCCTTTTAGGAGAAAAACACACCAGCCTGGGGTAGCTGCAAGGGAGCAATCCTCTTCTGTCCATCTTTGTTCTTTTGAGTCTTGGGGCCGGTGCATGTGCAGTAGAGTGAAAATGGTGACTTTCTTGTTAAACTTCAACTTTTCACTCTACATCTCATGGGCAATCAGCGCAAGGAAGAGGAAACACTCTCTCACAGCTACCCAGGGCTGGTGTTGTTTTCTCCTAAAAGGAGTACCAGCCCCGGGGTATAAAGTAAGTGATTACATTTTACATTTGGCCCCCCTCAGTGATTTTTACCTTTCCTTCTTCTTTAAATGTGGCCAGCAGACTTTGCCCATTAAAAAATCAGTATGAAAATTTTAACTTCCAAATTTATATCTTTTTTTGCCTCTAAAGAAGAGATGCAATGAGGGCAATAGAGCTGAATTTCTTTGTGTATGACTGTAGCAGCAGATTTTACCATATACTGGGAGAGGGGAGTCAGCAAGGTGTCGTCAGAGTTGAAAAATTTGATTTGATATTTTATTATTTGATCATTTATCCAAAAAGTGTTATCCGTAAAGCTCTGATTTAGGGGAAGGCCCATGAAGTCCAAATTTGTTAAAAATGATTTCCCTTATCTTTAATATAAAAACAGTACTTGATCCTAAATAAGCTGCATGATTTCTTATTGGCGGCAAAACAATCCTATTGTCCAACATACTGGTTTTTTAAGAGTTAGGGGCAGATTTACCAATGATTTTTTTCCACTTAATTTGGGTTTTTTTTGTGCTAAATAAACATTTTTTTCTATTAAAAAAAAAGTTTTTCACCAAAACCATGCAAAATGTGAATATGAAAAAATATGCCATTTAAAGCTGTTGTGGTCATGTAGAAGTCAGTTGGAGGGATCCTTTCACAAGGTATTCAATGTTTTGCATATTTTTTTGGGGAGCTATTTGTACTATTTAAGTGATGTGATGTTCCTGATTCAAAAGGGTTATGTAATAAGAGGCACTAAGTTTGCCCAGGAGCAGTAACCTAAAGCCACTAATCAGCAGGTAGAATTTACTGGTTACCTGTTTAAAAGCAAACATATTATTGGTTGCTATGAGTTACTGCTCCTGGGCAAACTTAGTGCCTTTTTTTACATATGGGGTAAGTATTCTCTTTTTTATGCATTTTGCCTTTTCTTGTCATGTTTTTTAATAAATAAGGAAACATTCATGCTCGTGAGCTTATTCATGGTAGAAAAAACTCTAAAACTACACAAATCCAAATTTTGAATCTGCCTCTTTGTATTCCCTGCATAGTTCAACAGGCAACTTTCGTACCAATTTATGACAGATATAAACCACATTTCTAACATTACATGTAGCTATTATGAGAAGAAATACATTTGATGTTTGTGGTTAAAAAACTATGTACCTTTATTTTAAACAAAAATCAATGAATAGTTGAGTTTTATGTCTCCTTGCCATCGCAGCGGCAGCGTTGTGAGCTTTTGCCATTGATTTTGTGACTAGTGTGCTAAGATGGGCTGTTGTCAAGACATGACTTGCACTGGAGCTGTAAAAATGTCACTGTCGGACATTCTATACTGTTTATTAGCTGAAAACGTCAATGTGTCCAACATTTTCAGGTAATGTAAAGTTACCAGTAACCAGGGCATATAAAAGGGTGGTTTGTCCTCCTTGTAAAAATACAGAGGGTAAATCGATATTACAGGACATGAAATCTAACATGAAATTTAAATCAACATCTGAATTTGAACAGTATGCGAGGAGCTTTTTTTTTTTAGCTTTGAGGTCTCACACAGCACTTACAGTCTCGTGGTCACACTTCCTAAAACCTGTCAGGGGTGTAATATAATGGCTTGTCAAGGGGAAACTTCAGTGGAATCTGTTAAAGTAAACTGTCTGTGAATATGTTTTATTGGCTCAGGTGAATATGTAATTCGCTATTGCCAGCGTTCAATAAATAGTGAAAGGGCAAAAGACATTTTACAAATGGGAATTTGGTTCATAGTTACTTATTTTCAAAGCAACCACAACGTAGTAACACAATAGACTTTAATGGTAATTTAGCCAATTTCTTTAGCTGCTCCCTTTCATATTCAACGGATGTAGAATTTTGAGAAAAGGGCAGGTTAGACCTAACCAATATAAATTAATTACCCAATATATCTACATATCCTTCAGCTTGCTTGAAATGGAAAAGGATGCCAAATTAGATGCGGTAAGAATGGATAAAGGTCCCAAAATCCAAGCAGGTACACCCCAATATCATGCCCAGCCGCTGTGACGAATATTGCATCTTTACCACGACTAAGCGATTCATAGCATGAAATGTATTAGGCTACCTGTATCCTGATATGTTCCTACCATAAAGATCTACTAGCGATGAGCTGATATGTCCCATTTTATAATCAACATTTTGGTCCCAATTTTTAAAGAAGTTCACCAATGGTGAAATGCAGAATTTTGCTGCAAATCCATGCCTGGTGCAAACATTCGCTCATCACTAAGATCTGCAGTTCTTGTATAATGCCTACTTCTGTATTGGTTCTGCTTCTTGAGCTAAACATGTCAAACAGGAAAATTAAATCTACTCCATGTTTGTTTCTTGTTAAGGTTAATAATTAGATGACCAGTTTACAGCCCCCTACCTTCACCCTTTGCTCTGACTGTGTTGTTAGCAGGGGGGGTTACCTGTGTACTGGGAACTAATAATCTCCCTTGCAAACTCCAAACATGGAGTGATTTTAGGTTCCCTGTTTGCCAGTTTTGCTCAACAATATCAAATACATATACATGGGGGTATGCAGTCCATTTAATGGTAGCTGTGCCTGGGATAATAGTAAAGGCACTAGTTCTACAAACTATAAGGGTGATGTTGATTATATGAGATTATTCTTTGTGAAGTATGTGGGCCATAGTATGTATGTGATTGTATAGATAGGTTGAACTTGATGGACTCTGGTCTTTTTTCAACCTTATTTAACTACGTAACATAGTGGGGAACTCTGTGAGTTCTACAACGTAATTTATTACACTGACAATATGGTTATTGCTGAACCTTTCTTAATCCCCAACCTTTCTTACTCGTGAGCCACAGTCAAATGTAAAAAGACTTGGGGAGCAGCACAAGCATCATAAAAGTTCATGGAGGAGCCAAATAAGGGCTAAGATTGGCTATTAGGGGCCACTATGCACACTTACAGGGGCTTTATTTGGTAGTTTTTATTCAACCAAAACTTGCCACCAAGTCAGGAATTCAAAAATAACTACCTGGTTTGGGGCACTGAGAGCAACATCCAAGGGGGTGGTGAGCAATGTGTTGCTCACGAGCCACTGGTTAGGGATCACTGCCCTAATGTATTGATAATCTATTGTTGTCTCTTGGAAGAATATAGCACTACTTTCACCATGCAGCACCAAAAGTGTATAAGCCATAGGGATTTGGTATACAAACTGCTGGTTTCTACTAGGACCCAGGTAGGGCTGTGCACTTATCTTTCAGGAACAACCCAGTAAATATCTGCCGTCTATTTTGTATGTCTATTCATGAAACGGTATGATAAGCAAATTCCATATAATGACACAATAATTTAAAGATCCTTCACCCTGCAGAAAATCGTATTTCCCCATTATTGCTTATAAAATGGAATAGTTGATCCCCAGAATCAAATTCTACCGCTGAATTGAAATTTGTTGCTTTGTGAAAATGACAGTATAAAAAGGAATAGGCTCGGAGAATACTTTCAATAAACCTCAGATTGATACAGTTTTTAGATAATGGCTCAGAAACAGTGTAACACCATATGGTTGTTCGCAGGTTACAAATAAGCAACATTCTAATGTTTTTCAAAAGGAGAGAATGAAATTCTCAGGTTTTTTTGTCTGCATTATTGTGCATTATTGCTGCCATCCATCACAGGAGTAGCCAGACCTTCATACTGAAAACTGAGATCCTGTAATACAGAGACCAATTAACTATAAAGAAATCCTCTGATTCAATCACGCTAATAAATGTATTTAAATAGCCAGTGGCAAGATGTTCCAGCATGAAAGTGTGATCATTACTCTACAGAACACTCTGTCCTTCAGTTCTTATATCTCCAGAATCTGCAAATCATTATAGTTAAGTAGCCTTGTTTTGCACGAAGCACCAGAACTTACTGTATGGACTGGGGATATGTATATGTGTTACAATATCTAATTACACTACAAGATGTCCAATTATTTATACTCATTTATATTCATTATTGTATTACAATTTTATAATACATTATGCATAGAGCCTTCACACATTTACACATGCGTGCATGTACACATACACATGCACACGCATAGTAGTACATATACACACACATACTTACAAAGCAGACACTCATATATTTGTATATAACCTACGGAAAGTGCTGCAGAATTTGTAGGCATGATATAAATAATCATATATAGAGACAAGTGATATGGTAATTGGTAATTAGGTATTTAGAGAACTGATTCAGCAGTCTTTACATGTATATATACATATATATATGTATATATATATATATATATATTTATTTATATATATATATATTTAGTATTTAATTTTTGCCCACTTACTCATCCTTGCTCGGTAACTGATATCATAACGGATACCTGATTTAACGGTATGTTACCTGCGCCAGCTGACAGTTCTCTTTTCCTTTTCTTCTTCTTTCTTCTTTTCTATCTTTCCTGTTTCTTTACTTTTCGTTTACCTTAATTATCACAATGTATTTGCCTACATATTCTGATACGTTGCTATGGGCCGAATGCCTTAGCTACATGATTTACCCTTAACTTTCCGTACGTGTCTTGTAGATACAATATATTCCTGTTTTGATGGTTATTCCTTTCTGTGAATACTTAAGTCCCGATATTCTATGAACTACTTTGTGATCTTATGTTTATCACATACCTAGCGATATGTAACACCTTTTGATATATTTGATATATTTCTATATGTATATTTATGTTTCTATTTGTGACACACATAGTTTTTGAGCATTCTTATGCTTGTTATGATTTTGATTTTATTCTTTATGTCCTTTATGTCCTTTTTTTGTAATTTTGACCACACTGTCTATTTTTGATCACGTCACTCCCACGTCATTGTCTTTGTTTCCCGCCACTTTTTATTTAGGTTCACTTCACTATTAGTTTTGTTACTTTGAGAAAGGCTGGAACGCCAGCCGAAACGTCAGTTCTAGTTATATTCTACAAATAAATTTTTTTGTTCAACGTAAGTCCTGTGTGAAGCGGCCTGTTCGGTCAAGATTGGTATATATATATTTATATGTGTGTGTGAGTGTATTGATAGGTCTGCGTATATAGATACTTGACGAAGAGGCATGTTCTCAAAACATTACATTTAATGCAATAAAATGTGAAGGGTATAGCTACGACTTTTGCAGTATGTGCCATCATTTTAGATGGTATATTGGTAAGGGGGAAGTCAGTCCCTTCACTACTGAGCTGCTAGTAATCTTTAATTAAAGGCCAAGGTAGACATCTTAAGATGGGATTGGCTTGGATGCCTTCTTTCACAAGTATAATATCCAAGGTTATTGTAATACTAAAATCTGCAATTAGTTTAGGTATCGGTATATATTTATGTTTGTAAATGTTTGTGTATAAATAGGTCTGTATATATGTATACAGGTATAGGATCCATTATCTGGGATCCCGTTATCCAGAAAGTTCTGAATTATGGGAAGGCCATCATCCATAGACTTCATTTTAATCAGACAATTAAAATTGCTCAAAAATATTTCCTTTTGCTCTATAATAATAAAATAGTGCCTTGTACTTGATCCTAACTAAGATAGAATTAATCGTAAACAATGCTATTGGGTTTATTACATATTTAAATGATTTCTTGGAAGTATGGACATCCAAATTATGGAAAGACCCCCAGGTCCCAAGCATTTTAGATAACAGGTCCCATACCTGTATATGCACTCTGGGTAATTTGGAAAGAATGAACCTGTTGTCTTTTTTTCAACCCAAATGTAACTTTTATCTATTCATATTTTGCTTATTACGGTTGCGATCAAACAGAAGACCAGTAAATGATAGATGTTGACTGGTTGATATTGTTAATTAGAACTGGAGAAAACTTTGCAACAGTTTTTCTTTCTAAAAGTGCTGAAGACTTAGATATTGACACATATCTATTGACCAACCAATCTGTTTGTATATCAGCGATACCCCTATAATTTTGGATTTACTTTATTCATATACTTCATATACATAAGATAGGTGTGCTTTACCTTGGATGTCAGCATATAGTATAAGCATTTACTCCATCTGCTTAGAGAATCTTCTACTGTCCTCCTCTTGACTTCCTTCACATATATCCAGAAACTTTTTCACTCCCTCAGACTTTGCTCCTTTTTACCTGGTTTCGAGATGTACCTTTCAGAGAAGTCTATTTCTTCTTCAATATTTATCTCCCTTCTTCAGTATTCTGTACAATACTTCAATACCCCCTATAACCCTTTTAATTCTTAAGGAGCTAGAAGTTCATAATGTATAAATATAAAGGAGTAACATGCAAAGTTTCTGATGCCTTTTCCATCCCTTGAGATTAGAAAGAAAGAAATTTCATCAAAAGAGTTTTTTTGCAGAAAGAGCTAGGAAGTTGTAGAATGTAGTGGTCGCATTGTATTAGGGTTTGAATTTAGTTCACCATTTATCTGAATCATTTGTGGAGGATTTGGTATTTGGCCTGATCAAAAAATGATGGATATAGTGCAGCCCTAATACATGTATACATATAAAATGTTATTCAATGAGTTGCAGACTGACTATAATTTAACACAATGAAGAATATAATACTATATAACATTAGTTTTAGCATTGATACTTATTTGGCTATTTCATGCTTACAGCAAGGTTTTTTTTTTATATTTTGTCCATATTTATATGCAGTATAGGTATATTTGCCTAATAAAATAAATTGTTTTTGTATGCTTTGAAGGGTTATATAATGTGTTAAGAGGTGATGTTTTTAGGTAATTCCTAAACTTTTCATTGGTTTAATAAGAATTCCATGCTTATTCATTAGAGTGCCTTCAGATTTCATTTAGCAACCATTATTGCTGAGTTTGCAACTTTGCTAGGCAGCTTTTATATAATAAAAATTAAAACTGTAATAATTTAATTAATTTGCCCTTTTAAATCTTTATCTTTTTCCAGTTCTCACCACAAATAAATTCACAAAGTAAAGAACAGTACTTTAAAATCATTACGCTAGTCACAAAGTTTATAACTATTATTATATCCTTTCTCCAGTCACTTTTGTAATTGGTATTCTTTTTAACCTTGTTTTGTTTTAATGCAATTGGAAAGCCATAACAATTAGACTTCTTTAGGTTTTACACTCATTATTCAATTCGATTGCCATATGTTTGATGCCCAATAAACCTAAAAGTCTGAAACAGCAGAACCTGGTCATCAATGCTGCCCCTTCTCCACCTCTTCTCTGGTTGGACAGAGAGTAATTTTCTTCTCCAGAAGTGCCTACTACATTGCTGATCTGAGCAAGTCCCTACACGTACATGTGCTACAAGGGTTCCTATACCTCACCTTATAAATGAGACCCTGATAGGAATGCTCAATAATACTAAAATGTATTGCTGAGTCAGTGAAACTCTAGCGCATACACAAGAATGTTTTCCAGGGTATATACAGTAGTTGTGGCCTAGAACTTCATGGCACATTGACAAGTAAGAATGCCCTCTCTGCTTTTTAGTTCTATGATTCTATTTTCTTTTAAATATAAACCAAAGAGATCCTGGAAACATGCAGACCATAGATGATAGCATAGCTCGTACGGGATGCAAAGAAGACCATTTTTAAGGTGTTTCAATACTTTCTATTCCAAAGGTTTTCTTTAATATGCCATACAAGATAAGATATCCATAGGGTATGGGCAATAATATAAAAAAGAAGAACCGATCCAGAGTACAATAAAAGAAAGGAACCAAGGCCTAGATCTTTGCAAAAGATCACTTTGGAAGCCCGATGAAGGCTACAGTTTGATGCTTGGCATCTCTTGTCTAGAATTACTAATTTATATATTATTTTGAAGATACAATCTACCTTTTAACCCATAACTTCAAAATTTTATGTTAAAGCCATTAACAGTTCAAGGTATCTGATTTTGCACTGAATTTCTTATAATGTATTAGTTCTGTACTATGATCTTTAACTAGGTCCATATGCCTATTCTTTGCAGCAGACAATCTGTTGATATACAGTATACTGGGCTTTGACGCATTTGACAAGGACAGTGTATATTACAGTGTTGCATTGATGCCCAACTCAACTTGTACAGATCATTATGGGTTTGTGCCTTTATATACATTTAATGTAGTACAATTGTAAGCATGTTTGGGCACATTGGTCTATTTTCTATTAAAGTCATTGTTTAAGTCATTTCAATATTGTTTTTTCTAATCGCAGTAACCAGTAAAAAATAAATAACAAGCCTTCAGTTCTTCTTGCATTTGTTCCATCCTGTGATGCTGATAATGTGTAACAAAGTAATCACTGCCTCTGGTCTATTTTAGTGTACCTATTTATTTATCATTATAGATTTACAAGATCTGGAAATGAAAAGCTGTTTCAGTGGATAGTGCTTGGTTAGGCAATCGACTTGTCAAGTGCCTGTGTCTTGTAGAGAAGAGCTCATTATCCCCGCCTTAACCCAACCAAGCCAATTTATTTCAGAACTTGCCATCGTCTACTTCATGTGCTATAATAAGATCTTCTTTTCTCTTCGTCTCCTCCGCCCCTTCTTTTTGCCAAGCGTGCTGGGGCCAACTTTGTAATGACTTCAAACCCCTTTGGCTGATGATGGAGGAAAAGAGTTCTTCACAGGGGCGGTTCCACCTCCCAGTGCCGGTTTGAGGTTCTTTGTGTTCAATAGTCCGACCCGTTCTCTTTGACCTCCCACTCTCAGCGGGCGGCTCAGCTACTCTTAGTATGCAGCTTTGATCATGTATACTGCTCGCGGCTCCCGCCGAGTTCAGCTCCTCAGGAGCCCGTGACATGGCGAACCAATTCCACTGGTTTTTACAGTGTACATAAAAAGGAGGAAAAGATTAAACAGTCCTTGTGGAGAAAGGGTGAATACATGTATAAATATTATGCCGTTTAAATGGAAGGCGTACATTTTCAGTAAGCCCCCTGTAATTTAGTGACTGAATTTCTCCATTCAGTCTAGTATGGCTAGTAGGCCTCAGAGGCTTTGATATACAGTTTCAGAAAAGAATGCCTGGGAAATGTAACCACTTGCACTGTAAATTATTGCTCAGTGTGAGATAGTGAATGCAACCGCCCCAGGCATGCACACATGCAAAAAAAGGAAAAAGTTAAGAAACAAAGCCCCCAAATAGGTTTCAAAAAGAGAAAAAGGTTTATTTTAACTTTGACTATCAGGCTCTCTAAAATGGAGGTACTTCAAACATATGGTAGTTGAGATCTACTTATATTGTATTGTGAATGTCAAATTTATGTGGCAACTTTATTTCTAAGGTACATAGTAAAAAAAAAAAAATAAAACCTTTGAAACATTGTGTAACTATTACCTACATTTGCATGGCCAAGCAAAAATACAAGTGTAAGGAAGTGGTATCTCTAGAAAGCATTATTAAATACACATTTTCAAACAGCTAACACATACAGGGTAGCCAGCTACAGCTGCGGCTTGAAGCATTCTGCAAGAACGAAGAACCTATTTCACTGAGTTTCTCTAAGGAGGAGACATAAATGAACTGCTGCAAACTGCTCTTTTGAGCAAGAGGGTCATTGAGTTTCAAGAGCTGGTCTTATCTTGAGAGAATTTCTAGACTGACACAACTGATGGAGCTTTGTGAGAATACGCCTAGCTAGCTGGGAACAGGACTTCTAAATTCAACACGCATTATATAGCTCTTCAGACAGTAACAGAGCTTGGTCCCAGTGGATTGGTCATACCATGTATTTGGTACAGGCTACGTGTAGTGAATGTAATAGTGTATACATTCAACTTATAATTTCAGCTTTCTCTACTCATGTCATTGTGTTTTATATGCTTGTTTTTCTTGCCATTCTTTTATATACTAATATTTAGATATTTACTGGACCTTTTTACCTAAAACCACCCAACCTATATTAGTTTAATAAGGTTTAAAAATGTCACAGTTTTTGTCCTACAATATTCAGATCATCTAACAACGGAAGTTTACCTTTTTGCATAGGCAACTCCTCCATAACATAAGCCCTATGTTCCCACCTTGTTTGCAGCCTCATTGGGGCTCACCCTGATATCCCACTTTTCCAATCACTAACATATTTTAAATTGACATGAACATTGTGGATTTGCTGAGATATTCTGCAAGCAGTGTCATCCTAGACTGGGAGCTTAGAAACTCTTAGCTATTAGCATTCAGACATAACATAGGGCTTTGGATACAGACATATACCCAAAAGCATTGGAATGTTTGCATACCTGTAATCATGCTTTATTTAAGGAAATAGAACATAAAATTACTTTATTAAAACAGTTTGTTGAGGAAAGAAATCCTAAAGCATACATTTATTATGATCAAATGAAATAAAAGCATTCAGTTAAAGACAATTAAGGAAATTGAGGCTAATTTTAGGAAAACAAACTGTCAAATGGACACGTCTTCTTTATCTGTAAACCATGTGTTCAGTGTTTCAAATGATCAATGCCCAATTGTTATTCAGATAAAGATATAACTTTTGCTCAATCCATGAAGCAGCATCTAACAGTACAATCAAGAGCAATTATCCAGAATGCTCGGGCTCTGGGGTCTTCTGGATAAGGAATCCGATAAGATTGTTTTGCCTCCTATAATGGTAAATTATCAAGTACAAGGTACTGTTTTATTATTACAGAGAGAAAGGAAATCATTTTAACAATTACAATTATTAGTTTAAAATGGAGTCTATGGGAGATGGACTTTTAATTTGGAACTTTTTTTTAGATTTCCAGATAACAGATCCCATAGCTGTATCAATCAACCTATCAATAAATTTACTTTGAAACTTTGAAATTGTGCCATTATATAAAGTTGTAGATTATGTAAGAGGGGCTTTTATATTATGCATTAGAGTTTATGTGGGAATATTTACTTTTTCAGCATACTGTAGCTCTACAAACAGTTTCATGAACATGTCCAACTGTACTTCCCATTCACATAAAGAGACTGCTAGGCAGCAAGATACAGTACAGGTATGGGATCCCTTATCCGGAAACCCGTAATCCAGAAAGTTACAAATTACAGAATCTCCCATAGACTCCATTATAAGCAAATAATTCTTATTTTTAAAAATGATTTCCTTTTTCCCCAGTAATAATAAAACAGTATCTTGTACTTTATCCCAACTAAGATATAATTAATCCTTATTGGAGGCAAAACAAGCCTATTGGGTTTATTCAATATTTAAATGATTTATTAGTAGACTTAAGTTCTGGAGATCCCTTATCTGGAAAACCTCAGGTCCCGAGCATTCTGGATAACAGGTCCCATACCTGTACTGTGCAATAATGCAAACGGTTTGTACAGTAAGTGCCAGAAATTCAGTGTACTCCCTACTCCAAAGAATCCACAACAGCATTTACTGTACATATGGGTTTCATTTACTAACAGCAAACAGCCATTATTATGATTTAGTCCTATATTTTCCAGATTTTTTCTTTGCAAGCCAAAAACTTTCTACTTTTTTTGCTAACAAATTACCCTGAGTAGCTATACCCAATAAAAGCTGACTGCTATTGTGTTGCTTTTACAGTTATAATGGAGGAAAAATGTACTTCTTAACAATTTTTAAATTCATTCTCCCCCAAAAGGAGCAAATTCATATTTTGACTGATTGTACCCATCTAAGAGCTGCAGCAGGTTACTTCTTTCCGCCACAGGCATACAGTTATACCCATATTTGTGATATGGCAAAAAAATGATTACAATGATTGCCTTTCACTCTTAAAATCTTGGGTATTGGAGAGTGTAGATGCATGTCAGCTGCTTGTTCCACATTGGCCATGTACCGAGCATGTAATGTCAATGTGAAATGATATGTAGATTATGTGAATAATTCTCAGTTCTGTATGCTACTGTAACATGCAGGTTTCGGTACCTAAGTGCTGTTCAGGAACATAACATCTCCGTGTTCCCGTGCATACATCTGTTCTGCTGTGCTTGTGCGTTATACAGGCCAGCAGATGTCCCTATTGTATTTATTACACCATGCACTTCTGCACCTTGTTTGCTGCTGAGAGTTGAACGAGTTAGTCAGAGAGGAGACTGGGTACTTTCCCTTTATTCCCAGAGGGATGATGAAGTAAACTTTAATCATAAGTACATATAAACAGAGACGAAAAATCTGAAACAGATCTTTGGAGTTTTTTTCCCTCTAGAAACTATGAATGTACGCTCTCGTATGATAAGAGGGAGATGAAATTATCCATGATAGAAGCTGAAATACATCACTAAATCATCCTCAATTATTGGAACAATGAACTTTTCGATTGGTTTAACGCACTTTGGGTTCACTGGGAGTGTAAAGAAACGCCAAGTTATTGGAGACATATGTTGCATTTAGCCATGAGCGTTTTAACCACAGGTTTAAAGAGAATATGTTTAACTCATTAACTCATGGTCTGTTAATCAGAATGCACAGGCAGCCATCTTTAAAATGTATGAAATCCGAAATAAAGCAATTTGCACATATAAATGGCATATATAGATTTGTATTATAAACATTTGAACATTTGCAAACCTTAATATGCTCATTGAGTTGTTCTGTATGTGGTTCCTAAATGCACAAACGGTGTTTTATAATTTACTAACCCAACTGATTTTCATTTATTCCTCTTTTCATTAGAAACTTGTATTCTTATGCACATATTTACCATCCCATCATGTTGAATACATTCTGGATACTAAAAAAAAAGTTGCCAAAAAAGATGGGAAAAAAAAACTAAACTAAACTAATATTTGGAAACTAACTGGGTCTATCATGATATCTTTTGCATCCACTGCCAACACCTTCTACATGTGAAAGTGGAATGGTACATGTAGGACCATTAGCAGGAATTCCAGTTAAAGGGAAGTTATTTGCAGATTGCTAGAGTGTGAATCAGTATGACAGTAAGTGGGATATTCAGTGTTTCCCCCTTTAGGATTGTGCAGATTGTGTAAGGTCGGGAATATTGCACCTGCAAAGCACCAGTAGATGCCTACTGTTAAGAAGGGGTTGAGGATAATGAGTGGTTGAGGATCAAAGGGATCAGAGTTGTGTGGTATGAAGCATTCCAACTTTCTATTTAAGATTGTAAGGGGGTGCGCCTACCATTGTAGAGAAGGTACATAAAGCATAAAGGCCCCCATACACGGGCCGATAGAAGCTGCCGATATCGGTCCCTTGGACTGACTCGGCAGCTTATCTGCCCGTGTAGGGGCAGAAACGAGCGGACTGGCCAACCGATATCTGGCCTCGTTGATGCGGTCCCCGAACCGACTGCCCCATTGCCGCCTACATAATCCGGTCATTTGGCCCCAGGGCCAAATGATCGGATTATTTATTTTTTTAACTTTAAGCTCCCCGATATCGCCCACCTGTAGGTGGGGATATCGGGGGAAGATCCGCTCGTTTGGCGATCTCACCAAGCGAGCGGATCTTACCGTGTATGGGGACCTTTAGGAAGAGACATAAATATATATCTGTAATGATTAAACAGCATTTATTCTTTGTTTAATGATACCGCATCATTTTTACACCATAAAACTGAAGAGGTATTAAGCTGAGATGACCAACACTGCTGAGATTTGGTTTGCTTTAACATTTGTTTTGGTGACCACATCTAGCCAACCACATCATTTCCATCTATGTCATAGAATGTTCTGAATGTTGATCCAAAACCCTTCCCAGCTCCATGGTCACAATGTAAAAAATGCTAGGAGAATCACTGTGAGTTTGTGTGAATGAGCCCCAAGTCTAGATTTAATGCCATTGCCATTGCTAGCTTACTGTGACCTTCAAAAGGTCAGATTATCCGTGTCTCTTGCAGAGCAATTTAAATGAGTAGACCTTATAGGGCAATTTAAAAAAATGAGCGCCGCCAAAAATACAGCAAAAGAAAAAAAATCATATTATTAGATTATTCACCAAGTAACCTGCAGCTGTTGTGAGTTACATATCCTACAGATTGTAGTGGAAAAGGCATTAATTAGTCTGGGGGGCTACACAGTGTGTGGACGTAGGCAGCTTGCCGGATCCACATCCCTCTGCGTGGCTGTGTGGGGGTGTAATAAAGATATTAACAGGATGGTATTTTTGCAGCTCTAGCCCCCCCAGGGTGCCTGCCGGAGAGAGAAAGAGATGAATTTTAATAACAGATGCCTTAAAAAACTGATAGTGGTATCACAAGGTCATAACTCATTGTGTCACTGTGTGCATGCTTTGACTTCTCCTTCTTCCTTCAGGCGTCTCACATTTAGACGTGACCCTTTCTTTCAGTCACTGAGAAGGCGAGAATAAAAACAAAAGGAGGCAGTTTGTACAAATCTGTGCAGATTTTACCCCCAACTTTATGTGCTCTCGGCAATGCACAAACACTATACTTCCTGACATCGCTGTTTGACGGGAGATGATGAAAATCTTATGGGAAAATATGCAGGATGAAATCCCATTGATGTTTATTATTACTCATTAGAAAAGCAATGACGGTGCAGAGCTGGACATTGCACATCTATTTAAAAAAAATATGCAAGATTCACATAACAGCATAAATGGATGCAACGTGTACAATGAATAGCAAGCTGCTTCTGAGCTGTGGGCATTGTGGCTCTACAATCCTATTTTATTTTTTTAATGTTAAAATATTGTTTACAATTCTTATAAGATATAGTGATCCAAATTATAGAAAGATCTTATATCTAGAAAACCCCAGGTCCTATATAATAGATCCAATACATGTAGCTTCTCTGGTAAAAATGGATAAAATGACAATACAAATGCCCATTAAGTACCCAATGTTTCTCAAAAAAATGTTTAATTTACAGTACTGTATGTAAGTGAACTGTTCTAACTAATCAGAGATTACAGTAAATCATTGATTTTGGTGCTAAAGGAAACTAAGCATGGAATAAACTAATATCTAACGGTTTGCACTTTCCCATGATGGATGTGGCCTGCATGGACATTGGAAGTGGCCCCATCTTGATGCTGCTGCTGGTCTCAACAAGCCCACCCAGCTGGTATTTCTATCCAAGCCAGGGGTTGTATGCATGCTGGTTCTTGAGTCCAGTTTTTATGTGTTGAGCTATGTCTGATGTTGTAATTCATGATCAGCTACCAAACCAACTTTCAATGAACCTCAGTTGTTCCCATGATGCCCAACTGTACATAAGTTAGCTATTTACTGTTCAAAAGTCCCTGTCCCTCAAAGTGTTGTAGGGCAGTCTAACACTTTGGGTTCATGAAATACAATCTAAACAAAACCACAAGGCGTGTAACAGTCTCCCCATGATCATGTCACAGTCCTACACCCACCAGGCAACCTGAACAAAATGCTAAATCTCTGCAGTAAATAAGGTTCTTATAAGTCCTTGTAAGTGGGTGGAAATTAGACTTTAATGGCAGCATCCGGGGAGATGGGGAGATGGCAAAAACCATTTAACATTTTAGGAAAAACGACATTTTGAAAAACAGCAAAACCAGGAAATATTCCCTGTTCCCTTATACACTATTTAACATAAAACATAAACCAATATGTTGTTACAATTAGAAGAATACTTATTATTGCCTATTGACTTCTTTTTTATTAAAAGAAATCATCTAAATCATTTATCCTGTCCCTGCTTTCATGTAATATTACTAAGTTTATTTTATTGGATTTCTTCTTGTCAAGGAGCCATTTGCAAACACACCCAAGGGTGGCAAGGGGAGAGTGAGTCTGTCTACCATGGAGCAAGTAAGCCATGAAATCCCATTGATGGTGTTGGCCTTTTCCAATGGAGTAGCTGTCAAGGTGCCAACCTTATTTCGTGTGGGGTTGCCATCTTGACACATGTGACTTTTGTCCCTGAATGTGGTGCTGCTGGCAAGTAGGTGGCATTACGATGAGATGGAAGCAGAGGGCTGGCAGAAAGAGTATCACAGAAATAGATAAAGGTTCAGTTTTTCCCACAGCTTAGATCTATGTTTGCTTCGTTGTGTGACACCTATGCCAAACAAAGTAAAAATTCTAAATATAGTTAAGCTCTTGAGATAACAAATGAAGTGAGAAACATTTTGCCATTAGTTTATTTTTTTTTTTATCTTCATGTAAATGGCCCTCAGGCGTGCAAGGATTAATGCAGGATAAAGACATTATATGAGGAGCGTGAAATGACAGCAACACTTTCAGTGCTGAAAGGGTTGAAATGACTATAGGCTAATAGCATGTATAAAGACATCAGTAAAACATGGAAAGGGATCTCCAGTGGAGTAACCCATATCCTTTATTTGCTAGGGAAGCGAGACAGTGTTGCATGAGATCACCTTTCTCCTCTTGGTATTTTGTCCTTCTCAGGGTTATTAAGCAGCAGCCGCCGCCGCTCTCCGGTAAGCTGCTTCCCCTGCAGCTAGAATAGTTCTCGCTGCCAATGAAGATGATACTGTACTCGGAATAAAGACCTTCCTCCAGGATGCTCCGTTGTCAGCTGTGTGGCCTTCATTTCAGTCAGATCAGCAGTTCCCAAGTGGGGCCTAGGAACTGTTTTATATTATTGACAGCTAGAACAAAATATTCCAGCAATAAGGCATCTGATATAGATGCCATTTGATTAAAAAAAAAAAACTAAAAAAGGCACAATATGGCACAATACCATAATAATCTGTGTTGCTGACTGCACTTCCAAATGATCACCCAAATATGTAGTATTTTGAAAATTGCCCATTTTCACATTGCACTAATATTGTTTTCCCAATTACCCACTAATTAAATTGCCTGCATATCCTGTTTAATTGTATTTGCAAATAATTGCACATAAAAAACTGATAGCTTGAGTGCAGCAGGGTTGGTTTATGGGGACATATGCTAGGGCCCCTAATTTCAAATGGGGGGCCCTCGTCTAAAATTGTTTGCAGCACAATGGCATATTTCACATTGTTGCTTTGTATAACTTGTAAATAATTTAAGATTTTACATGTAAGTTATGCCAAAGATGGCCCTTCAACTGTTGTTGAATAAAAACTCCAAGAATTCCTTTACCAGCTAAAGGCTGTTCTTGGGGTTCTTGTAGTGCATTAACAGCTAAAGAGGTGGCGGAATGGTTATCCTGACCCCTAATGGGATCCTCTATAACTCTGCCATTGTACTGTGCTTACTCTGACCCCTCAGTGTCTACAGTCCACAGTAGGACCCCCGCTTCCAGTCCCTTAGAGGCAGTGACGAGTTAATACAGGCACTTGATTGCTAATTGCTGCTAATTAATGCCTCCCATTGCCATGCTGTTTCCTAGTATTAACCCTGCAACCACCAGAAACGATTAACAATATGCCCCCCCTCCGCCTCCATTCCAGTCACCAAAATGGTAACTTGCTAACTCATTTGACAGCGAGCAGACAAGCAAGATGTCATGTGGTGGGGTGTGCCCAGACTTCTAATCAGCGGTGGAGCCAGCTCACACATTCCATTTATTGCAATGAACAAAGAATAAACAATTAGTCAGACATTCTGTCTAACAGGCCCATCAGGCACCTGCCAAATCTTCCACTTCTGCAAATGACAATCACTACATTATGTGTGTGATAAGAATATTAACAGCGCATGGAGCGAATCAGATGGAAAGGATCATCTTGCGATGCCAGTGCCGTGAAATTTTTGGACAGGGAACGTTATAAGCACTGAGCTCATTATACCTCTGTATGAAGCGATATAATCCGACGCTGGTCACTATCAGCAATGTAAAAAAAATAGCCCTGTTAGTGCTTCTTGTCTTATGCTAAGTATATAGGTAAGTTGTTTCTTTTTCATCTGGAGATCTGAAATGAAAGAATCCATAGGGCCCTATCATAAGTCATTTAGAATTATGATCCATTGCTGTAGCTTTTAGTACCTTCCACCACTTAGTAGGCAAGAGCTAGCTGACCCCTTTCTTCTCTATGGAGGCTGTACCCCTGCTGTTTTCATGTGCTCCTGTGGGTACTTTCTCAATAGAGAAGAACGGGGCAGGGTATATATTTTATGTGCTGCACTGTGTTCATTTATGTATAGTATATGCTCCAAAATCATGTCAAGCAGCATAAAAGAATATAACTTCTGAGTAAGGTTCACGCTAAGGAGTTCATACATAAAAAACCTTTTTTTTTCTTGATATAAACACATTCCGCCCTATGCAGATAGTTTATGGCATATGCTGGTTAATGCAGCTGATGTAAAAATAAACTTAAACACAAATTTACGGTATATAGAGAAGCCTTGACCCAAAACTGTCACTAACTGACACTGTTGGTTCTCCCGCAAAACATTCTGACATTCTTTATGTTAGTTTTACCAGAATAAGGACGCAGAATTTCCGGGTAGGTTTGTGCTTTGGCCGGTCACAGCGGCACTGTTGCAGGGGGTGTCAGAGGCCGCAGACGTCCACCGTTGCACATTAGCCTAGTACATCAGGAAGCACAGATATGGAAAGGGCTGCGCCATGTCACTGCCTTGCTAGTTAATCAATAATAATGGAACAATAAACATTTCTCACAGAGCATACTTTATTGGAACTCCTTTAGGATATAATGTGTATATTTTTACAATCCAGCCATCATACCAAGTAGTGACATATAAGTCAAATAACATGTCAAATGAAACATATTTTATTGTACAACTGCATGTAGAATTCGACATCATGTCCTAAATATAGCTCAATGCAGTTATTTAAAAATCTCTCTATCTGAGCCCAACGGTCCAATCTGCAGAAAGGCCATCGGCTATATTTAAATTCTTTCAGTTTGTGTTATATTTCTTTTCCTGTGCAAAGCAATGCCATGCCTGGCGATGCAAGTCATTTAGTACAGGTCTCTAGCGCTTACCCAGAAAGCCCATTAGAGGGCAGCTAGGTTCCACGCAAACTCTTGGGCACACGTGAAATTACTAGAGAGAAGGGCTGCTGGGTGAGATATGTAAAGCAGTTTGCTTGTTATGGGATAGCATCATTTAGTACATGCGCTATGTGCCCACTTGTCTTACAAATTACTACCACTTAGTAACTGATGATCTATCAGCATTAATCCTTTTGTTTGCTGTGGAACCACTGGCTAATAAGGTGTTTTCGGCACTTTAGTGCAAGATAAGGATTCAAAGCAAGTTTCTGATTAACTCTATCTATCTCTATATATACAGTAAATACAAAACATTATTTGTTGTATTAAAAGTTTTTTAAGAATTCGTTCTTGATGTTATTTGTAGGACTTTTCCGCGTGTATTTTCTATTGTTTTTTTCTTCAGTTCTATTTATGGTGATTTGCTTACACAGGTATGGAACAGGGATCTGTTATCCAGAACAATAATTAGAAGTTGGGTTTTTCAGATAACGGGTGTTTTTAGTATTACACATAACTGTCCTATTATTATCACAGGTATGAGACCTGTTATCCAGAATGCTCAGGTTGGGTTTTTCTGTAATTTGATCTCCATACTTAAAGTTTACAAAAATGTATTTAAACATGTTTTACTTCCAATAAAGATTAATTATATCTTAGTTAAACTAAAGTACAAGGAACTGTTTAATTATTACAAAGAAAAGGAAAATCATTTTTAGAAAAGTAAATTATTTTATTAAAATGGAATCTATGGGAGATGGCCTTCCCATAATTTGGAGCTTTCTGGATAACAGGTTTCTGGATAACAGATCCCATAACTGTACAGTGAAAAAGGCACATCAACCAAAATCAAAAAGTCTTTGTTTAAATAGGACTCTATAGGATATTTATTATAAATCAGAGCTTTCTGGATAATAGGTTTCAATGTAAAAAAGAAAAAATCTCACATCCGTAAGTAATCAAGCGTACAACACCATTTCCTTACTTCAAAGTAAGGGAGATGCTGCCACAGTTATATATACAGCAGGGCAGTTCAATTTAATATCATTTTATTGTCCTTGGTCCATATATGAAACTGAGATATTGTTATAACATAGGAAAGTTGTAACCCAAAGCAACAGTAAATGGTGGTAAATACTGGTTGCTATGGGTAACTAGACCTACTGCAGACTTTGTGCCCACGTTGCAGCCTGGGAAGAAGTGTTGTAATATATTTCCTCATTTATTATCATGTGAAATATTTTGTTTTTAGTTTTACCATTTTCTTAAGGCCAAGTAACAAAAACTATATTCTGTAGCCAATTCATATTCAGAGCCTCATTCTGTATAATTAAATTAATAGCCCATCAGTTAAACAAGAGCAGCTTTTCATTTTAATCCAGAATAGCCACTAAAATGTACTTCTTGCTGAGCAGCACAGACTGGAGTTAGATTGCTTTTAGCAAGCCAGAAAATGCATGGTTACTAATATTAGCTTTTTTAACAATAACCAAACTACACCAGAAAATACAGACTACAAGCCCCTATTGATTTCAGTTTCATTTGCCTCTATAAATATAACTTTTCCCCCAGGTCTATGACAAGAGCCATGGGGGTCAAGGTGGTCCAAACTGATGCACAATTTCTTCTCCCTCAAGGCTTGGGGGATGGGGGAACATTTCTTGTTACCCCATTTCAGTTTCTCTACTAAAACAGAGAATATACCATATCATCAGCTGACATCTTTGGAGAAATGGGAGGTTTGGGACAAAGTTCCCCAGTGAGATACATAAAATGTCACTGACGGTGATGGGGAAGAAAAGGCAAGAGTGGAACCAGCAATCTCTTTTCTACCGGCTATGAGCCTTACCCATCTTTTAAAAAAATTTGTTTTCATTTGTGCAATGAGAATTTTCCAATTGGTTATTAATAGTTGATGACACAGTTTGCAAAGTTACATGCAGGTAGAAAAATGTTTGGCAAATTTGTCATCTAATGTGTAAGCAGAATATGTTGGCGCTTCATAAATGAAGACTAATAAATTATTTACTAAACTGGCTGGCAGATTCTCGACAGCCAGAATGATCCTTTGCTGATCCATCTTTATCAGGAATAAATAAATAAAGCTAAGAGATATTTTTACAGCTGCAGCTGCTTCCTGGACACGGATTATTACAGCCTGCAGTCACTTCGGTTTGCAGAATCAATGGTACGTAGAATTTCAGCAAAGCAGTGCTTTTGTGCCTGCTACACAGACCCATCTGATTTAATAGCAGGTAGTAACTTGGGCAAAGTTTCCCTGGTTTGTTGGGAAAAAAAAACAAACATCCATAAACTCTTATTGGCCTGTTGCAGCTGAAAAATAAAAACAAACTACTGATTGGTTGTGATGGGTAATTGCACCTAGGCAAACTATTGCCATGTTACTACATACAGTATCTTCCTTTGCAAAAGAATCAGCAAATTTAATAATGTTTATAAATTTCAGTTTGTTATCTGTAAACCTTGATGAAGAGAGGCACAGTGGCTGTACTGCAAAATGGAAAGTTCCAGGAAAACTTTGTTTCAATATGTGTGTGTGTGTGTGTGTGGGGGGGGGGGGGGGGGGGGGTCATTGAATCAAAGCTTCTGCACTCACTGCTATTTGGCACTGTACACTATTGGCTGACATAGCCAGGAGCTGGGTTGCAAAGGTTCTAGAAATAGGGTGAAACACAGGGACAAAGCGGTGTCAGCAAGGGACAAGAATGTTGGAAGGCTTAAGGCAAGCATACACTGGCTGATCCTACATGGCTGTCAGGGCCACTCTGCCTTTTTTGGGTTAAACAGGCCAAAATTCAATATAGACTGACAAGATTCAGAATAGTCAAGGTCAGGCAGGGAAGCCAGAAACCCATTAATCAGACAAGAATAGGAATAAAGAACTCAACTAGGAACTTTTGAGAGAAAGACCTACAGTATAATCAGGCATTGAACATAAGTCCTCAGCTTCTATTTATTTTTAATTTGGTGGCTACTGTGATGTTACATGCTGACATACAGAAGTTGCATTGTGATGAAAACATGGATCTTACATTGCTCATGAACAGAGTCCTAGACGGCACACTTGACAATAATGTTCAATCTCTTGGCCCATAGGCAGCATGGACACCGCACAATGAGCCTTACTTTGGAATAGTTAAAGTAGTGTATTGGCAGATGATGTTGTCAAGCCTGTCCTGCTGATGAACAAACCAATGCCAATAGATATAAGTTGGGAATATCTGGCCAGCATAAAAATACCCCAAATTATTTCCTATGATTTCCCTGGTGTATGTATGGCCGGCTTGCTTCACCTTTATTCTACGTATAGGAATTGGACTGGTCAGCACAAATGCTCAATATATAGCGTATATAGAGTATATTTTTTGCTTTTTAGTGTGTGCTTCTGGATGTCATTTCATTTCAATAACAATGGGAAGCAATAATAAAGAAGCAATCATAATCATGTCTCCCTACTTATAACGAAAATTATCTGTAGTTTTAAAACCAGCAGAGGAAACAAATGGTTATAGAGTAGTCAAGGCTGAAAAGCTACATCAAACTCCACCTAATAATTCCTAGCAAGCTTTTTGTTGGTCCAGAAGAATTTGAGAAAGCTCTCTTTGTTCTCCATCCCCAGCCCGTCTCCTATACCCTCACCCAGCTCCCCATCTAGCCCACCCTCAAACTATTTCCCCTTGAATGTGGCCAACATGCCCCACCCCTGAAAGGTGGCAATTGTAGCTTTGGAGCACATGCCTTTATCATGAAATCCCTACTGAGAACCATAATATACAGTACTGTTATATAGCATCACAAACGACTTCTATTTTTCTCCTCTATTAGCTTCTCTAGGATGATATACATTGGTAATTTGTGATGCAATAAGGAAAAAGGAGGCAGAGTTATTGCTCCCAATTATGGTGCTTGTTAATTATGGGCCAGTAACATCTACGTCATCCCTTTAAGAAGTTATTTCTCCTTCCCACTTCCTAACAAGCAGCATTCCTGATTCTGTGTATAGATTAATGAATGGGAGTGTGATGCTGAATGGCATGACAGCACACATAATTTTAGCTATATTTGTCTTGGAATTTTTTTTAATTTGTTCTTTAGTGATTGAGAGGACATTGACATCTCTGAATAGTTCAGATTCCAAGTCAAAACAGCGGCTCTAATTCTTACTATATTACAATTTATTGCCTGTCTTTACTGGGGCCGCCATTTGTCAAGTGCTTAGAAGGACACTGAAAATAATCTGTAAATTCTCTCCAATGTTATCCAAATCCTGGCTTTGTTAATTAGGCTTCAGTTATATTAAAGGACTTGGAAATATTTTCTCATCACTTGGTATCGTTTGTATTTAGGGCTTTTGGCACTCACTGATGATCGGAGTACATGCATTTTTAAACCCTATAAAATTGAGTGATCATTTTCTAGTTAAAAAAAGTATAAGGCAGTGCAAGGATAGGTTAAACTAGGGTCATAATTCAGCTTTATTTGGGGGGACATGACTGAGCATAGTCTGGGGGTATATGGCTTTAGTACAGCTGAAACCTGTATCAAAAAATCTCAGCAAAAGCCATGAATCTGCTTTGTTCATAAGAACAAGGCTATATAGAACACTGGAATTATTAGGGATATTTGAGAGATTATGCCTCCTGAGAAGCCCAGCCTTTCCAGACACCTGTTTCCTCACCTTTGGCCAAGGCAATCAGTGCAGAGCCCCCCATTGTCCCTCTCAAGCATGGGGCTGCTGCTCCTATTTGCCACCCCTAAATATGCATATATAAATATCCCTCTTTAGGTTTCTCCAGTGGCACAGCTGTAGCAGACAAAATGGTTGCTGTGTCCCTTTCATTCCCAACTTTTCATTTTTTTGGTGAATTCTGTGTGCTTTTGGCAACATAAATACATATACCTATGTAGTAATGTAGTGCCTTGATTTAATATGCTTTAAAATCTAAAACATTGCAGCTATCATTCCTTAGGCTATCCCTGTAATGAGTGCATTTTGTGTAACTGAATGAAACAGAAGAAGGAGAATATCAGAAACTTGCACAACTGGACGGCATGTTCCCACTTTCCTGTCTAAATTGTAACATGAACAAGTAAATAATAAATATTAATGCAGATCCCACAAGCAATCTGATCTGTTCCCTTTCCTATATTGCGAGAAAGGCACATGCTCCAGACATACTTGATATTTAATTTGCCGTATTTTGAGATGTTATTACAAGGACACCTGATAATAGCTATGCAGTATGCACAGGAGCTATATGATCAATATTCTGTAATAAAGATGTTACCTAGGAATTTGGGGATGAGTATCTTATTTTTAGCTGAATCCTCTTAAATGTTTCAGGAAAATCAACAAAACAGTATAATACCTTTTCAGTTCATCATTGGGAAATTAAGTAACTCAATGGATATGTATGGAAATAGAAAATTCACTTCTCAATTTTCATGAATTGTTCTGAGCCCAAAGAAGCCCCTTTATATGATCTTTATATTAGGAAACTGAATTTGGGGCCTTTAGACTCGCATTACAGTGCTGGAAGGGTTAAGTCCAACAATTCAGATGAGAGAAGGAATCTTTATTTGGTGCACTGATTAGTAGAGGACTGCAAGGCAATAATCTGTCGCGGCAAGAAATTCATGACATTTTATAGAAAAGGAAATTGCTTACATCATTCTTACTAACAAGCTTAATTGGTTAAATTCATACGCTTCATATAAAATTGATATTTTGATTGGTGTTGGCACTAAATAGCTGGTTCATAGACATAGCATCCAGCACAGCCCCCGTTTACCTTGTAGTGGCATTATCCAGCTGTTATTACTTTAGTGGTTATGTGGCCCCCATGCACAAACAAGGCCATGTACAAGCGCGTGATACTTTAGGGTGAAGCCTAATATGTTTCTCCGATGTTATTATTATATTAATAAAGAGTTTTCTATTTGTAACCTAACTGGCTGGTGCTCCGTGCTATGGACTTATATTCATGTCAAGTTATAACACTGTCTAAGCTAAGTATGAAATTACCAGAAACTAAAAAACCTGCTAATTATATGGCAATATAATATTTAGTCTGTACAGTACCTATCATCACTTGACATGGGTATGTACTAGTTAAATAACCACCTACAGACTTCAAATTTATCATTCTTAAGAATCTCTGGGCAGAACTTTTGCTCTGCATCTAAGAAAAGTTCGAGTCATGTTCAGCAATACTTTGGCCTGAAATGATGTATGTTATACATAGGGATACATGTACCCCTTATGCAGTATAGCAGCCCTACAACAGTGAAGACAAGTTCCCATGTAGCTATCCCTTGTTGCTCAGTGTCAGATCTTGGTCAAAGCTTGATCTCATATCAGCAACACTGAATATACCTAATCTGTTCTGGGCTGTTATAAGTGCCCCCTTGGTATGCACAATCTGTACTTTCTCATTTCTCATTGGGGAGGGGGGGTCATAAGAAGACAGTAGCTTCAGGACCAAACTTGAGGTCATGGGTCTTTACTGTGAGAAGGTTCTTGTATCTCCAAGGTATGTCATCTCTAGCCTAATACTTTATAGCAGTTATACCTATCTGGCTGCAACTGAAATGATTCTGTTCCTCCCTGCAGCTATTTCTGCTGTCTGGCCTTGCTCAAATGACTGCTTGTGTAGCTTGTAAGGGTAGTAGCTAGAATTTTGTTGTTGACCAATTGTCCGTCATTTATATTTATTGCCTTAAATGGGGTTCCATAGTCTGCAATGGTTCCCAGCTGAGCTACATTATAATCTCTCAAAACCTTTTCATTTTTGCTTGACTCTAACTACAACTTAAATTTTAACTTGTCCATCTATGCCTAAATACTGACTACTTGCCGTTGGCACAAACTGGCACAACCACAACTTTTTCCTCTCTCTGCTAATTTTTTTTGCAGCGGAATTTCACAGTGAAACCAAGCCTGGCGAAAATGTTTTCTCATCACAATCCAGTACTTGGACTGTAGGTCCAAAGCCTAATCAAAGTTTTGACTGAAAAAAACACTTTTCGGCAATTGAACCCATTTCAGCATTGATTAGCAAGTGAAAATGGCACACAGGAGAGCAAGCCTGTATAATTTGTGTTAGAATCAACAGAAAAGGGGTACATGTTTTAAATGCTATATTATATAAACATTATTTTGCAGAATAAGTTGAAAGAAAAAAAAAGGAGCCAGACATTAGGGCAACCTGGTTGGCAGTAGTTGGCATTGCTGGCGTGTAGAACTGAGGTACAGAGTTAATTCTTGCCTAGGAATTCTCTCTATGCCTTTCCTGTGTCTGCTGGGGTCTCTTGCAAGTGCTCCACTTTCCTTCCACATTGCAAAAACAGGAGGTTAATGGGCTGCTGATGGAATTGACCCTAGCTTCCAACCTCTCTGTGTTCATCCTCTACCTGCAATCCATTCTGATCCATAGAGCGCTAGTAACTCTTTAATATAATTCCAAATGGTTAGAAAAGGATGGGGTATTCATTTAAATCTGACTTAGTGTGATGAATCCCTACATTCTGAATATATATATATTGTGCATTTTTTGCACATATCCCTGTTTTTTGTCAAGGCTTTTACAAATACACATTTTACATATATGGTGGGTATCTTTATTTCAGTGTGAATCCTGCTGTATAGGTAAGGCAGAAGTTACAGGGCCCTGTGTATGGTGCAGATAAGGGTGAGTTCAGAATTACTGTAGCTCAAAGCTCTGATTCTGCCCACTATATAGGGTACAAATATGCCCAAGATATGCAAGGGTCTAGATTCATCTCCAACTGCTCCTTGTGCCAAGTGAATAATGTCTGTGTAGGTTAGGGACTTCAATAACTCCAAATGCTGGCCCCTAGACCTGCACACCTATCAGTCAGGCACCAGCCTTTGTTCCACATACCAAAAGAAGAATGGGGCAAAGGTACTTTTTGGGCACACTTTGCCCATATCCACTGTTTGTAAGTCCTGTTTTCTTGTATGCTGTACTCTGCCATTAATACTGCCCCCCCCCCCGCACTCTCTCATCCCCCAAACTCACTCAGCCCACCTTGCTTGCTCACCTCCCACTGCACAGTCAGCACAGAACCCTCACCCCACTGGTTCATATGCCACCCACTATCACTTATTCCCATCCCTGCCTCTTCCCTTTACATTGATTACTGCCCCTTCAATTGTGCCTAGCTCTAGTTCCGACCTGGACGTACATGGTGGCCTTATTTGTGTTTTTGATAACTTTCATAAAAACTGAAAAAACTAGATTGTTTGCATGATGGGCCATTAAGTAGATGCTCCTGATGTAGTTTAAAATCTGCATGGATTATGTATGGTATATTTAAACACCTAGTTCTGGGCAGCATCTAGGTCCTTTTTCTTCCAAGACACATGAATTTAAAAAATGGATAGACTCCAAATGTTTTTACACAACAGTGACTTTTTCCTCACTTGACAATATTTTTTTACTGCAAATTTTTTCTGGGGTTTCATGAAAAAATACACCAATGGCAAAATGCGTAATTTTGTTGCAAATAAATGACTGGGTGAGTGGGATATGTAGTCAGGACCAGCAGCACAGAGCAATCATTATGCAATACTGTATTCAGTGTCAGGATACCAGGGAAAATTCCCGGTGGGCCCAAGTGTCAGTGGGCCCCCCTGCTTCTAGCCATTAGGTCTAATTCATGGTCATTACTTATTTTTCTATAGGAGCAAAGCAACTATATATATTGAAGAATAAATTATAGTATGAAAAGATAAAAAAAAACCTAGGAAAATATAGAGACTGAATAAGAAGTAGATGAAAAATAGTTTGGAGAGTGGGCCCATGGTTTAAGGTTTTCTGGTGGGCCCCTCGGGTCCCAGTCTGACACTGACTGTATTTTTTGGAATATTTGACTGGAGTTTCCCTTTAACATAAACAGAAATCTGTGTTTGTTGAGAAGATTCTAAGTACTGATACCGTTAATGTGGGATTTCTGTAAAAATGTCTAATACTTGCTTACCCTGCTTTAGTCACATGAACTGGGGATATGCAGATGCTGCGGCCCGCCAGATTTCAGCTCATGACAAATCAGTAGCTACACCTTGGCTCATTGTAATTATATCCAATTCACATGCAGGATTAGGTTTGACAAATGTATTTAACAGGCTTGGAAATTTGCATCAAGTCCTCATAATGAATTGCATGAACAATAAGAAAAATGCCACGGGAGAGGCTAAGGGAAGGGGGGGGGGGAGTAGAAAAGGAAGACATTTCACTAGACCTTAAATCCTCAGAGAGAGTGTAGGATATGGAAGTCTGTAGAATGTGTTTTAATAGGTGCAAATAGGTTAATCAAGAGGAGTTTGGTGAGCAGACACAGTGTAGCATCTGTACCTACAATTGCTCTGTATGTATGTCTCCTGCCCATTCCACAGAGGAATTCCTTATAGGCCTTTACCTTTCAGGATTATTGCAGCCTAAATATGCATTTTGCTCTAAAAAGACATTTCGTTAACTCTTTCTCTTCTAACAACTTTAACCTGCATTGGGGTTCTGCAAGAGGTTATTGAGCACCATAGCAAAATATATTAAGGCCTACAATATAAGCTAAACCATGGCAACATTTATTGCTACATTTTATAAATTTCAGGCTCAATTTGCAGCCCTCCATCTTCTCCTGCTGTTGTGGTGATATTTCAAGAGCAGCTGGAGGGCTGTAAGCTGGAAATTGCTATTTGAAAGCATGACTAGTGTGGTGCCAATGAGCAGGATCTATGAGCCAGCAACCCTTCCCAAAAACAACCCGATTCCCTATAAACCAAGGAAACGATAGACCTCCAGGTTGGGATGAGGTGGGCAAGTAAGATCAGGTGGCCATAAATAGTGCCCATTTCCTGGGACCCCATTAGGGCTAAAACCACTAAACGTCAGTACCCTTGTGTTTTTGAGCATAGGGGTTATACCCCTCTAGGGTGGGTGGAAATAACTCTTCCTGCTGGCTAACACAGTGGAAAGAGGTGCGGGAAAGTAGGTGTGGGACACTATTTAGCCATTTTTGTACTGAACCACTATGACCCCCAATGCTTCTAGCCCAGCTCCCAGCAGCATCTTGCTGTGACCTTTTCCCTTTTCAGAACTGCCAGTCCCATCAACCTGTTCACAGCCTTCTGCAAACTGCCCCTTTCTTACCCAGCCAAAGCGCCTTCCCTTATCTTTCATAAGTCGGAGCCCCACTTTCCAAAGCCAAAGGAATATATACCACTGGTGCAATAGTGGTGCAATTGGGGCTAACTGCATAATAATTATTAAAGAGACTCCACATCGACGTTCATGCAAATTGTCCTAGTACAGGCAACCTACGTCTCTCCACATGTCCTGGAACTACAATTCCCATCATCCAATGAATTACCAGGGGTGCTGGAAATTGTAGTTCAGTGGTTCCTCAAGCAGGTTAGCCATTTGTGAAACTGGGGTCCAGCAGTATTTGTGCAAATAAACCATACACCATTTTATTCCAAGCCAGGGGTTAAGCTAAGAAATCTCCAGAATGCCAAGGGTTAATTATTGGGTCAATTATCGTATGTCTCTATATCTACCCCTGTCAGCATTACACACAGCTGTTTATTGGAGACAGGGACCTGAACATATTAATGAATATAAATGAATTTACCCTTTACAGTTGCACATATGGCCGGGAAACCAATAATGGATTGTAATGTGGTTTAAGTTTAAGCTCAATCAATATTTTGATTTCCTGCCCGTGGCTTTACATAGAGAGAAAAAAAAGGAGCCATTGCTATGGCTGAAGCAGTAGGAAGTGCACCAGATGCAAATTATAAGTTCTGGGAAAATAGTAATAGGGTTTTTCCTGTCAATCCCACTTCTCTATGGCCTGGGCTGAGTTATGCATTGCAGCGCTGTGGGTTTAAGTTCCTGACGATGGTCTATTATTAATGTTTAAACTAGTGATTTAGACACGTTGGCCCCTTCTTAATATGTGGTAAGGCGTCTTACCCAGGCTGGACAGGCGATTAGCTCCATTCTAATGAACTGAATCAAAATGCTTTCATTCAGGCAGAGCTCCCTGAGCCAAAATATTAACTCTGCTTCTGCCATTGAAGGCAACAGTCTATGGTAATACATGGAATAAAAAAAAGGCTTTCCAGTTTAAACAGGGAATATTTTTATTGAGGATTTTTTTTATCTGTGAGACAAAGGTCTGAACTGCATTAGAGGCCCTTGTCTGCAGCAAAGGGATTTGGACATACTGCCTGATATTCATCCCACATTAAAGGGATCCTTTTTTTCCCCCTTACCTTTCCTAGCTTAGCAAGAGGTCAAACCTGCGTTACCATAGTAACCATCCACAATGGCACTCTCTGTAGAGATGAAGGGAACGATAATAAAGTTTAGTGTTTTGAAGATGTTTTACCCTTACCTGGCTGTGCGTTTTGTTCTTCTTCCTCGGGGTACTATCTCAGCGGATGGGCAGCCCACATATTGGTCTTTAAAAGAATTAGGATCAACTTTATATTTCCTTCAACTGTAATCAAAGAACATTTGCAAATATGTCACACTGGCACTCGCGATCCCTGCGTCTTTATTCCAGTTCCAATGGGCCAGAATATCCAGTTTAATGGGCTGTCATTTTTAATAATGACATACAGAAGTGAGTGTACATGTGATATTTATATGGCCTTTTCATTTTATAGGGCTGTTGTTTTTCTCAAATACACAGAGCTTCATTACTAAGGGGCTTCATTACCAATTTGGCATACCCAGCATCACAGCACTTCTCCATAATAGCAGTGGAAATGAAAGAATACACTATAGTAAATTATTCTGTAGGGGTCATTTACAATTCAGTGTACGAAATGCAAAAAAGGCCACAATAGGCCTACAGTGGCCTTTTCTACAGACTTTCCTAGGGTGCAAATGCTTGTTAGATGAACACTAAAGGGTGCACTCAAGTGCCCCTTAGCACTATAGCACTTGCCTCTTTAGGTTGTTTTTCTTGCCCCCTAAAAACCTCGTTCAAGGGGTCAACAGAAAACTTTGGGGAGGATATTTTCTGGGCAATGGGAAATGTTTGGTGAAGTACATTCAGTTTTGCCCATATTATTAAAAACCGTAGAGTCTACACATTCTTTAAATGGTGGGTATGTCTGGAAGTGTCTTCTTCATGCATCATGGTCAACCAGCGGTACATACTATGTATCGTACACCTGTATTGGGTGTTAGACACAAGATGGAACTGGGGGTGAGCCAGGGGCAGTCTATGGAACTCTGCAAGTGTACCTCAAGCACAGGGAGCCCTGGCCAAGCTGTGTGTGCTTTGCTAGCATATTCTTCCCACCTCTTCTAGGAATGGTCCTAGTATATAGTAGGTCAAATATTTTAGGTTCTGCAGCTGTGCACAGGATTTACATGATGACCAAAGCTTAATTGATAATACAGGTATAGGACCCATTATCCAGAATGCTCGGGACCAAGGGTATTCCGGATAAGGGGTCTTTCCGTAATTTGGATCTCAATACCTTAAATCTACTAAAAAATTAATAAAACATTAATTAAACCCAATAGGATTATTTTGCATCCAATAAGAATTAATTATATCTTAGTTGGAATCAATTACAAGGTTCTGTTTTATTTCTACATAGAAAAAGGAAATCAGTTTTAAAATTCTGAATTATTTGATTAAAATGGAGTCTATGGGAGACGGGCATTCCGTAATTCGGAGCTTTCTGGATAATGGGTTTCCGGATAAGGGGTCCGATACCTGTACAGGTATATGATTTACTTTCCAGAATGCTTTAAACCTGGGGTTTTCTGCATAATGGATTACAATACCTTATGTCTACTAAAAATTATTTCACTATGAAATAAACCCAATCGGATTGTATTGCCACCAATATGGATTTTTAGAAATGTTAATTATTTGCTTAAAATTGACCATCCTGTTATTCAGAGCCTGTTGGATAAAGACTGTCCAGATTAGGAATCCTATTCATATACTGTACTTGCTTGCTCAAAAAATAAAATGGCAAATTTCTAGTTAACTCTTCTACAAACATCATTATTTCTTTAGTAAAATATACCATGCATATGTGTTGGCATACAGCAGGTAAGTCCATTATTTAGGGTAAACCCCACTGTGCACAGACACAATGATCCTACTCAATCTCTTTCCAGTCTCTTCATCCTGAGCCATCTGTTTCTGTCTGATGCAAATAGATATTTCTGTGCTATAGTCCAGGCGACTGTTTATTAATAGAATCTGGAAATGGTAGGTATGCAAGCAGGGCCCTGCAGTTAAGAACTTATAAAGAACTTAAGAAATAAAGAGTCCATGTGTCTACAAAAATATGCTAGTGTAAGTTAGAATGGCAAATTCCAGTATGCAGAGGTAAAAAAACTACACAGAACATGCCACCTGTATAGTATATAAAATATCGGTATGGGACCTGTTATCCAAAATGCCCAGGACCTGGTGTTTTCCAGATAAGGTCTCTATACCTTAAGTCTACTAAAAAATAATTTCAAAATTATTTAAACCCAATAGGATTTGCTTCCAATAAGGATTATGTATACCTTTAAGTATAAGGATTAAGTACAATGTACTGTTTTAATATTACAGAGAAAAGGGAAATCATTTTTAAAAATTCAAATTATTTGCTTATAATGGAGTCTGTGGGAGGGACACGGCCTTCCCATAATTTGGAACTTTGTGGATAATGGGTTTCCGGATAACAGATCCTATACCTGTATCTTACCTCCCCCACCCATTGCGACAGTTAGTAACCATAACAACCATATATCAAATATGATGCTAATACAGAGAGATGCAGAACAAAGTAATTGAAAAATAAAAATATAAAGATCAGCACATCCCCCCCCCCCACGCTGCAATCCTAATGAGCAAGTGCAAATTTCAAGCTTATGCCTTATAATGAGCTCAAAACACTATACAGCGGTTCAAAATCACAGGAACATTTTTTTTGCATAGATCAATAGTGTTTTAAGCTGCATGGTGCCAGACAAAGAATAAATACTGGTACAAACAGTCAATAATGCTTTTCCACTGTTTAAATAATATTGTAGCTTTATTGTATTTCCAAGGGGAAAGGCAACCCCCATCATTAACAGTATAAATACGGATAAGAAAAACGGAGCACTGTACAGATGAAAGCAAATTCTCCTTTGTCTTCTCAATTATGGCAGAGTAAAATACAGAGAAGCGGTACAATGGGTGAATGCTGAGCAGTGCATATGTCTGAGAGTTATTCTGTTCCAAATGTAAATAGTCATGGCTACATCTATTAGTAATGATAATGAAGCTGAGGTAGTTGTGATGACCCCTTTGCCTCTCTCTGTCTTGTGTACACATACAATGCTATGGGCTGAGAACCTTATTTGTTTGAAGCTGTGATCTTCTACTTAGTGCTGTTGCTGGATTACAATATTCAACATCAGCCAGCAATGCCAATGCAGAGGTCATAAACCGACTCTAGCAACTCTGTTACCTTTATTTGTATTTGTGTAGTGGGTCTACCTAGACTATTTAATGTATTCTTGCAAACTTTGATGTGTGTGTGTACCTTGTGACAATATATACCTATATACAGGGAAGCGTGATTGTGTTTTGCTGAGCTTAAAAATCTTGCCCCCATTTAAAACATTCATTCTATGGAAGTTCTGGTCAGATCCTGAACCCAACATTTCTGTATTTTATCTTTATTGGATAATAATTTGGGCAATTCACCAAGTTCTCTGGCAATGACTTGAGGTATTATTTGAATGCACTGCAAGTTATGAGAGGTTATTGTTTCAAGGAGCTTACAGAGGCATGGGCAAGGTGAGCCATTATTCAATTTATCTTGAAAAATGTAGCCCTGCATACATAAAATACATTCTTTTGGTTTACACTTTTATAGTAAAATAAGCTAATATAAAAATAGAAGGATCAGAAATTAAACAGAAAGACATCTTTTCTAGTTTTCAGTTTTTATTTGCAGTAAACCAATGTCAGCTCCTGACCTAACTCTCATAACCTTCCCTATCTACCCTTTTCTTCTACTCCGCAAACTGCTTTTCCAGGATGAGCTACAATATGCTGCTTGTCACCAGTTTCAAAGACAGAGTGATGTTATGCAGGTACACCAGATGGGTAAACCTAGTGTGACTAATTATTGTGTATTTGGCTTTAATTATTATCATTTATTACAGCAGAAAAGACAATAGAGGTTCCTTGACGTGGTACAGAATATTGGCAAAATAAAAGCAACAGCCGCCCCATGCAAATATGTGCATGTATGTGCTAGGTGATCATGTACTGGGCATATTTCATTTCAGGACTTCAAGGAGAGTAATAGATGGGCAGCTCAGCTAATAGGCACGGAGGCACAGCTGTTAGTCTCATTCCACTGTCACTGTGTTAATGCATAATATCTGCTGGCACTGTCCATTCACTTATAGGGCTGGTCAAGAAGCCTTGTGCTCCTGGGCTTGATTCACCTGAGCATCTGATGGTCCACTACCTGAGCTGGTTCTAGGGCAGGACAAGGAGTGCATTTGACCTGCTTCTCTGCCATCATTCAGAGTCTGATGGGTAAAACAATTAACTTTGTTAAAGTAACAGACAATACTTTTAGAGGAGATCAGGACCAGTTTGTTTCATGATGGACAGGGCACTGGGGCTAGGAGTGGTACATGCTGTAATGCGTTCTCATTCTTCAAATCTCTGCCAGGGAAGCAGACTCAACTGTTGCATGGGTGTCCAGAAGTGTAGGGGGCCCATGTAAGGCCCTAATTAATATACTATTCTATTATATGTTGGTAGAATAGTACAACTTACCAATGTTTTGGGGGCCTAAATTGAATTTGCTTAGGGACCCAGTAACATCTAGGTACGTGACTGCCTTCTGCTTTATATCTTAAGTGTGACTTAAGTGTCCTATGTGGAAGAGGATGTTATGTACTTCAGGTAGCTATCTGCTCCAACCCTGAGGTGCAAATTCTTAGACAATGGTTTCCACATACCCTCCAAGCTGAACCCAACTAAAAAATATGGTATCTGTCTCCTATAAGGCACAAATATTGTTGAACAGTGCTGCTTTGTGAAAAATCTTTATCTGTATCGCTGTTTTAAGGGGCATATTAATATTAATTAGTTTTTTTTTTCTTTGCAGTGACAATAAGTAACCAAATCTAGTCCTTTTCTTAACTTCACTTCAATTAGCATCAACATGGACATGAGTGTTCTTGAGATAAAGGTGTGAGATCTCCCACGTAATTACTCTGCCTGTGTTAGGGACGTTACCTCTGCAATTAAATTTTGATCCTCATTTCACTATGAAGAGGTGGGATACTCTATTGCCCTCAGGGGACGGCCAAGCACATATTTCAGCCTCTAATTCTAACACCTCTCTAACTAGGTCCACGTTAACACAAGGTTCTGCCTACACCATTCTCAGTTTTACCTGGAAGTAATTGTTACAGATATAGAGGGCTCATTTACAAAGTGCAATGCAATGTGCAAAGTGCAAAATGTGGGTACACGTCACCATGTTTTTTTTTGCCCACAATGTATCATTTTCCCAAATTTTCTTTTTTCTTTGTTTCCAATGTGCGGTATCAATAATGGCATTAATGTCTAATACACTGGGCATGTTGGCACAATCTACTTAGAAAACCCTGCAATGACACTTGTCATTGCTTTATAAATGATCCTTAGAAGTGATGAGTGAATCTGTCCAGTTTTGATTTGCCAAAAAAATTGCAAAACTGTGAAAATGTTTCTCCTGAATAGAAAGAATACAACTGTCGCCTCACAGAGCAATGGTGTTCAGTTATTGTTCAGTTATTTTCCTAAGGAAACACCTTGGTATAGATGCATAGACTGACTGTGTGTTCATTGTCGCGGGCGTCTAATCTCCCCAAAATGCTAAATGTCCCGCAGTCACCCAAATTTGTCTTGAGAGGAAACTTCGGGCGACTGCTGGACATTGCAGCGCCGCGTATGCCATCCCACCGGCGATTTACATTCTAGCATGTGTAAATGTAGGTTTCTTGTATGATAAAATCAATAAAATGCAATGACCATATTACATCTTCACCAGATTTTAGGTTATGGCTTTTGTTTCCATTTTCCATGTTTTATTTTTTCCTACTAAGAAACAGACAGCCATCTTTTGATAAATCTTTACTGATATGAGTATATGAGTATGAGTATATGTTTATGCATTTTTAGGGTGGGAATTATAGAAGAAGGCTGACCTCATATGTGAAAGCAAACATTTGATTGCCTGCTATGGTTAGATATGTGGGTGCACTGGTTGGTTAGAAATTTCGTATTTTCTTTATGAAACTTGCTCTGCAAATTTCTGTACCAAAAAAGTGTATATACTATATTATATATTTATCATTATATATATATATATATGTGTATTGTATATATGTGGCTTGAGAAAGGTCCCGAACAGGGGATGGAAACGGTGACAAATGGATACTTTTTTTCGTTCACCACATTATGAAGTCCAAGAGTACTTCTGTTATCTGATATATATATGTATATACATATACATTTTTTTTACCAGCTTATTTTCCATTCACACTATAGTGAAAACAAACTGCATCAAAGAAACTTCACTGACATACCTGCCATCTCTGGCTTCATATGCTGGAACTCAGTGTTTAATTGGTGCACAGCACATTGCAGATATTGCCCAATACTGTATTTATCCAAATTAAATGAAGAACCACCCGTCAGGCACAAAAATACCATTAGGAAGCAACTTGCTGGCCCTCCTCAAATTAAAACCCTGCAATTCTGAAATTTCATAGCGTTTTAAGGCTATGGGGCATCAATAAAACGTAAACAGCACAGATAGAAGAACCATGTTAAACCTGGGAAGTGAATTTGGAATCTTGTGTCAGCAACTATTACTGCAGCTTGTAAAAAGTACCTTTTGCGACTAATTTTCATTGCATTAAATCTATAGTCTAGAGTTAATATAACCAAATAAGCAAAATGTATGTATTACTGAACCATGTGTAATGCTGTGATATGCCATGAGAAAAAAGAGAAAATGCATCTTAATTTACTTTATACTTACAAATCCAGAATGCTCACATTGTGTATGATCATGCTAGTATTTGGCATATTCTTGTATATTGTACACTTTTTAAAGCTTGAAATGGATTCATGCATTAAAATAAACGCATAAACATTTTTTCTTGGGCAGTACTAAAATATATCATATTATTTCCCCATTGTGGCCGAAAAGCTATAAATTTCATGGCATGACAAACAAACACATTACCATGTTATCACACAGAGCTGGAGAAGGTGAGAGGTCACTGCTCAAAGTGGGTTACAATCATTGCAAGCCATGATCCAAAGAATGCACATCCTTGTACATGGGTCATCACTGCAGAGACATTCAAACATAAAGAGGAAGGGAGTAGAAGAAAAGAGCAAAAGGAAAGACAATAGATGCTGTATACTCAAACAAACATCATGTTTTTGCTCACTGGGGTGTCTATTCTTTGCTGATGCAGCTAGCCACAGCCTTGTATTTGCAAACTTTTAAAAGGCATTATTATGAATATTATTGGGTAAATACAAAGTATATGCAGATCCCCCGCTGTCTCTCATCTGTGTCTGTGGGAACCCTTGCTGATCTCCAGTGGCTTGGATCCAATTAAAAGTTTCTGGTCTATTTGTCAAGATGGCTAAATGAGTAGAACCAATATTTGCTTTAAACAAATTGGCTCCTAAACACTTTAATATGAGAGGCTTTGTAAAATGAAAGAGGGAGAGGTTCACATGACAAGGTAACCCACTAATCTTTTTTTAAATCCTGTCGCACCCACCAGTATGGGAATAACATACTGTAACTCTCAACCAGTCATAGAATAGCATTCATACTTCTTTTCTTTGGCATTTAGTGGGAATCAGGCTTTTTTAGCAACAACCCATAGTTACAAATAATAGTAACTAATCAGTGATTTGTTATGTTTAACTGCTGCAGGAAGAATAATGAAATCAATAATGTGATTGGGTGCCGTGCTAGTACAAATTAGCCCATTGCCATTAAATGAGCCCCTGTGGGTTTACACATACACAAATGTGATCAAGTATAAATAAGGGTATACAGGTATGGGACCTGTTATGCAGAATGCGTGGGACCTGGGGGTTTCTGGATAAGGGGTTTCTGTATTTTGAATCTCCAGAGTCCAGACCTAAAGTCTACTAAATAATCATTTAAATTAAATAACATTAAATAAACCCAATATGATTGTCTTGCCTCCAATATGGATTAACTATATCTTAGTTGAGATCAAGTACAAGTTACTGTAGAAAAATTTTAGAAAATAATTTCTAAAAATTATAATGATTTGTTTATGATGGAGTCTATGGAGGATGGCCTTCCCGCAATATGGTACTTTCTGGATAACATGTTTCCGGATAACTGCTCCTATACCTGTACCGCTTAGTTCATCATCACCATTATTAGTTCAGGTCCTGTTCACTCCAGTGCATTTAAGTGAATGCATTATCAGTTGGGCAAGCATAGAGTCCAAACTGCATTCAGTGCACAAGATAAAACCACCACAGATTACTGACATATTCTTTAATCCTAAATCTTTTCCTCCTTTTCCATGATGATGATTTATTTTGTTGCATTGGATTTCTGAAATGTAGCTCCCTATGTTATTTTCCTGACCTGCTATAGTTGGCACTGGTTGGACAATGTATTTCTTGGCTAGTTTGCATTTGGATTGGGAGCAACTCAAATTGATCTGGTGTAAAATGATAGAAGCATATTTACAAAATGAGTATGTGCCTTTATTCAGATGTAGATAGTTAACCTAAAGCATATCATTTGGTTCAGAAGTGTCAGTTCCTGAGGTAGGACAGTTTACTTTGTTTTATATGGAAACTGTGAAATTTTTTGATAGGTAGTTACCCCCTTTTATAATAACAGTCCCACTATAATAATTCAGATGTGTCTAGTTAACATGCTCTGGACCTAATCCATTGAGCATCACCTGTTGTGTTTCAGAAAGTCTATACTTGTTAGATTACTTTATACTTCCACTCATACAATAAATAAAATAGGTCGAAGAATAGGCTATCTTATTTATTGAATAGGCTGGGTGTTTTTGTGATTTCACAGAGCTTTCTACTAGGGGGGCAAATAAGTAAAAGAAGAACAGGCAACCCAAAAAGCAAATCTCAAAACCAGGAAGCAAGGTAAAGAAAGTGGCATAACTGGCACTGTTCAAAGCAACTTGGGGGTAAATGGGTAAGTACTAGGTACTGCATGGAATGTATAAGGGTGAATTTGTGCTACTTTTTTTTTTAAATAAATTATTTTCATTTGTACAAGCTTGATTTTGGGCTGTAGCTGTTAATCACATTATAACGCCAATTTAAACCCCAAACACTCAGAAACCAAACAGAAGATATTCAGTTCTATGGGGGGCAGGGTCTTACAGTGCCTATGTACAATGCTGTTCATACTACTAAAGATATTATTAAGGAAACATGCAAGCATAAGTGATTATTCTATGCCTGGTTTTCATGTTACAGTGTCCCTAGGATAAGATGACTTATTAGACTCGGAACACTTGGCACTTGTATGTCTGCTGAGCTTTAAATGCGTCACCCTGACCATCCAATTTAAAGTATAATCTCAAAATGCCATGTGTGGAAAAGAAAAGTAATAGAAGAGCACATATCTCGCTTCCAATCAAGTGGGAGGAAAGATACAGCAAAACAAGCCCCGTGCAACCTTTATCTATGCATGGCTTATAAGAATAAAAGGCAACACAACACAGCCGTCATATCTGCAATCCTTCCTTTAAGGTTTAATTTAACAATAACATTTGTGATGAGGGGTCCCGCGCATCTCTGGGGCATTGCGCTTGAAATTGCACACACTCTGCACCATTTATCACAGGCTGACATGTGTCATGTTTCAGGCAGCAGCTCCAAGAGGTTACAGCTCACGGTTGCTCCTTTGTTCATCAGCTGCCGAGGCTTGCAAGCCACCTTCCTGTCTTGCCGTTTCTCTTTCTCCTTCCATTACCGTTAACCCTGTAAAGTCTACAAATTGTATGTTCGGTTGTCATTGAGTGATACTACCCCCAAAAAGACATAAAATGAACTTTTTGTATTCACTGGTGTATTAAGTTTCCAGATATTGATTTCCATCACTACAAGTCACTTTTATCTGCTATTTACTTATAAAGAAATATCCATTTCCTTTAGTTTGATGTTTTTAAAGACAGCTTATATGTGAAGGGCCATAGTTTTTCTTATATAATTGTGCCCTGTGACCTACGGTATTGAACATTTGTCTGTGTTGTGCCACTATATGATATTATGATCCTTTTGTAACAGGTGAAATGCTTTCCTTTCTATGCTATCGCCCTTGCATTCCCTCTCAGAGGCTGACATTGTTCTTACCAGCACCAACTTGTGCCTCCCAAACTCCTATATTTAAAGTTTCAGAGACACCATAACATTATTTACTGAAGACATGCAGTGTATTAACTGTTAATAGCCTGTGCAGAACATATTATTGGTATTTAGAATGAACTTTGAGTCAATGGAGCAATCATAGTTCATTTTACCTAAATATTCTCAAAGTAAGTGGCAGGGTGGTATGGCCTCGGTCTGTCACTTCAAATTCTAGATTAAAGAATAGATATATAAATATAGATATAGATGATGGGATTAAAGAAAAGTATCAGAAGTACAAATGCATATCTAACTATACAACTTGCCAATAAGACTGATACCATAAAAGTATATAAAGTACAAAGTATATGAAAAATAAAAAGCATATTAAAGATAATGAAATGACCTCTCGTTTAAGCATATACTAGTACACAGAGGGGTTCATTTTTCAAAAGTGACATCATAGCTGAGAAGTGACATTAGAGTAGGGTTTAGTGACATCACATCATGGCTGAGAAGTGACATCATATAGTAATGTGCAGAAGGTAAATGAGTTACACAGTGGAGAATGTTCCTCTAGTTTGAAGGAATAAAAACTGAAATCCATATAGCATACATTATATAAATGAAAAATAGAAGTGGATAGTTAAAAATGCTGGGAGCTTGCCTGTGTTTCATCGTAAAATCCTACTTTAACAGACACAAGTCAAATTGCTCCCTTCTGCAGAATGATCTAGGAACCAATAGGCCCACCGTGACCTTCTCTACTTGAACACCGTAAGAACAGTCAAATGAAACTTCGGGTTTTTCAGATTTTATTATGTGACTGAAAGCTTAGAATTTCCTCCATTATAAGGTTTCTAAGAATTGCTTTACAATAGTAAGTCAGCCATGGCCAATGGGTCATTGCAATATTCTCTGCTCGGTTAGATCTGACCTTTTGCTAGCACCGCACTCATTGTATGTTCTTCTATGCATGTTCTTGTGCTCTTGTGAGGTTGACTCTTGTATATAACGTTGCGAACAATATTTCCAGCCATAGGTATTAAAAATACAATGCAGAGGGGCTGGGTTCTTGATTGGTCAGATGTTAAAAATGAAATTATATTGCGGTTTCAAAGAGAGAAGTGACAATTCTCTGTGTGCATATGATTATAAGGGATAACAGCGTTCAATGAGAAGCAAACAGAATTAGACATGGGCTTCTTTCCCTTAGCAATCATTTTTTAAAACCGCATGTCTCAGACTCCTCTACAGACTACAGTCTGCCCTTTCTAAATATTCCATTTACATAAACTGATGATGTTAATTGATTCATGAGGATGTGAGAGCAGCTTTCAAAGGTGGAGTAAACAGGGGTCACCGTGAAGGGGGCCCCTGGTGAATCAGTAGCCATCTGATATGAAATTGTGAGTGGCATTATTGGAGAAGGCCCAGGACCAAGGTGGCACGCTAGGCTTCCTGTTTTTATTGCTGTGGGACATCTATTAATATTCTAATTCATTTAATCAGGGTAGGGTTTTGGTGAATTGCTTATACACAGCTGATAAGTGGCACCACTAGAGCAGATGCCTCCTTATTAGTCTGCCAAGTAGAGAATAAGGGTTAAATTGAAAGTGATTGAGTTTTCAGGCATCTAGCATGGGCAGCTAATTACAGTCTAACACATCTGGAAAATTCTCATTGCTAGTTAGGCGTAGACAAGGTTCGTTGGCATGGGAATGGTTAAATGATGGTGTTCCGTGATATCCTTTTCTCACAGCAAAAAAGGTTTGTGTATACAAAGGGACCCATTTGCTCTACTCGGGTATTGTGTGGATGTTTTGATGTACAGATGGAGTGCCTATTATCATCAATTCTGCAATGCAAAGATCACGCTTATTTTAATGAATGCTTCTCCACTGAGCGATGCAGTCCCTTTGTAAATCTGTACTTATCTGTATGTAAATGTATATTACCAGGCTGTGTACAGAAAAATGATATATTCATGTCCAAATTGCGATTGTACAAAATTTTGCACGTTTGGGTCAGTACTTTCAGAAAGCAATTTGCAGCTTGCTGTCTTGTTGCCGCAATTTATGGACTCCAAATTCTTCCTGAATTTTCTCATTGATTTTTTAAGTGATATTTTTGCACAAAAACTAGAATGGAACACATTGTTATATAGGGCAGGAGTTATAGAAAGGAGGGAAGCTGTAGCTGGTATTCTGGGAGTTGTAGTATAACAAGAGCTAGAGGGGTTCCTCCCTGCTGTATACACTGTATATATCTAACAACTGTTCCACAATATAACATGCCCTTTGTAATTTTATCTCCGTTTCCCACAGGGGCCACGCTGATTCAGGGGGCCCAAGTTAAAGGCTTTTTTGACGTCTAATGTAAAACAAGCCCTATTTTTAGATATTTATATGTCAAAAGAAGGGAATTTTACATCAAGGTGCTTTCTACACTAACAATGTATAGCATGCTTTACTGTAATGTCCTTTGCATCCCTTACAAAAAGCCTAGCGCTTTATACACAGTAAAGCCTGCAAATTACCATTCTGGTTTGTGATCATGACAAGGCCCTGTACATGCAGAATGGTCCATGATTATGTATAGTAATGTTGGATATTTATAAAGGAGGCAGAAAATAGGAGCTTCCTATATAATAATGCTGATTGACTGTACAGAGGGAGTCGCGCATGCTAAGCGGTATAATGACAGTGGATGCTCATACCCAGAGAAAGGTGCACGCCGCTTACCAATGCAGCTGATGCATCTTTACTTTGTAATCATTTAGCTCGCTGTTCATTAGTGAAAAATTTGCAAAGCAATTAAAAAAAGGAATAATTTGTTTAAGAATAATTTTAGAACACTCATCCTCATGAAATGATTAATAAAGCTAAATGGACATCAGGCCAGCCAATTATTAATTTTAAAAACAATCATTTTCTTTCTATAGCTTTTTCTGCTGAGTAATTTTTTCCATTATCTAAGAAATACTATTTTCAAAAGTTATTGCTTAGAAACACTAAGCAAGCTTTTTACCATTTTTTAAACCAGCTTGGCCTACAGAGACCACTGTTTCAGTGGCAGGGCTAAAGAAGCAGAAAACTCAGTGCCATTTGCACTGGGAGCTTGCTCAAATCATCACTTGATGACATGATGACTGTAGATGTGTAATAGGGACGGCCAGGTTTGGGATTAGAAACTTAGGCTGGGCTACAGGTTTAGGGAGGTCAGTCCATAAAATTGGCAGAGGGGGTTGATCTCTCCAAATCTGTGCATTTGCCTTGACCAGGTACAGTATGGGGTAGAAAATAGAGAAAGTTTCAGAGGCAAGTTGAGTGTTGATTTTTAAGCAGTGAGTTTGTGTCAGGTAATGGATAGTACCATTTATAGTACCAAGTGCATTGGTACATAGTGGGAAATGCCATATCATTTGCCTTCCCCATGATCCTTGATGATTAGCTCTTGGGACAGAAACAAATATATCCCACTGTTAACGTTAATATATATATTAGCACAAATAAAAAGAATATTTGGATAATATTTAAGTCCTGTGAGTGCTGGGTTCATCTTTGCTTTATGTTCCACATTTGCCACATGGCACCCAGGCAAATACATTTTAAGGTGTGTGTCCCCCTACCTAGCATGTTATATATATATATTTAAATATTTGTAAACAAACCAGTAGTGCAGGTCTTTTCTATTGCAAAGTCCCATGTAACAGCATGATCTGCCCAATGGTGGGTTTGGTGTTGCCAGGAACTTGACGTGGTCAATGGGATGTAAAAAGTTGGCAAAGCCTCAGCTCAGCGCCCCAGTTCTGTGCTCCTTATTTAAGAAAAAAATGCATGAAATATAAGCTCTACTTATAAATATTGTATATTTCCATTAAGGCTGCAGGGCAGATATAAACATCTGGAAACATTCATCCACATGTGCGTTTGGCCTTTCTGATATTTTTAGCTGTTGAGCGAGGTATATCAGAACATATCTCGATACCCAACAAAGAATTGTCAGATGCCTCATTTTCTTGGTTTTTCTGAGAACAGAGCTGTCACATAATTCCATTTCACCAGTGAGCTAATGATGCCGTTCTGTTGTTTTTAAGGCCACATTCTGCCTCTAACTAAAAATAGTATAAATGGGAAAGTGACTTAACAAAACCAGAACTGGATTGTTATCCATCCAGTATCTTGGATTTATCTGACAACAGATCAGCTATCCCATGTCCATTGACGAGAGTGGGATTCATATTTTGCATATTCATATTCATATATTCATATTCTGCTATAGACAGCTATGTCCTTATCAGCAACAGACCTATTGGTCTAATAAATGCAAACCCAAACTGCAGTATTTTTATCTATTTTCTCTGATGTAGTGGAAAATAATATAGAAGTTCTCTTTAGTCTTTAAAGGTCATTTATGACCTCAGGGATCACTACAGTAAGGGGTGTAAGAGCAGCCTTTTTTTGCACTTTGCATGCTGTGCTCAGCTTTGCAAGTGAAGCCTTTTATAATATAAAAATGTGTTACAAATATTTAAGGTTGTGATAAAAGTCACATTGCTACAATATACTGTAAGTATGCTAGTAGTTTATATGCCCTTTGTAATTAGGGTGGGTAAAAAAACTACTTGTATGCATGATGTTTTCCCTGGGTGGGATATATTGGTAATGGTGAGAGAGCTTAAGGCACCCATGCTGTGCTTCCTCTAGAAGTGGGTTGGAGCCCTATGCGGCACAGGCAGGATCAGCTGATGCATCCTTGGTAGTGATGGGCGAAATGTTTTGCCAGGCATGGATTTGTGGCGAATTTCCGTGCTTCGCCATTGGCGGATTGTTTCGCGAAACTGATGAAAAAATTTGCAGCGGAAAAATTCACCGCACATCCAAAAATTGTCGCCGGCATCAAAAAAGAATAGTCGCAGGCGTCAAAAGAATAGCCGCACAACGAAATAATAGCCGAGCGACGAAATAAAAGCTGTGGGCGACAAAGTAATAGCCGTGCGACAAAATAATAGCCGCGGGCGACAAAATAATAGCCGTGCGACAAAATAATAGCCGCGGGCGACAAAATAATAGCCGTGCGACAAAATAATAGCCGCGGGCGACAAAATAATAGCCGTGCGACAATTTTTTTTGACACATGACATTTTCGGCGTTTTGAGAATTTTTCGCCGTTTCGCGGATCTTTTGAAATATTCGAGAATTTTTCAGGGAAGAGAAACGGAACAGATTCGCTCATCACTAATCCTTGGTATATAATGGAAGGGTAGTGGTTAGAATCAGCTTAGTAGGGCAGATTTACTAAAATTCAAACATTTCTCAGATTTTTATTTTTAAAAATTCGACTAAACTAATTTCCACGAATGACATTTACTAAAAAAGGCAAATAAATAAAGGTCTGCGCAGGAAAAAGTCACAGAAACTGCTGCTTTTTCAAATTGTCGCCCCGAAAACTCAAATTTTTCAAAGTGTCGCACAAAAACCAGCATCAAAAATCCGAAGCCTTTAAAGGAGAAGGAAAGGCTAAGTCACTTGGGGGTGCCAAAATGTTAGGCACCCCCAAGTGACTTAGATCGCTTACCTTTTACCCCGGGCTGGTGCCCCTGTTAGGAGAGAACAGCACCAGCCCGGGGTAGCAGCGAGCGCTTCCTACTTCCTATTCGCTTGCACGCGCATGCGCAGTAGAGTGAAAAGCCGAACTTAAACAAGAAAGTCGGCTTTTCACTCTACTGCGCATGTGCCGGCCCACGGATTTCGCCGGCCCACGGATTTCGCCGGCAGAAGAAAAAGGAAGGAGGAAGCACTTCCTGCAGGTACCCTGGGCTGGTGCTTTTTTCTCCTAACAGGGGCACCAGCCCGGGGTACGAGGTAAGCGATCTAAGTCACTTGGGGGGGCCTAACATTTTGGCACCCCTTAAGTGACTTAGCCTTTCCTTCTCCTTTAAAGTTTAAGAAGGGACATCTGCCATTGACTTCTACATTATCTCGGCAAGTTTAAGCTGGCGCATTGTTGGATTCTGATTTTTAGCCGTTTGGATGCATTGTTAGGGGCAGATTCATAAAAATGTGCGATTAGAGCTCAGCAGAGAAAAATTCACCAACTTTCTATTTATTGTTATGGGATTTTTTGAAGTGTATTTATTTATCAAAGTGAAAGTTAGAGTTTTTCATTTGATAAATAAGCTTCTAAAAATCCTATAGGAAAGAATAGAAAGTTGGTGAATTTTTCTCTGGTGAGCTCTAATCTCACATTTTGATAAAGCTGCCCCTTAATCTCAGAAAAGTCACGACTTTTAGCTCTAAAAATCGGAAAAAAATCAGATGGTTAGAAAATGTGCCCCCATAGCCTTGTGAGTGAGGAAATTGCTAGATTCCTATGGGAGAGTGCTTCAGAAGTACAAAGTACATCATTAATGAATGATCAGCCTATGAATCTGATGAGGAGAATGTGGAGAATAAGCATGCTTAGTGTCTATTAAATATAGTAGGGACCCAATGCATTACCTATCTAGTTTCAAGTCCTAAACTATTAATATGTACTATATAAAGTGCAGGACTCTATTACTGGATTCTGCTGTGGCATGGTATATCTGTTACACAAATAGTTGCTGCCTGTTACCACTGGAGAACCACTGGAGCCTATTACTATGTGTGTATGTAACATTTTTGGTTGATCTGATTTATATTAAAAAAGGAACTTGGCTGGGCATAATGTAAACTTAACCCATAATGTACTGCGGAACAGCCATAAGAGGCATTTGGCCACTAGTGTGTAATAATACACTGATGTTATTATTATTATTATTATTATTAACATTTATATATAAAGCGCCAACATATTCTGCAGCGCTGTGGGTTTCATACATTGTACATACAGAGTAACATATAAAGCAATCAATAACCAATACAAGCGGTGAAGAGAGTCCTGCTCAAAAGAGCTTACAATCTACAAGATGTTATATTTGAACCCAGTATAAAAATAATACTTAAACACACGCACAACGCAGAAAATGACAGTTTGCTTGCTTATTTTATGACCTTTTCCATTAACTGTCAAACAGCTGGTAAATGCCAGAATATACTTACGTAATATACTTTATGGTGGCTGTAATATTCTTGCAGTCAGTAGTAGGTACCTGTCTCAGGAACAGACAGTTCTACTTTTCTATACCTGATACATTGCATGTCAGCTGTTGGTGTGACTGTTACTGGGTACCTGCTTACATACAGTAGCCCAATGACCCGTAGTGAAACGTAGGGAAGCAGGGGCATGACAGACACGTTGGACAGACTTAGCCACTCCCAGTTGCAGGTGATTGGTTAGTTCGTAAGGGGTATAAAATGCTGGTAACTGTTCCCGCTTCTCACTCCATTTTAGTCAGCAGAGTAAAACGCCCACCCTCCCTCCCTATAGAGGTGGAGGTAGTGGAGTGTCGTTGGCGGGGTGATTAAGTTGGGGGAAAGCAATGGTTGGGTTAGGAGGGGAGTTTTATAGTTAAGTGGGGCTGGCATGCTTGGAACCTCAGGGGTAAGAAAGTGGATTAGGAGGTGAGTTTTGTTGGGTAGTTGGTTCCGGGCCAGAAGGGCAGCTGGCAGCGCCAGTTGCGCTGCGCAGTTATTGGATTGTTACAGTGTTTGGCTATTTAAAAGTTGATTTGTTTGTTATACAAACATTTGTGTTATGTTTGAGATGTTGTTTCACATTTGTTATTTATGTTATGTTTTAAATTAAAACTTCACTTGTTGTTAATAAATTTTCTGCGGCCATTTTTATCCCAAGAATTGGTGTCTGTGTGTTTATTGGGGATGGTAAGTAAAAAGAGGTAAAAAGGGGGTTGTTGGTTGGGAGAAGGGCGGGTCAAGTTCCAACGTTGCTCATGTCATGTAGTTAATTTGGGGTAAAAAAAAGACAACAATCTATCAAGTTGAACCCTTCCAAATTATCTCTTTACACAGTCCATAGATATCCAGGAACCACTGATTAGCCTAAAATAGGACTCAGATATTACGATAAGAGATACTATACTATCATATAGTATCTATTCTTGTCCAAACAAATTGCTCATTATGTAATATTACCTTCATTGCTTTAAGTACCAGCTCCTCTCCTCAGCAGCAAAAACTTGATATGAATATCGCAATGTAATTGAGCTGGTACTACAGAAAGTGATATATTGATATTATAAGCATAACCACTTCATTTTTTATCTTTCAGCTAAGAGCAATATTATGAAATGCGGCTGATGGAGAAGACATTCAATGATGGGTTCCCATTACGAAGTGCTAAAGCTGTAAGTTGAATACACTGACACACGCTGCCAGTTTCTGTTGAAGTTGGAAATATCTATTTACAAAGCCTTAAAAAGTTTGTTTCGAAGTCTAGGAAATGTGGAAACTGTCATTGCAGTAGTATGAAAAACATAGTTCAAAATAATACTGAAATCTCAATATTTCAATAACATTTCAACAATCTCAACCTAGTTGCCCCCAACAGTCAAATAAGGATAACTCATTTTTACTTACTTCATATTCTTTATTTCATTTAGAGGCACTAATCCATAGAAATCTCCTAGGTAGAAAGTATTTAGACATGACAGGTGTCTATTGGTGAATCTAGTTGGGGAAGAATAATAGGTAGGATTTTATTATTAGTAAATACATTTCTATTGCATGAAAATAATTGGCAATTGATATTAATTGGTTATAATTAATTTTATGTGGTTAATCGGTTACTAGTAATTACTTTATTCAAACAATTGATAATTCATAATGTTGGCTTTTGCCCAAAAAAATCCAACTGAATAATAACAGAAAATGAAATTGACCTAAATGGTAGCCATAATTTACTAGACCTTTGTACGTTTTATTACATTATCCTATATTTTGGCTCATTTATAAACCCAGCTCCTTTGTGCATCTGGGCAGTAACCCTGGCACGCCAGTCAAAGGTTTGATTTCATTGTTTTACATGCAGCTGTCTGAGAAATGCTTATCACTGATTGGTTGCTGTTATGCTGCCATGCAGGTTATCATGAAGGTCTTTTTTTCTCCAAGCTTACTGCACTGATTTTGGAACATTACTGCCATTGTACGTGATCCTCTTATGACTTAAAGATAAATGGCCCATTACTGTCCTTGTTCTTACAAAAGCTGTTTATTAAAGAGATACTGACACCAGAAATGAAAATTTTTTTTTTCATCTATTATAACATTGTCTTTACATGAGCTTTATAAATTTGCCATAAAAAGTATGTCATGATGGTTTTACATTCCCTATCTGATCCCCCATGTTCCTTTATGAGGGGACTGCCATGTTTGTGCAGCAGGAGTCCATTAGCAGCTATAACTGACAGGCTGAGAAGGGACAGTCAGGCTGGTGAAACAGTCAGGTTTAGGAACTCAGGTAACAATTACAAAAGCAAACCTATCAGCAAAAAATGAACAACATGACCTATAGGTAACTTTTCATGTAGATTTATAATTGTAAAAGTAGTTTTTTCATGTCAGTATCACTTCAAGTACACAGAAGCCAAAACAGCCCCCCACCAGCCCAATAAAGTCTGTCCTTGTGTTATTGACAAACCGTCTCCCCTTACCTCTACCTTAACTTTTAACTTCAAGTTTAACCTACATCTGCCAATGGTAGAATTAAAAATTTACTACATATGTAGGTGGAAGAAAAACATACTGAATAATAACAATGATTATTATAGGTGTATGCTGATTTTGGTGCCTTAACAGATGGGTTAATCCATCTTTATAAGCATAATTCAGAATGAACCATAACCACGTATAACTTAGAAGAAAGAGGTTAAGTAAACTTTCCTTAGTGTTTTGGGGGTGTCCTTTTATTTCAACATAACCTTCTTCTGACCTTCTCGTTTCATATCACTGGGAAATTCTTTGTCAGTTGTTCATAACAGATCAAACTTCGTGGAGCTTTATTGAGTTTTGCTACTGCTGACCTCTTCCAGCACTTAACTTTCTAGCAACGTGAAAGCTCCATCACTCAGCTGGGAGCACCAGGTGCAGGGAAGATTAAAAGCAAGAAACATGCTGCGATTTTGGGTCCCTGGGAAACAGCACATTGAACACGTCGGTGAAGAAAGTACCCAGATCAAAACTTCAACGAAAGAACCTATATTCTAGAATTATGTTCGCGCTGACTACAAAGGAACTTACAGTGGGCTTTATCATGGGGTAAAATAGTCTGTTATATTAATAACTTAACTTATCCAGAGTACAGATATGGGACCTGTCTTTCCGTAATTTGGATCTCCTCAAGTATATCTGCAGTTAGGCAGGCTATATATGGGCATTAAGGTTGAACTTGATGGTCATATGTCTTTTTTCAACTTAACTTACTATGTTACTTTCTGCATCTGCTTTTTTAATGTGATTTTTCTCAAATTGTGAAACAAACTCAAACTTGAATTTTGATAAATTGGCTTCTTAATGTGCTTAAAAAAATAAGCGAAAGTTTTTTTAGTCTGTATATATATAATTTATTTGGTTCAAACTACATATCTATGCACTGTATGGGGCTGATTTACTAATCCACGAATCCGAATGGGAAAAATTTGGATTGGAAAACGAACATTTTGCGACTTTTTCGTATTTTTTGCGACTTTTTCGTAGCTGTTACGACTTGCACGAATTGTCGCGACTTTTTCATATTGAGCGCTCGAAAAAGTCTCAAAATACCGATCATTACGAAAAAAACGCATTCGGACGCTTTTCGGACGCTCGTGGATTAGTAAATGTGCCCCTATGTGTATACTGAATCTTGACATTGCCTTTGCTTCAGGCAAAATGTAATTAATAAATGAATAAAACCTGAACATTAAAAAAACAACTTGTTTTATAGAATTTAATTGTAATTAAAAAATAAAATCCCTCACTCCAGAATGTAATTCTGCCTTTGAAAACAAAGATGAAAAGAAGGTTCTTATAAATCTCACTTATTAGGGGTAAAAATTCCCTGCTTATTTTATTATATCACATGTAATTTTGCCAAATCATCAGGCAAGTAAAAAATAAACTTACATTTAAAGACAGTTCTTAAATCTGGGCTCCACTTTTCTCTTCAGAAATCACAGATCTAACATCTGGCCCCTTCATAGTCTCCAACATAAGCTTCTGAAGAATGTTTTGAAGCTCTATTGATTGAGCTCTCCTCAACTTCTTTCTTGCAGAAGCTCACCCTTTCCACAACAAATCACATCAATATATCGGAGACCATTTATTTGTGCTGTCATGTGTTTCAAGAAAATGTTCTCCAGCATCAGATAAAAAAAAGTTCAACATGAAATGCAGGCCTTTTTAAAGGGCGTTTGGTGGTGGGAAAAGGACACTAAAGATCATACATCAACCAGTTGGGATCTGTTGGAAGAATATTCAGCTGTATTATGCTGTATTTGAAATATGGATGTTAAAACAAAACCAGAGGGGAAAATGACCTCACATGGGAGAACCGAATTCCTTACATAAGAAATGAGCAGCAAAAGTAGACCTAACATACAGTTTGTGGGGGGCAAATAGCGATCAAAAGATTAACCATATGATTTCCATTAGAACTTGCAAAGCTGATAATTCCCAGTAAGAGAATGATCCTAATTGTTCTTGGTATCATCTTCAATATTTGTGGTCTCAATCCTTAGGTTAGAGGACTGGAAGGTCCATCAGCCATAGCATAATCCAGACAGGATAACAGCAAAATATAATCAAATCAAATTGTATACTTGGTACCACCATGGTCGCTCATGTGGTTCTCTACCACACACAGAATGTTTAAGAGTCTGTTACTGACAGGAAATTAAATGGAATAACAAAAGCAAATCTCAGTTTGGTCACTATGGGCTATTAGTGATGAGTAAACCTGTCCGGTTTTGCTTCGGCGAAAAATTCGCAAAACGACAAGAAAATTTGCAAAACAGCAAATATTCAGTGAAATGCGTTTGTCGCATGACTATTTTGTTGCCTACGTCTTTATTTTTGTCGCTCGCATCTTTTTTTGACCAATTTGACGGCCACCAAATTTTTTCATGGCAAATTTTCTCAGAAGTTTTGCAAAACAATGTGCCAATGGTAAAATGCGGAAATTCGCTGTCAATCCATGCCTGGTGAAAAAATTCACTCATCGTTATCGCCTACTGTAATAGTGCAAATATGCATAGTTAACAGCTAGTTAACAACCAGATAAATACATACTACAAATATATTGATTATTGTAGAGATTAATACAGATTAGGCCTCATTAAGCATTCTTGTTTGCTTCCATCTACAGCAGTGGTTCCCAAATGAAACATAAAAAAGGCTTCAGTGAGGGTAAGACTTTAGGTGAGCATTTGAAACTATGGCTGAATATCTATGTAGGGGAGCTGTGCACATTTGTATCTCCTCTGTGTTGTTACTGTGCAAGGAGGAGGAGCCCCCCCCCCACCCTCTGTGTGAGCTGACAGGAAGGAATTGAGAAGGAGGTGCTGCTGGGAACAAGGAAGCAGAGTGACAAGCAAGGTGCTGGGAGCTCACACAGTGTTCTGTATAAGAAAGTAATTGGGAACCCCCCAGTGACAGAAAGCCCACTCTTTTAGGGTGCGGAAGGAAAGGGGGTCCTACTCAGGGCTCTGAAAAGCAAAGCGTGCTCTTCTCAGGGCATGGAAAGCCAAAGGGAGTTCTTCTCAAGACTCTGAAGTACTTGCCACTTAAGTGGAGGATTCCCCTCAGCAGTTCTGAAAGTACAGGCTGTGTTATGTGAGTAAAGTTGCCCCTGGCTGGCAAGCTGTATCTATCTCTGCAACTTTAAAGGTATAGCGTCCTGCCAATAAATCCATCAACCTTTCCTGTGTGTGTTGTGGATCAGAGAAGTTTCCCAGGGAGTCCAACCTGTCCTGACCCTGGGTGGAGGCACACCATTTATCAGTGTACCTGCTCTTCCATATAGCGGAGGCACAAGGCTCCTGTAGCGCCACATGCAAGTGAATGCGTGCTAGATTTCATGCAGTAGAAAATGAGGGCTTCATCTAATACAATACTTTCATCTTGTTATGAAACCAAAACATTCTGAAAACCAAAATATAAAGCCAATCATTACTTGGTATAGCTAAAGTGTTATTTTCTATGTCACTGCAGCTAAAAGTGAAATGTATTCTCAGCCACTGAAAACAAATGTGTTAACCAGTTTTTATGGTATTCAGCTTGCTAATTACTAATCTTCCATATTATTGATGTGTACTTTTAAAAGGAGGGTATTACCATGCCATTCTTTTAACAACTTATACATTTTGTAATCTAAGGATTTAATTAATGATTATTTTATATCTGCAGAGCACAACAGCCATGCAGCAGCCATCATTAGTTTACATTCCCTGTAACTGGTAAATTAGCACAGCCATTTTCTGTATTGTCACTCTACTGAACTGGGGATTACTGAAAAGTTTGGTACAGGTATGGGACCTGTTATACATAATGCTCAGACCTGGGGTTTTCCAGATAAGGGTTTTTTTTCCATAATTTGGATCTTCATACCTTAATTCTACTAAAAAAAAAATATAAACATAAATTGAACCCATTATGATTGTTTTGCCTCCAGTACGGATTAATGTCTTAGCTGGGATTAAGTACAAAGAACTGTTTTATTATTACAGAGAAATAGAGAATCTATAGAGAGTCTATGGGAGATGGCCTTCCTCTGATTCTGAACTTCTGGTTTACAGATAATGGATTACATACATGTATATAAACAGTACAAAAATACAGATACTTGATATTGCTTAGCGCTAGACATATTGGCTGAATTCAGTTTAATTGGACACTTTTCATTTTTTATTTCAAGAAAACTGAATTATTAGGAAAGTGCTGCAAGAGATAAGGATTTTCCTATGAGTCTAGTGAACTGTGTTAATTAAATCCGCATTAACAGTAATCACTTATGGCTTATATCTGTGTGGGCTGCATATTAATCCCTAAAGCATTCAACCATATGTAACCATAAGACCCTGCTGGATAAAGACAGCATGCTAACTGAGTATACAAACAGTGCCAAGATATTTAGGGCTTGCAAAAGTGCTGCATTTCATAGCTCTTCTGTGAGGTATGATCAGTACAGGGAAATACTGATACAAATATTTTTCAGTGTGGTATATTGCAGGCTGGGAGAAAAGTTAGAGCTTTTCCTGCTGAGTCTGAACTTGGCCACTAAAACATGCCCATTCTGGCTTCTTGATGGGGCATTATACTGTAGCAAACGTGTTGGGCTATGGGAGGTGAAAATTAAAGCAAAGAACCCGGGAACCAGGCATTTTAGACAAAATTAGCATGGGAAGTCAATAACAATAAATGTTTGGGGGTAAAAAAAGGCAAAAAAAACATAAAAGGAAAGACCTTTGAATATTAATTATTCCCAGTAATACATTGTAGATCTATGAAAAAAGTGCTGATTTTTCTCATAATGCAGATATACCTATTTTATATAGTACAGATATACCTATTTACTTTTATCCTTATTTATATAAATGCCCTTAAATAATTTATAAAGTTTCAGCTAACTCCACAGTGCTGTGCAGGGCCTTGCAACTAAGTCAATATAAAAAAAAGCTGTGTGCAAATTGAAAATTAGTCTAAGCCGGCCCCTACCCTGCAGCCAGGGGAGCACAGTTAAAGCAATAGTAAAAGATTCCTCTTATTATGTTAATATGGCATAAGCATGACTGAATACAACATGCTTGTAAGTGCTGAACTCATCATTAAATTGCTGATTGGTGAACCATTTCATCCTTTGCTCTGAATTGAGAGCATGGTTTGTTAAGCATAGATATTCAATCAAATATTTCATACCAAGACACCTTGGCAGTTAACTAATTTATTGCCAAATAACAAACCTCTGATTTGTTCCATTAGATGGCAGAAACATCTGAGGCAATGCACTGTTAGTAATGAATATCAACTGCATTAGACTAAAATAACACATATAAGATGAAAGGAATGGAACAGTGCAAAATCTTTGCTGAGCTAAAGTAGGCGTAAGAAAGGAACATGAGCTACAGATGTGGAATGTTGCCTCTAGTAGGTCTCCGTCAAGTCACATTGGAGAAACCTTTATAGCAATAAAAGCAGATATTTTGCAATGCATATATAAGTGCTAATTTACAGTTTGTCAGTTTGTACAATAACCCTTAGACTGTGAGGGAAAGAGCACCTTAGTGAATTGGTCAATATATTGTAATGCTAGAGTCAAGGGCAGTGACATGAATTGTGATACTGTATATTTCTAGGTAAAAGCTTTTAAAGTAAGGGGGTATGTGAAAAGTTTTTGGATAAGCAGTTGGTTCTTGGTGAAGACAACCTCTTGTAGAATACCCATCAGATGATCTTAGTAATCTAAATGAGTTCTTTTTGTGAAAACTGTAATTGTGTGTATGAGATGAAAATACGCTGAATGTACACTCACAAATATAGTTGTGGTCCCTGCAGATGTGCAAAAAAACAGTTTAATTAATGGTATTATTGTCAAAACGCATTCCGTATAGTTGCACGCAGTGCCACTCAGTCCTTCCTGTCTTCTGTTCTAAATCAAACACTGTTGTGCCTATTGATACAACGGAACCCTGGAGCTACCACCACCTCCTGACCAGGGTGTCCTTCATCAGGGTCGGACTTGGCCGCCGGGACACTGGGAAAAATCCCGGTGGGCCCCGGCCCTAGTGGGCCCCAGCGGCCCAGTCCGACCATTGCCGGCGCTCCCCCTACTGACTGTTCCTCCCCTGACGCGTTCAATTTATACGCGCTCGGGGAGGACGTCAGGCGGGGGCCCTGCGGGGGGGGTTAGGGGGGGCCCCTGGGGGGGTTAGGGGACGCGGCTAGGGCACCTGCAGGACCCCTGGGGTGGGAGCCCCGGTGGGCCCTGCACCCCCCAATCCGACCCTGCCCTTCATGCCCAAAGTCAATAGGCAACAGGCAATTCCACCCGTGGTGAAATGAGTATGTAGAGGTCATAATTTTGTTAAATTGGCCACAATGGAAGTAGGTGCAGCAAATTGTGCTAATGATGCTGGCATTCTTGAACAAAAAAGAAAAAGAGCTGCATTGTGGAAAAAAAATGTCAGTTTGCTCAATTTACTTGCGGACTGATGTGCTCTAATGTCTGTAAAGTTACTTATTTCATTAGAAAAACCTGAGACATTGTTGAAATTGCATCGGGGTTCCAAATAGCAAAAGTACATGCAACTAATATAATTACTGTACTTCTCCATTAAAGGGAGCAATATGGATGGATAATATTGTTGCTTTTCCCTCAGTTTGCCTGACCTGACTTTAGCTATAGGTATCGATTGTGAGAGTCCACTAGATTGTAGTTGGCCTACCAAAACAGCAAAATCATGTGTGAGAGTTAGGATTGACAACCAATGAGATTTTCTTTTTGGAGACATCTACAAAAGTTTTTGCAAAATGTTCACTGTTATTTCACTTTCTAGCCTTTTAAATAAAAAGAAAACTGCAGTAACTGTGAGAGTGGATTCTTTAGTAAGTAGACAGCTCAAATCATCACTTATAGTTATTTTTCAAACTATTTTGTTTTGCTCCAATTTTAATTTAAAAATGTATAACAAGAGGCTGCTTGTACTTTTATTTTAATTTAATTGTTCATTTAAGAGCATTTATTGTTTATAAAAAAAACACATTTATTTATATTAACAGAAGCTAATATACAGCATACTGTGCTAGATCCAACAAAAAGAGTGTCTCAAGTGGCCTGAATATTGTGTAAATGGTAGAACGCATGCTTTTAAATGACCAGTGAGGCCAATAGCACAGGAGGGGATTTAAAATGTTTTGCCTACCATGTTTTCTAGTAGCCCAAATTGCCCTCCATTGCCCCTATGAGGATAACCTAAAAGCCCAAGCATGATGGCTTGTCAGGGAATTCTCAAAGCACTGACAAGTGCAGGTACTTACTATAAGAGATTGTTTTATACAACAAAAAATGTCTCCTAAGCATTTCACATTTCTAAATTCATTAAATTCTAACATATTAAATATTATTTCAGCCAGCTAGGTGTATCACATCATTTCAGGCAATAAGCCACAATATAAGCAGTACAAGCCAAGTTGTATTCTTAAACACTGGGATATCTACAGAGTTATTATAACCACATTCTATAGCCAATGTACTGGGTTCATCATCACCCCAACATATTTATAGGGTTTATATGAGATGTAGTCTTAAACAGAACATCGGTAGTTAAAAATTCTGGCTTTGGAAAGAGTTTAATATTCCTTTTGCTTCCTTCACAGATAAAAAAAAGAAGAAAAAAAAAAGACAGCATCAATTTTCTGCTTGAATTTCTCGCTGACTAAACCCATTGATCATCCTTTCTGTCTGTGAGAGGAGTGTGTTCTTTCTTTAATAACTCCTATATTCTGCCTTCTTGTTTTTTTTTTCACTTGTTTGTGTTGTTGGTCAGTCCACAGAGCTATTCCTCTGAGAGCCACAGAAAGTGCAAAATTGAAGTTATTTTATGCTCGGGTTCCTTCCGTCCCAATTTTCAAATCCTCTTGTCAATTTTCGCACATCGCTGTCATGTGGGGAATGTTATGGAAATCGGTCTTGGCTCCTTGGGAGGTGATTTATATCTGACCCTCCCCTGTCACTGCTCTGGATCTATCAGGAAATCTATAATTAATGTCGTTTTCAACATATAAATGCACAATTCCCAGTATGGTCTGCGGAACAGATCCTGCATATTTAGAGCACAAATAAGCAAAGATCATCATTTTCCTTTTCTTTTTTTTTTTAATTTGGTATTTGTTCCAATGAATGTGTTCAGGGCTGAAAAACAAAATTCAATTTTGATCCGTTGAACCTGCAAGCAAAATATTTATTTCTCTATGTAGTTTACCAGTTTAAGTCTTTTTTTCCCTTTATCCGATCCCGGCAATGTATAACAATATAACTAGAGATGTATTGCAGGCACTGCTAGAACAAAAGGTCATACCGGTCGTGTTAAAGTTTTATAATTCCCCTTGTCAGCCCTCAGTAGCACACATAGCGATTTCAATAAATTCAAATCCAGTGTTGTTGTTGTACGAGTAAATCCACTTTAGTGTTTCTGTTTTTCAGTTGTAACTTCACTGAATTATTTCAGTGTTTAAACTTTCTGTAATGCAGTTGAGTGGGTGTCCATATATTGGCCAAAGAGAATGTTAAATGGACATCATACCCCTGTGTTAAAGATGGGCAAATAACACTTACAGGAAATGTACTCCGGTATGGGTTCCTTTATTCAGAAATCTGTTATCCAGAATGTCCCAAATTACAGGGAGGGCAATTTAATGTAATAAACAATGCATACTATGTAATCAAATTTGTAAATTGTAACTTTCTCATTGCCTTTGCAAAATGTAAATATGCCCATGCCAAATGTCAGCTCAAACTAACCTGTATTGTGGCAAGATCACTGTCATGATACAAGCCTGTAAGAGATAATGTGTATGTATGTGTGTATATCTTTATTTATAAAGCGCTACTTATGTACACAGCGCTGTACAGTAGAATACATTAATATAAACAGGGGTATTAAAATAGATAAATACAAAGTATTACGATAAGCACGAATAAATAAAAGATACAATTGTAATTAGATAAGAGTCCAAGACATAAGAGGATGGAGGTCCCTGCCCCATAGAGCTTACAATCTATCTAAAGCAGGCCAAGATATTCAAAAGACTCTTCCCGCATGTACCAGGACAGATATTTAACAGGCCTCTGTTTACTAGGGTCTGGAACCAGCCATGTGTAAAGGTCTCACAACTTGGCTAAGCCCTGGCTGATAAGAGCCAAGTGGGGGAGTGAAAGCCCATGTTGGGGTGACTTGGAGTTCACATCAGCACTCATCATAGGTGATGTGGAGATCACACCATAACATAAACTCACACACATTTATCCCCCTAGAACCCATACTAGTTATACCAGTGGTACCAAAAACTGGGTATAGGTTTAATTTAATATTGCTTGTCAACCGTGTCCAAACATGAATATAATATCATCTCTCTACTGTGTTCCCCTAAGCAGTTATGGGCATTATATTCTTGGTCCAGTGCCTCCTCACAGGAGGTTATAAAAAAACTTAAGCTGTGTCCTGCTAGGCCATGCCCCCTTGCATTCCTGTGGGAGGGGGGAGTGTCCAGTTACCTGATGCTGCTACAAACTGTGATAAATAGTCAGCTCTTCTGACTAAAAATTGGATCTAATTTGGAGGACCAGTTTTGATTGGAAGTTGGTTTCCTACTTGCCTCCAATACTAGAAGGACTCTGTTTGGTACAATATAGGACTTCTGTGTTTTTTCTCTTTTTTTTAACAGAAATTATTTGTAGGGATAGGGGTACAGAAAGGAAGAGGGGAGGGAAGGGGGTTACGGCCATAGTTGAGTTTAACCATTTATTGCACGATAACATACAAATACATTCACATATTCATATAATTTACTTTTATAATATTAAATACAACTGTATCATTTTTTCCTTGATGTTCTAACCGAACCTAACTTTAGAGTGTGTAACTGTATGCCTTAGCCCTCTGCATGCTGTATTCTGATTAACCATTTGGCTGTTGGTAGTAAGTGTGTCTGTGTCAGTTACCTTAACCCTTTTAATACTAGAGTGCGTGGCATCTCTCATCACCAGTGTAAAGTATCAGAGTGGTGGCAGCAAGTATTGTATGAGTTTGTGAGTGTTAGTTGGTCTTTGGGGTGCTGTGGTGCTAGTCTAACCTGTGTGAGACGCAACAGGTGACCCTCTATACGGCCACGCCTACAGTCACGTGCGTCTGGAAGTGGCGTAATTGTGACAATCACAGAATGCAGAAACAATGACATGCACCCCGCACAACACAGCATACAATCAGAGAGGTCAATTCACTCTCTACACTTCACCAATTCTACCAAATCAGTGCAGGAAAATATATTGTTGAACATTTACATTGAATAAAAAAAACAACCCAATTAATATGGAATTGGAATTTAATTGTGTCAGCTATGGAAAAGTGTTTTATTCAAGGTCAAAGATATATTCCACTTACAGAATATATCAGTAAGCAGTCATTTCATTTTGATACTCCACCACTATGTTTGTGATTTGTACAGGCTTGGACCCCTTATCTCGAAAACCATTATCCAGAAAGTTTCGAATTACGAGAAGGCCATCTCTCATAGAGTCCAATATAAGCAAATAATTTCCTTATTTCTTTACAATAATAAAACAGTACCTTGTACTTGATCCCAACTAAGATATAATTAATCCTTATTGGAGGCAAAACAATACTATCAGGTTTAATTAATATTTAAATGATTTATTAGTAGACTTAAGGTATGGAGATCCAAATTAGATAAGATTCCTTATCCAGAAAACCCCAGGTCCCGAGCATTCTGAATAACAAGTCCCATACCTGTATTTCTATTAGCTGACAGAACTTGTTACTAAATTCTTTAAGGCAAAATCTACGGAGACAGGCATCTTATAGATGCAAGTTCCCCTTTAGATGAAGTGTAGTACACACACCAGGAGATAAAACCTCTAACATTCGGGAACAGAGTCATCATTCTCAATAACCATCAGAGACTCCAAAACAAACATATTCTTGTACTAATTAGCCATTTTAGTTCACTGCAGTTACCTTGTCTCAATACTTATGTACATGCTTCAAAAATAAATAATGTATCCTCCCATTCTAGCGAACATATGTTTTACATCTGTTTGTATGTACCTGTTTAAATATAGATGGGGCATGTCACATTCTTAGTAGTGTATTTACTATAGTGTGCTTGCAGATAGAGAGCTTGGAGACATACAGACCACTTAAAAATGAACTAGGCAGCCCCTTCCTCTGAAAAATACATTTTATTGAAGAACTCAGTAAGAAGATATTAGCAAACAACACATTACTGAACAACTAGCAGTTATTCCTTAGCCTGTAAATTATACTTCATCTAAACATTTTGTGTAAATAAAAATATCTATTTTCCCTGGTACCTTGTTTCAATGTTTCTAGCCTAAGTGACAGATTTGTAATTTTATCTTGTGCACACCAAAAGAAAACAGTCATATTTGTAAACTGGAAGTGCTATTGTGTTACCAGGTCAACACCACTTAATATCCAGGTTGACCCTATTAGAATCCTGGGTGTTCCCAATAGAGCAAATGAAAGTTTTTGAAACCTCTCATTTGTTTTATGTCAAGAGCAATTGACTTTAAAGCCGAGACAATGCAGTGTTGGGTCAGTTTTGTGCATTTCGAATAAAATACATTGGCTTCATAGATTGGTGTTGAGTAAGGCAAACTAGAAAAGGTCTACAACCCGTAGAATATTTGGGAGAGTATGTAAATGGCATTGGGGCACAAATCAGCAGGAAAACTGGTATATGAAGACTATTGAATATTTAATCAGTGTCATTATTTCATTTCAAGAAAAAATGTACCATACATGGCCAGGGTCAGTGAAGCATGCTAAAGAGACTCCATCACTTTTCTAAATAAATAATTGTAAAGAATCCCTTCCTCTGAAAGATACTGCAGGTATAAATAGTTTTAACGAAGGCTAAAAAATAATGAATATTTGTATATTTTTAGCCTCATCTAGTGCCTTACTATATATATTTTACAAGAGGTGGCTCAGCTGCAGTAAAGGTTTTTTATCCACATACACCAAATAAGCTGAAGTAACCTGATGATCAAATGAACTTGTTGCAAGTGCACTCGTTTAGATCCATTGTTCTAGCTTTTTTTGGAACTCCCCAGCCTTTATATGAATTATGTCAAACAACCTCAAAGCATGATTCCCTATTCGTGAAAATGTTACTATGAATTAACTGATCCTATTAAACACCACAACAAAGGGATTGAGTTACTTACATTCAGGAAAAAAAACCTTCACTAAATTTCTAATAGAAATATTTATTTAATTTCTTATTATCCCTGACAGTTTTTGTCCAAATGAAAACACTTTAAATTATATTTTGTCTTAAGTGAGACTTTGCCATTGACCAGTGTCGGACTGGCCCACCAGGATACCAGGAAAACTCCCGGTGGGCCCAGGTGTCAGTGAGCCCTCTTGCTTCTATTTCATGGTCATTCCCTATTTCTGTATGGGAACATGGAAGCTTGATAGATGGAAGAATAGAGTATAGTATGTAGAGTAAAAAGGATAATAAAGAGTTTGAAGGAGGAGTTAAAGTTTTGAGAGTGGGCCCAAGGTTCTCTGGTGGGCCCCTGCCATCTCAGTCCGACACTTCCATTGACATTCCTTTTAAGATATATTATCCTGGTGTGAAAACAATACTTCAATATATAATATCATGCTTAGAAACATACATCAATTTTGTCATTCAACATCGAAACTAGTATATAAATTCTCTACATATTTACTCCATCTGTTTGACATGGATAAGGCGGCAGAGCAATTTTGCGATCATAAATTTCTGATCAACAACATTTTTTTGGTGTGTTTATAGTAATTTCAGACAAATAAGTAGCACGTCCCTCTTATATTTTTGTATTTTACCAAGCTTTTTTGCAGGAAGTTAGGCCACACCTCTATGAGGTTGTAGCATTCCTAAAAAATAGTTTTGGAGGGCACACCACAATTGCTAAAGCAAAAAAAGCTGGCTTTAACACAAAGACAGCAAAAAAAAAAAAAAAGAGAAAAAGGGTGCAAATGAGAATCTGTTCCCCAAGCCCACATAGGGGCAAACAGAATATTAATACAAATCAATCAATTACTCAATGCACACTTACTAACCACAAAAAGGCAGCAAATGGTATGTTTAACATATAATGCTCTTTATATGTGAAATATTCACAAAACAATAAATACAATTACAATCCATAATATACATACCACCAGTTGGACAAAATGTAATATACAGAAAAAGCAGACACGTGTGGATTGAGAAAACCCCAATGTTTCGGAACACAGTCTTTGTCAAGGGGATTGTCTGCTTTTTCTGTATATTACATTTTGTCCAACTGGTGGTATGTATATTATGGATTGTAATTGTATTTATTGTTTTGTGAATATTTCACATATAAAGAGCATTATATGTTAAACATACCATTTGCTGCCTTTTTGTGGTTAGTAGGTGTGCATTGAGCAATTGATTGAGTAGCATTCCTAAACCCAACACTTTGATAGTGGTCTTATGACTTTAAAATGTCTTTTGGTCTTGAGATCTCTTGCCTATAAAAGCAGGGAATGATTAGCTTAAAGTACCAATACGTTGGCCCAGTTAGTAGAACTTAACAACAAAGATTCTCCTTGTATTTATCTGTTTTTTCCCCTACACAGTCCAATCATCCCTCTGGTTATGACACCAGTGGACACAAATATCTACCCATTCTTGACAATTGTATAAACTGTGTAAAAATTTTACATAACCTCTACAATAAATAGGAAAACAGTGTGCCTTATTGTGAATTCTCTTTTATGAGGAATCTTTAGAAAAATCCATAAGGGAAGAATTTGTAGTGAGAACACAAGTAAGTTTTGTTTTGAGTGTTCACTAAAGCTTGTGTCTGATTAGAATTGAGAAACTTGTATTAACATGCCCCTTGGCAATTTCTCGACCACCATAGGTGAAGCTTTAGAAAATGTTACTTCATCCTGAACTAAAAGGGAAAATATTTGACTTGTCTAGACTATATCAGGTGAGTGTAACAGTGGTGCTCTTAAAGATATTTAATTCCCAAGAGGATTTTATGGCTAAATAGAGAGGGCAAATGCCTTCATTTGTTAGGTTAGTTCCAGTGACTAACCAAAAAAAGACAGCACACTTCTTGAAAACGTCTTAGTTCTCTTGCTGACAACATCTTTCTCCAAGGGACTGAATATAATGCACCTAATTGTAATGTGATGACAACCCTATAATGTCTAGGCTGCAGGTAAAAGGGAATAATGAGCATCACATGCATCCTTAAGAGATTCTGAATATTCTCAGAGGGAATAACCTTTAGTTTAGATGTTGGGATGAAAGTGCTAAATAAGGAATAATCCATTAAAGTGTCCCTAATATGTTCATGTTATGTATAAGGTTCTATTTGAACACATATAAATATGTGTAAGGACTGCTACAAGCATAGGCAATTATCATCATGACTTTTGCAATAACGCAATACCAGCAAATGCCTCCCAACCAAGCCTGTTGGTAATTCAGCAGGTGTGACTGCATATTTTATCAACTGCTAGTTCACCATAATCAGAATGTCCTCAGATGGTGCCTGTCCTGCTATTTCTAATCAGTTATTTCTACTGTTATTTCTAATCAGTTATGTAGAGTGTTCCAGGGAGAAGCATATTGGAGTGTACCAAGTTTACTAAGCAAGCCTCTAGGACCTTCTATCTTCTATTTCAGATCTATCAGATCTTAAACCTAAATTTGCAGTGCAGTCTATCAGTTTCTCTAGTCAAACACCTTTACTGTTTTGCTACCTAAAAAAATAGGCATAGGATCCATTATCCAGAAACCCATTTTGCAAAACTACCCAAAAATTTGTGAAAACCCATGTTTCGCGACTTTTTTAGACACAATTGCACCCATTTAGATGAGACCGCACCCATTTTGACGTGGCCGCTACTTTTTTTGACGTGCAGCAAATTTTTTTATGGTTATTTTTCACGGGAGTTTCACAAAACAATTTGCCAATGCCGAAACACGGAAATTTGCTGCGAATCCATGAGTGGTAAAAAAATTTGCTCATCGCTATCCCATACCTGTATAATAGGGACAAGCAAGTGTTGCCAAAAAAGCAGTTGCTGCAACATTGAAAAGTAAGGGCCACGTCTACTTCTCTTTACCACGACTTTTTAGAAATTATTTACTTGGAGTGTGACCAGTTTGACCATGCCTAAGTATTTTATAATCTCTGTAATAAAAGCTACATAGAACATATAAATGGATACAGTTCTGTATATAGCCTTCTTTTCCAGTGGTGAATCCCCTACCTTTATAGCTTATCAATAAATAAATAAATAAATAAATTAAAGTGGGTGTTTCTTGAAGCCTGAAAAATGTTCCTTCCCATTTATTTCCATCATATCATTTACATTATCAATAACTTATCTTTAATGTTCTTCTTGAAATTGATGAAACATGTATGTACACTCTTTTTAATGTACGTAAATGATTTACCTACTGGTGAATAAAAGAAGACATTGTTCATCTGAGAACAATATATGTAGCAATGCCTCTCGAAGGGCAGCCCTGTCCTTGTCTAATGTAGGAATTTCAGCTCCATAGATCTGCACCTGGCTTGACATCTGTGCCCTTACTACATGGATGTATAAGAAAAATGGTGTAAGAGCATTTTCTTTCCTAGTTGAATGTAGAATAGGATCGAAATTGCACTAAAAGTATGCAATTTACTGTCACAACACACTGTATAAAGACTGTGCTTTGGAATTTTATGGAAGACTAGGTTTCAAGTCAGTCATGCATTTTACTCTTAGACATGAGGATTCCTGGATCTTATTTCGTAATGTGAACTTGAAAGGGTTTTTTTTTCCTCCCATTTTTTTAACTCGCACGTCTAATTTTATCATTGTGCTCCCACCCTGCTAAAAGTGCTCCATTTTATTCACTTAAAGTGCTGGCAGCTCCCTAGACATGCCGAGATATAACCTTTCCTCAGCCTGATGCTGGTTTAGAAAAAAAAAAATACAATTGCCTAAAATTGAAGTCATGCTTGACAAGTTTTCCTTTAGTCACTAATAAGTGCTAGCAGTTTCTGGTGTCTTGCTGCTGTGGCTTGAAGCCCAGCCAATGTCTTTACAGGTCATTTGGAAGCGTCCATCAGATCTGCGGAAAAGACCAGTCAGTCAATCTTTTAGCTGATGTGTTTCTTTTGCTGTCTATGTGAAGTATTTGATTTTCCCTTTCAAGGCTTTCTGTTGAGTGAACTGCCGCGGCTGTACAAATTTTCATCATAAAGGTGGCAATGTCCATGGCCGACACAGATATGTGTCTGCTGAATGATATATGTAATATATTATTAATATAACTTTTCACTAAGTTCTTATCTTTGGTTTGACTTACTGAACATAATATAAATTACATGCATCATAAAGGGAAACTTCAGTGGAGATAAACTACAAGTGATATTCAAACAATAAAAGGACTTTCTTCTTACAGTATTAATTCTTGGGAATTTATATTTCAGCTCTGGTGGGTTCCTTTGGAGCAGTTGCCAATTAGTTATTATACCCATTGTGGTTTATAAACATGGATGTGGAAAAATTAAAGTGCCATACACATATATATCCCATTAAATAAAGTTACTGTGATTCTTGGGTTTTAACAACAACCAGTTAGTGTAATCAAGGTGGGGCTACTAAGAGATTATCTTCTACCCTACTTCTACATACTTGATTCTGCTAGTGCAATACTCCATGGAGATTAAAAACCCAGTACACCATTTGTTCTTCTCCTTACTGAGGTGCCCTGCCACAAGGCACACTAATTTATCTCCACCTCCAAACATACATTCACCAGCTTTCCCGCCTTGTGTGGCCCCTCCATCTATCTGGCTGCTGTGACTGCTTACTTTTATGTAAACCTTAAATGGTATCAGTAATGAGATAAACTGTTCCCCTACATTAGTCACACCTTAATTTCAGGCTGTAAGCCCATGTATTTTATACCTAATAAGTCCCTGTATTATTTACACCCATGAGCCCCTGTTTTGTTCATACCCATTAAGCCCGCTGTTCACAACTGTAATCATCTACAATGTTCACATCTACAAGACCCTACATTGTTCACACCTGCAAGACCCTGTATTGTTCACATCTGTAATACTTCAGACTCAGGCTGTAGGTACCCACATTGTTCACCTGTTTAAACTGTTCATCTTGAAGTGGTCATGATCACTTTTTTGCGTAGTCATGATAGGTTTCCCCATCTCCTTCCCTACTCTGCCTGCCCTGCTCTACCCTGCCTGTGCATGCCATACTCTGCCTGCCCTATGCTGCCTGTGTGTGCCATACTCTGCCTGCCCTATGCTGCCTGTGTGTACCATATTCTGCCTGCCCTATGCTGCATGTGTGTGCCATACTCTGCCTGCCCTATGCTGCCTGTGTGCTCCATACTCTGCCTACAATACATTGCCTGTGTGTGCCATACTCTGCCTGCCCTATGCTGCCTGTGTGTACCATACTCTGCCTGCCCTATGCTGCCTGTGTGCGCTATACTCTGCCTACAATACATTGCCTGTGTGTGCCATACTCTGCCTGCCTGTGTGCCGCCACCATTAATGTTGATATGGTCTTAAAAGTGTTAATATAGGGTGGTTTAAAGTGGGTGTGGTTTAAAAAGGTGGCCCTCCACCATGTAGGCCAGAACAATTCCACCCACTGCCCAACAGTAATATATATTTCAGTTTCAGTGGGTGAAACAATTGGAGCAACTTTGCCCAAGACGTAAATGGAAACGAAGATATCTTATATCTCCAGTTTGCTATTTCATTTTGCTTCTGGTTAGCAGGGTGAATTAGCCATTTATTGTTATGTTTTCCACCTAGGAAAGAAAAAAATGTCAATATTCATTAAACTGTGCCTAGAGTGAAATGAAGAAAACAATACGGAGTTACAGTATTTTTGCAGAGGTTATGGGAGAAGGCATCCATCTGTAACAAGGTGGGACACTTCTCAAGAGTGCCTTAATATCCAGGAACAGGCTTAATGTTGTGTGTGAATGACTCCAAAACACACAGATTTTTAAAATCCTTAATAAAGAAAAGATTATATCTTTGAGGTCATGTTGCTTTGTTCCACAAGCTCAGTAACAAGACTTGTTCTTGTTTGTTGTTTAATTTGATTAAGCTTTAGATAGTAATATGAACTTAATAGCTTCAGTGGATTCGTCAGCTTTTCACTGTGAAATACAATTACGCACATGTTGCAGCACACTGGCATTGGAAGTTCTTTTCTTTTATTGAATGTAAAGCTTTACAGTGATTCATATGAAAACAGAGAAAGGACGAAAGGAAAATATGAGAGACTCTTGCCATAAAATAAACACATTATGCTATACAGATTTCCAAATGCAAAATTGTAACATATTGAAAGGACTGAGCATTTAAATAATCATTTATTCCCTTGTGAGTTTTGTGACAGGTGGAGGTATAGAAATATATTGTTGCAATAGCACAGTGATAACTTTCGGACTACACCAGACTCACCTTCTTACTGCCCCTTGCTGGTTCATCTCATGCCTTCCTTCCTATTCTCCAGAGAATGGATCCCCTTTGTGCCTGCCACCTTCTGGTACCTCCATTTATTGCAGACATGTGAGAAGATGAGATGCCAATGGCTCCTGCCTCATTAAAAATTAGATCAATTATTAAGGTATTTTTAATAGTGCATTTGAAAATCAGTTAAAAACCTTATGTAGTGTAAATTAGGATGAATACACCAATAGCCTCCAGTGTGTCAAGATTAAATTATTTGTACAAAATTCAGATTCAGGGTCAGACTGGGCCAGCGGGGCGCTGGGAAAAACCTGGTGGGCCCTGCCTACCCAGACCTGATCCCCATCTTGCTGCCCTCCCTGCCCCAATAGCACTGAAGTTTAGTAAAATGTATGTGCATTCAGGGTGGTTGGGCGGGCAGCAGGGGCCCCAAAGTGGTGTGTGTGGGCCTTTGGGCGGCAGCCCTGGTGGACCCTGCACACTCCAGTCTGACCCTGTTCAGATCTGACCATACAGCTGAGTTGTACACACTATATGTAAAATGTCAATTCAGTATATGTTTTCTATTGCCTTAACCACCTATTATATAAGCGTTTTATGTAATTAAAATTTATTTGCATGCAAATAAAAAATAGGAAACAATAATTGCAATCTGCAATTCCAACTGCAATTGTGTTGGAATCAAGGAAAAAACACTGCACTGTGGGTAAAAACACGAAGCTTATTTACTTGCCAGTGGGCAGAATTGACTGTGTTAGAATTATCTTTGGGATTAGCGACTGACTGTGTATACATTAAATGATTAATACTACAAGAACATGGTTAGTCAGGTTTATTTAAATCGTGCAGCTAACGTTTCAGCTGCCTCCGCAGCCTTTCTCAAAGTGATGATGATCACTTTAACGTTCTCCAAGTGATCATCTCTCTCTCTATATATATATATATATTTATATATATATATATATATATATAATAGAAAATGACGAAGCCGCTCTCACAGGACTTATGTAAAAATAGAAGTTCCTTTAATGTGATGGTGGACTAACGTTTCGGCTGAACACCTCAGCCTTTCTCAAAGAGAAAGGCTTTCGGCTGAACACCTCAGCCTTTCTCAAAGAGAAAGGCTGAGGTGTTCAGCCGAAACGTTAGTCCACCATCACATTAAAGGAACTTCTATTTTTACATAAGTCCTGTGAGAGCGGCTTCGTCATTTTCTATTTTGTTTCCAGTTTTGAGGCTGCACCCAGGCAGGTTTCGTGCTTTAAACGTGAGTGCCAGTGGTTTCCATGCTTGTATATATATATATATAGATAGATATTGAAGAAGCCGCTCGCTCAGGACTTAAGAATAATTACAAAATTCTTTATTGAAGTAGTGAAGTAACGTTTTGGCTGAAGCCTCAGCCTTACTCAAAGCTACATATCAGGGTGAAAGTATTACTTTCAGACGTACTTTCTTTTGATTAATGCGAGTGCCATATATATATTTATATTTTTATATATATGCACTATATATAACATCATCTCATCAGCAAAAATGTAAATTCTTAAATCCTTAATGTTGTCTGTGTTTGTTTCTGTTTTAACAAAACATATTTTCCATATAGGAGGGGTAAGATATAAACTGTATGAAATCCTCAATAGTACACAATGAAAATCACTCCTTTAGGTAAGAGGCAGTGGTAGTGAGCAATAAAGCACCATGTGGCACAGTGCATCCACTTTTAAAGACCGAGCCGTGTCTATATTAACAAAACAGTACTTAATGTTGGGAATGGACCAGAATAACCAGAGGACGCTTTCCTGTAAACGCTGGGTCTATTTCCCTCAACAATACTACATGTTTGGAAGTAACTGCATTTGTTTTCCTCTTCTTATTTCATTACAAAGTCTGAACACGCAGGGGGAACTTCTAAAGGGAACCAAGGTTCCGAGATCCTAAATCAGGAACCCTGACACTTATCAAGTATTCTGTCAGGAACATTAAGTATCCAAAAGTGATAAAGCTTCAATTTGCTAGCCCATTAGACTAATTACTACGATAATTAAGTAACTACCTGATTAGAACTAATGGGTACCTAATTATCCAGGAGAAAAGTATCAGGTGGCAATTATCAGGTGGCAATTAATAGAGTAGAGTTAATGTCTTAGCACTGTCTTTGTATGAATTCATAAGCAAGGAGAAGAAAACAAACAATAACGTATTAATATTTATCACCCTCAATGTGTCTTCCAGCTTGCTTCATTTGTAGATAACCAATTAGCGTCAGGTTGATACGGATTGCAATATCAGGTGCTTAAAGCTGGGATTAAATGTGAAAGGTACTGAAGCTCAAAATAGTTGCACTGATACTAAGCTTTATATTGATTCCAGACACAAAGTTTTCTTTAAAAAAAAGGCAAAGATAATGTACTGACTGGAGAATGCAATCAAATGATTGATGCTATTAATGTATCATTATATTCTTTGGAGCTTTCTTCGTATGCTAGGGCATACTGTACATGAGGATTTGCTCCAGCCCCTCCCTCGATCAAACCTTGATTAAGTACCTGAACTTTTTTGACCAGAATTAATTAGCGTAACAAAGTAATATGTTCAAGTGACCAGAATGTACTGAAACTTGCTTCTGCATGGTGAAATATCTGTATTAATTCAGCTGTAGTCTAAACAAGATACATGGGAGAGACAGATGCATTACGGCAGAAGCAAAACAAAACATAGTCTTTAAATTGCTGTGACTTACTGCATGAAGTTAGCCTATATGGTAAGCTACACATACTGTATGACAAGGAATTTGTGCCCTCATAATTGTGGCTCTGAGACTCATTAATCACTTGAATATTATCCCCCCCGCAATGCCTTCTGGGAAATAGTTATATTTATACTGAATTCAATGTCAATGTGCATCAGGCTGCAACACACTTTGGAGTCATAACTTTCTCCTGCAAATAAAGAGAATATAAAGCAATACTGACACCCCTGCATGGATACTTAGATAATGCTAAAGCTCCATCCCAAGGTCCGATGACCTGTTACCCAGACAAAAAAATCTGTGCAATAAAAGTCTTTTGCAAATTAAACATAAAACCCAACTCCTATTATAAATGTTTTTAAAAATCTGAGCTGTCTATAATGTATTGCCTGAGGCCTAGAGGTGGGGCAGGCAATTATTTTCAATTCCCATTCAGCACTTCCTAGATGTCACTGCACTCCTCACATTCCCCTCCCTCCTCACCATCTATAATTCTGTAACTTGTGCATGGACATGGGCATTAGGTCCCCCACTTTTGTTCAGGATTTTAGGGTAATACAAAACTTGCCTTAATAACAGTATCCACAAAATTGGTGCCTGCCTGCTTGCTGTGGTTGTAAATTCTAAGGGGCTGATTTACTAACCCACGAATCCGACCCGAATTGGAAAAGTTCCGACTTGAAAACGAACATTTTGCGACTTTTTCGTATGTTTTGCGATTTTTTCGGCGTCTTTACGAATTTTTCGTTACCAATACGATTTTTGCGTAAAAACGCGAGTTTTTCGTAGCCTTTACGAAAGTTGCGTAAAATCTTGCGATTCTTCCGTAGCGTTAAAACTTACGCGATAAGTTGCGCCTTTTTCATAGCGTTAAAACTTAAAAGGTGCGAAGTTTCGCGCAAGTTTTAACGCTACGAAAAATCGCAAGATTTTACGCAACTTTTGTAATGGCTACGAAAAACTCGCGTTTTTACGCAAAAATCGTATTGGTAACGAAAAATTCGTAAAGACGCCGAAAAAAATCGCAAAAAAATACGAAAAAATCGCAAAATACCGATCTTTACAAAAAAAACGCAATCGGACTCATTTCGACCCGTTCGTGGGTTAGTAAATCAGCCCCTAAGACTGAAGGGAACACAATTTAAATAATTTATATAGTGAAAGTAAAGTTTATTTTGCACAACATATATGAAGAGGATTTGGAATCATTTCTTAAAGTAACACATCCCCTTTAATGTAGGTTCACTATAATTGCTGTATATTCAGAGGTAGGTAAGCCTGCATATACAGGCATAACTCTTTACTTTTACTAGAGGATTCCCCTTGAGAAAGGCTCTTTGCTGAAACGTTGGGGTAATTCTCATCTTTGGCAAGTGTATCCGCTAACCTGTGTGTCTCCTTTTTGCCTATGCACATTTTTGGGGCATGTATTATCTTACAATTTTATGTGTTATTTTCTGTAATTTTGTAATTAAAACTGATTGTTGTTAAACCCTCTGTATATTATATAAAGGATTATTACTTTTTTAATACTACCACTGTGCTTGTGTTTTCTGTTTGCAAACCCTTATTCTATTTAAAATTATGACTCCAGTACCAGAAGTCAGGTTGCTTCCATAGAGAATAATGAAACAGGGGGTAATGCACACCATCATTCCCAAAGCCCAAAAGTAACCCAGAATAACATATTGGCTAATGAAAGCCTGGCCTGTATATACATTTCATTTTAATATATATTCCAAGAAACTATAAATAATAATCTGCAGTTTTTACACAAGTAGCAGTCTGCCTTTTCATAAGAACTTAACTGTAATAGAAACATAAGTTTATTGTAGCCTTTTCTGCAGTAAATATTCGAGTACCTACAGCATACCTATGGTTTGATACAGTATTGCTGTTGTTAGTACTATTTTGAAAATAGAATTTTGTAACCTTTATAAACCAATCTAATGAATACCCACTTTTAGATCCATCTACCAGAAGCAGCCATAAAAACATGATATCGCGCTTTATTATAACCGCACATTTTCCGTTCAAAAGTTGTAGTGCTTTGAGCTGCTCGATTGCTGGAAACTGGTTAAAAGGAAGGTGATTTATTTATCAACTTCATCAACTCTCAACACCCACTTAAGTTCAGATTGACGTCCACATAGAGGAAGCCAAGGTTGTGTAATATGATTCCTGTCTGTTAGAGTGTTTATCTGTCTAAATCATAATAACATAGTGAAGAAAAAAATATCTACTTCATGTCTATTAACAATAAAAGGAATAAAGTGTTCACTGGTGTCACCGGAATGGGGTAGATGAGATATCAGTGTCAGCCTTGAAATATCCTTCTAGATGTGGAGAGGGCATGTATTATGCTTAGGTCTCAAAAAGCATTACCCAGCATTAGACAAAACACTTTTTTTCCTAAGTACTCTTTTTGAAACACAAAAAAAGAGATAAAAACAAGCACACACACATACATATAAACACTAAAATCATATGTATTATGTATGATCCTTGAAAAGAAACTGATTATAAATGGCAATTATGAACATACATATGTTTTGTAGTCATAAGACAGGAATTCAATTGTGAATAAGCCATATTGTGAGCATTATTTTTTATATGATTTAATTATTTTTAGGATTTTTTGTAATAATTTTTGTAATAATGAATTACAAATTCGGCATCACTTTAAATATGTGTTAGTGTTAATTCTTGCTCCCTCCCCTGCAGCAGAGTAGCACTTCAACAAATATAACCCTCACCCTAAATATATGTTGCTTTCCTTATCACTAACCCCCATACGAAAAAACAGACCAAGTTTACCCAGTAGCAGTAACCCATAACATACAATAAGATGTTTACTTTTAAACAGGTGACCAGTAAATCCTACCTGCTGATTGGTTGCTATGGGTTACTGCTCCTGTGCAAACTTAGTGCTTTTCATTACACAACCCCCTTAATTTAAAATATCTGCTTTGAGCATTCCATCGAAGACTTCCAAGTTTTAGAAGAGAAAGGAATAGGACTAAGGGCTTCTGATAGTTGGAAAATATGCTAGCCTCCAACAGTAGATTTTCCAACCTGCCATTTGGACTGGGTCCACCTTAGACCAAAACAAGGTTACAGATTATTGCATCAGCCTTAAAAAACTGTCCCAATAATGTACAGCAGTGCAGTTAAAGGGTTTGTCAACCTTTTTGCAAAGTCCCAGAGCGGTAGGATTTTGCAAAAGAAATACTGTTTCTAAGTGAATTATTATAAAAAAAAAGTTTTCGTAAGACGTTGCAAAAGGTGGACATCTACCTTAAGTACAGTGTTCACCTTAAAAAAAAAAAGCCTGGGCTAAGAGAGAAAATAAGCACTCTTATTAAATCTTATCAGCCTTCAGTTCCAAGAGGGGGCAGCCCCATAGTTTGGATACCACTGTGTATGAAATTATACTTGTATATGATGGTCCCTAAGCTCAGGTAACGGACAGCAGTCCAGAGCATTTATGGTGAACCAGCAGAAAAGAATGTCTAAAGCTACCAAAGCCAACATCAGAGACACAGAATCTTACTATCAAAATGTTGTGCTGCCCTTGGGCTGGTAGAGAACCCCAAATCATAAGTTGAGTTCTTCTTAAACAGCAGACAAAGTACAGTTATGTGTCTTCTTCCTTCTGGTCTAAATAAGATGTGCATATTCATGCACAAATGGAATTACCACCACCTTAGAAATGGAGGTAATTGCAGAGGTTAACTTGCCAGTTGTACCATGGATGCAGTGAATACGATTCTAACCCCCATATGTAATAAAAGGCACTAAGTTTGCCAGTAGCAGTAACCCATAACAACCAATAAGATGTTTGCTTTTAAACAGGTGGGCAGTAGTGATGAGCGAATCTGTCCCGTTTCGCTTCACCGAAAAATTTGCGAATCTTTCAAAAGATTCGCGAATCGGCAAAAAAAATCGTGAAACTGTGAAAATGTTGCGCGTCAAAAAAATTGTCACCCGTGGCTATTCTTTTGTCGCCCACGGCTATTGTTTTGTCGCCCGGCTATTGTTTTGTTGCCTGCGGCTATTGTTTTGTTGCCCGCAGCTATTGTTTTGTCGCGCGGCTATTGTTTTGTGGCCCGCGGCTATTGTTTTGTCGCCCGGCTATTCTTTTGTCGCCCGTGGCTATTCTTTTGTCTCCCACGGCTATTGCTTTGTTGCCCGGCTATTCTTTTTTCGCCCATGGCTATTGTTTTGTTACCCGCAGCTATTGTTTTGTTGCGCGGCTATTCTTTTGTCACCCGCGGCTATTGTTTTGTCGCCCGCGGCTATTGTTTTGTTGCGCGGCTATTCTTTTGTTGCATGCGGCTATTGTTTTGTCGCCCGCGGCAAATTTTTCCACAGCATTTTTTTTTATCCATTTCGCAAAACAATCCACCAATGGCGAAACGAGGAAATTCACCACGAATCCATGTCTGGGAAACATTTCGCCCATCACTAGTGGCTAGTAAACTCTACCTGCTGATTGGTTGCTATGGGTTACTGGTCGCGAGCAAACTTAGAGCTATTTATTACATAAACCCTTAATTGCATTAATAATGGTGCCCATCAGAAATGGTGCAATCCCCACTGATTAAACCTTCTCCCCAACTTGCACACAATTCTGCAAACATTAAATCCACATTAGAGCCAAGGGGTACAAGTTGTGGCAATCAAAAAGTAAATATGGGAATTGTGAAAAACGCCATAATTCTGGCTGCATTATGGGTAAAAATATGGAGATCTGGGCCCAAAAGTTGCACTTTGCTCCATTGAAAATGAGCCTTATTATTTGTATTTTATTTACTTACTTAGCTCTTTTGGAAACTGGACCTTCTCTTCTATATTTTCCAGTTTCTGCACATTTATACACAATATATATACTATATACATATAGTTATAGCTATAACAATGCCTGGTATAGCAATAACTAGGTTAAATAAAAAAAATGCTGAGCTGAAAGCAAGGTCTGTGTTCATGAAGAAAAAGCCAGATAAGCAAAGTGTCTCACAAACTGTATATTTGGACAAGGTGCAAAAATATATATTGGTTTCAGCACACACATCTATTAGCCCTGTGCCTACCTCCCCACTGCCTGTCGCATTCTATATAATTTACAAAGATTCCTTTTTTTCCTGTATAATTACATTAAGAAGAGTTAAATGCCAGTCTATCCAGCCCCAGCTGAAAATGCAGTCTTACAGAAAATCATTTCTGTAAAATTTAGTGACCTTTAAAAGTAGTAGGTTTTTTTTTTCCACTAAGGTGGAAAGAGGGGATTTATTTCAGTACAGCCGAAACCTGAAATAAATATTTCAATATATTGGAATTGCGCTTAAACCTCCATACTAGTCACTTCTCAACAGTCTAGATCTGAGAGTGATAAATTGGGATGAATCTAAAATTTATAGAATGCCATAATTTACATAAACTGTAATCTGCAAACATATAGAATATTAAATAGGAACAGACGGCAAAGAATGTGACTTTATTCAACAAAAAAATTGCCAAATCCCTTTTATGATTAACACAATATTTCATTGGGACTTATCTTATTAAAAGCATAATTGTTTTCAGACGCACAAGTGTCCAAGCCAGCATTAACTATAATCTGGCTTTTTATTTATACCAACCTGAGATGGAAGAAAGTGAAAAATGGATGCTTGCGTTGATGCATAGGCATTTTATTAATGTTTGAATAATAACTGCCTAGAGGGCTCGTCATAAATTAAAGGTAAGAATTGAGATATAAATTTTTATGAGCACTAGTTATATATTTCCATTATGTGTTTAAAAATGAAGGAATTACTATGTGAACACGGAGGGGGGAAAAAAATCACATGTATTTGACTTGATTTGGTGTATAGCAAGGAGCGGTTTAAGAAGCTACTTGATGGCATTGAATAAGATATATCTGTCCCTCTGAAGAGATATATCATGCGCTGTGCCGGGAGTCCATTCTACAGGAGGATTTTCTCAATAGCATCTACGTAGTTATTTATATGACAGCGGCAAGTGATGATATATCAGTATGTTTAGGCCAATGAAATGAATACCTAGTAGTAAAATGATCTTGGAGCAGTCACTAATGTGGAAAACTTAAGTACCTTTCATAAAAAAAGACAAAACTAAAAGATTGTAAATGTGTATAAAAATGCCATGAAACATGCATTTATTTTATTCATTTTTTTTTTTTAAATCCATCTTTTTGTTGCTCCGGGTGCTATCTTTCAGCCTAGTGTCTTTCCCTGCTACTGACTGTGTTTTGAATTCTGCATTTTTATTGGCCCTTGGGCCTGTGAGGCAATTAAGATATAGCTGTGAATTTAAACAGTCAGTTATTACATAACACGGAGAAGAAAACCGTCAAACTGGCTGGTAGAAAACAGCTTAAAGCAAACTTGGGCAAAATAAAATTCCACATTTGCTTGTATATTTGTATTTATGAATTTTCTGGTTTTTTTGAATGCAACAGAATTAATTTCACCAAAATCAAATTACCTACTGTATGTTCAATCTGTGGCCCTTCATCTGCTATTGAACAATATCTCTCTCAAGCGCATAAATAATAAATGTCCAAACTTCTTCTCCTCAACTCTTGTTGTATTAGAACTCCTGTAGGAAAACAGCAACAGCTGGAGGGCCACAGGAGGAACTTATTTCTAGCAAACAGTATATTTGATAGCAATTGCCTTTCTAGTAAAACATAAGCTATAGCAATACACTAAAGCCAAGGATTTCAAATAAAACTAGAAAGCAAACTACGAGTTCAGTGACCTGAATTTCTAATAAGGCATGGATTGGTTCATAGTATTGGTCTAGTCTGCCTTAAGTGCTACTTTCCTTTTTTGCTCCAGGTAAAGGATTCATTATCTGGAAAGCCATTATCCCTATAGCCATATCCATATGGGAAGACCATCTCCCACAGACTCCATTTTAATCAAATAATTCAAATTTTTAAAAAAGGTTTCCTTTTTCTCTTTAATAATAAATCAGTAGATTGTACTTGATCCCAATTAAAATATAATGAACCCTTATTGGAGACAGAACAATCCTGTTGGGTTTTATTAATGTTTAAATTATCTTTAGTAGACAAATTATGGAGATCCAAATTATGGAAAAACTCCTTATCTGGAAAACCCCTGGTCCCAAGAATTCTGGATAACACGTCCCATACTTGTATTTGTATCTTCTATAAATCTTAATATGGACGATTTCAGTGAAGCTGAATGGGTAATGTGTGCTACATTGGTAGTTGCAGTTTACTCTAGGTTTCTTCACTTTATTGCATGGACTCTATTGCAAGGACTGCAATGCATCATGTCTTTTTCTGGGTATCTTTACTCTCTTTAGGCATACCTATCATACTTTTGTTTGGCTAACTGTCTTAGGGCTCTGGCACACAGGGAGATTAGTCGCCCGCGGCCAGAGCCCTTAATGTCACCAGTTCAGCTATCATGCACACCAATGTCATGACAAGACAATGTTGCAATACCATTGGACTATTGAGGCGATAACTCTAACTTGTTGGAATTGAATGGGATATGTGGAATATCTAAGAGAGGAGTAGCAAATGTCCTTCTTTATAAAAATGCCTATTAAAATGCTACATAGAAATCTGATATTGGATTCGAGGAGGATGTGAAATCTTAATGAAAGAGATGCATTTGGCTGCAGACTGTGAGCTCTGCAACACATTTTGGCAAGTTAATCACAGCATACAGTATATATGCCACCATGCCACAACGTTAATAACTGTTACTTATATCCCTGATGTAACCTGTTCTCTATACAAATATTTACTAGCTAAATCTAGTTCTAAGTAGATATTATTTTTGCTTTTATGATCAGTCCAGTGTTCATTTTAGTGACCATCTCCCTCCTCACATTGTACATAAAAAGTACACAAAGGAAACCTTTATATTGTACGATGCTAATTAGATCCCTACATCTGCAATGAAGTACAGCAGAACCGGGGCTCCCTTCCATATATCAGGTGTGTGCAGTCTAACAGCAGCAGCAGTGCCTGCAAATCATGGACATTTGTCATTCCTTGGCACGCTCTGACAGTTCTGACAATTCATTAGGCTCAGCAGAAAGGAGGTTTAGTGGTATAGGAGAGATCACAGGTACAGTAGTCACTTTTACATTGCCTGCTTCGGGTAACTTGGTTTTAGTGTGGGATTGGACACAACAATCAAATTATAGTTAGCAGGGCTCATCCAAAAACCCCACCTGATGGGCCTGTAAGCACTGGCTGTTCAACTTCCAGCTGTCTCATCTCTGAGTGGAATAGAGCTTGAATGAAGATGTCTCTATTTTGTATTACTATTGAGTTAAATGACAAAATGATCTGTTTGCACTTAAAATACTATCTCTTGTTTTGTTCAGCTTCATGAACTCTCCTGTACTGTAACATCACATTAACTGTGCATTTGTAACATTGATTTCGGCAATGAATTGTAAGATGCAGGCCGAGACTTATAGCTGAGTGAATTCAATATGTTTTATAAAGGAAAAACCCAGTGTACAGTAAGTTATATGAAGCGTTTTTCTTTTTCTCTTTTTTTTATAAATCCTGACTAAATAATACAACCATAGTATCTTAAAAGAGGCCCCACTTATCAACAAGTAAACATTTAATAATGTGGGGGCTGCCATACTTCTGTCTTTCCTGAGCCAGAGCTGCCATGCTTAGAGCTTTCCTTAGCCGGAGCTGCCATGCTTCTTTCTTGTTTGAGCTAATATGACATATCATCTACAGAGCTCATTAAAATATGGCCCCAATGGTCTAATCATCATGACAACATTACAATAGTCTTTAAATAACATCTCAGTGAGATGCATGACTCTTGTAAATTATATTTCAGACCCCAGAACTGGTTGGGCGGTTGGGCGGTTGGGCAGAAGTCTTTTTCTTTGCCTGTCAGACAAGTAATAAGGTTAGAATTACAAAGAAAGGTCAAATTACAAAGGAAAAAAATAAAAGGTTACGTGAAACAGAGTTAAGATGATTAAGTAGGAAACCATAACTTCAGGCATTTTGGACATTTTCATCTCTGCATGGCCCACTAGGGTTCTAGTGTTAACAGACTGATCTGCAATCTGTGGGTGTCACAGTCTTGTACTAGTGTTTTAGTAAGGTGTTGTGTAACTTGGTAATTTATATCTAAATGTAATGCTGTATACTGGTTTGGTAAACTTGTGAGCATTATGTGAGCATTATGTTGCTGCTATGCTCTAATAATATACTACATACTTTGAATAAAGGTTGCTGCACTGTCACCATAGTGCCACCTATGTTAACTGTTGCCATGCCATTGAATTTTGTTCTTGTTATTATTGTGGATTGCCATGATACTATGGGTCACAATATATCTGAAGTGCATACCAGTATGTGCATGACTCTTTGCCTTGCCTCTCTGTGGGTCATTGTGATAATGGACAACAAATCCATATCCTTTTTGGATTTCTATACTTATAGAAAAACCAGTTACCTGTATTAACAGAAAACTACCTAAATGCATAATTATTGAATTTTATTATCCCTTTAAGCTTCTTGAAATATACTCCATCTATCTATCTATCTATCTATCTATCATCTATCTGTCTATCTATCTATCTATCTATCTGTCTATCTATCTATCTATCTATCTATCTATCTATCTCCATTTATATGGTTTCAAAAACTTAACACTTTTTGACAGTACAGTGCATCACTAAATAAAATGGATCTCTTGCAGCCACAGTTCCATTAATGGTAATTTGTCTTTGTCATCTTTTTATTGCTACAACATTTTGTATGATGATGCATTACTTTTGATGGGATAACACCTGCCAATAAGGCTATTTCATTATGCAAACTCCTTATCCTTGATCCTGCCAGATCCCTCAATTCATTTAACTCCACAGACCTCAACTAATACACACAGTAGGTCAAATACAGCCCCAAAGCAATAAAACAATCCGGCAAGATATTACTGGGCCATGGAATCATAAGGCTAAACCCAGATGAATTGTTCCTCATTGACGTAATTTATGAAGCCTGTAAAACCTATGTTAACATGTCTTGGCCAGGGTAACATATGTCGGGCTACAAGAATTAATGAGGTTGAACCATGCTAAACATACAAAACTTAAGTTGCTGAAGGGAATTTCACACATACATATACACGTATCTATAGCTAAGGTGTTTTGAGTATCAGGTTATGCTTTTAAAGCATTTAGTAGAGAATGAGATTACAGAAAGACTGAATTCCCTGCTTCTGACAATGCACCTCATACTAGAGACTTTTTTGTGAATTCTATTGACAATTAGTTGTGCCCTTTAGTTGCTTAATCACCTAGGGGCTTAAACCTTCGGGCTCGTGCATTCATATCTGAAATCCATGCAGGAGATTCCAAACTCTCATGTGATGTCTTCATCTGAATAAACCGATTCATGACTATAGTGATTAGAGATAATTGTTTGAAGGCTAATGACATTAACTCTAGAGATGCTAAAGGAGTAGTTCACCTTTAAATTACCTTTTAGTATGATGTAGGTATTGATGTTCTGAGACAAGTTGCAATAGGTCTTCATTATTTATTTTTCATGGTTTTTCAGTTGTATTGCTTTTTGTTCAGAAGCTCTTCAGTTTGGTATTTCAGCAGCTATCTGGTTGTTAGGGTCTAATTTACCCTAGCAACCATACAGTGGGTTAAATGAGAGGCAGGAATATTAATAGACAAGGACCTGGATAGAAAGATAAGTAACAAAAAGTAATTGCTTGTTGAGCAAGTTTTGGCTGCCAGAGTCAGTGGCCCCCATTTGAAAGCTGGAAAGAGTCAGAAGAACAAGGCATATAATTCAAAAACTATAAAAAAAAAAAACAAGTAATGGAAACCAATTGAATAGTTGCTAGGCAGATGGGGGATGTTCTTTTTTCCCATAAAAACAATCAACGCACCAGAGGTCACCCCTATAGATTAGAGGAACGGAGCTTCCATTTGAAGCAGCGTAGGTGGTTTTTCACGGTGAGGGCAGTGAGGTTGGGGAATGCGCTTCCTAGTGATGTGGTAATGGCAGACTCTGTTAATGCCTTTAAGAGGGGCCTGGATGAGTTCTTGAACAAGCAGAATATCCAAGGCTATTGTGATACTAATATCTACAGTTAGTACTACTGGTTGTATATATAGTTTATGTATGTGAGTGTATAGATTGGTTAGTATAGGTTGTGTGCTGGGTTTACTCGGATGGGTTGAACTTGATGGACAATGGTCTTTTTTCAACCCTATGTAACTATGTAACTATGTAACTATGAATAGGTTATTTGATAGTATAGTAAAAGTTAATTTAAAGTATGAGACATGCCAATAGCTATGGGAAGCAATAAGAGGGGAAAATAAGACTTCGTATGAACAAAGAAGAATGCACATAGAGTAGTGATGAGTAAATCTGTCCCATTTTGCTTTACCAAAATTTGCAAAACTGTTGAAACATTCTCTTTTCTTCCTCACAGCATTTTTTGGAGCTGTGAGTTTTCCCAGCAGTTTTACGAAACAATCGCCAATGGCGAAATGCGGAATTTCTCATCGAATCCATGCTTACCAAAAAAATCCCCTCATTACTAACAGAGAGGCGTGGAGAAACAGTGGCTGAGGTTGAAAAACAGTTGCCGTAGAATTAGTGCAGAAAATGTGAGTGAAATGAAGAACACAACACTATATTTTCTGTAACGTGCTTCGCAGTTGATAATGGAAATTCACAGAGAGCATTTATTTATGTGTTTGGATGCATGTGAAGTATAACAATTGCTGAAAATATCTGCATATCTGGAATAAAAACAGGTGCACAGCATTGTATTCAGTTGGTGCTAAGAACCACAAAGTGAAGTAAAATGCATTTGTAAAGGGGTTGCACACCCTTAGCCCAGGTCTTCTACTGTCATTGTTGGGTTATCCTTTGGAAATTATTATTTTCTAAAGGGAAAAAAGAACAAACTGTTAAGCTGTGGTCTTCAGTAAATCTGCAGGAAGAGAGGACAGGAGACGACTGGGCATCTCTTCAAGCCATGCGTTATAACTCAAAAAACCATTTTGATCAGTTGCATTCCTCTGGCTCTGTAACCAGCTTATCATTACCAACCATTCCAAATAAATGATTATGTTACTTGGCAAAGCTTGGAACTTCACTAATGTTTGATTATATTTTTGCAAATAGATTAACAAATCCTGTTATAAAGGAAAAATGAACCTATACTTAGAATTTTATATGTCTTACTCCATGGTTATAATGGAATAACCATTCAAAAAAAAATCTCCCAATCTTTTGTCTTTCTAATTAATTATTCTGACCTTCGTACCAAGCCTTAAGCTTTCCAAGATTTAGGGATAAAGAACTTGGCAACAGCTATATGGAAAGTCACCTGAAACATTCTTTCTAAACTCCAATTCAATATAACACTTAAATTAAAATGCCAGCGGGAGCACCTTCAGTGCTATTGTATAATGATAAAAGGTGGAGAAATCATTTAGTTAATTAACAGAGTAGATATAGTGGTGACATGAGTTATAAGTGCAAAGCCGTACAATGAATCTCGATAGACAGTGTGATGTCATTTTGTTCACCTAGTTTTGCTGTTTGATCTGCAGCTCTTACTTTAAATAAATGGAATAATACAATCATTTCTTTCATCAAAAAAGTATTTTGCCTGCCCGTAAGACCTACTAATCTGTTGAACTGTATACGAGAGTGCTAATGTTTTGGAAATTAAATCAGCATTGATTTCACCTTAGGAAAATACTACAACTTTTTTGTTTCTTTTTTCCAGATCTAAAGCTAAATATAATGTCAGACTGACCCACAAGGATGCCAGGAAAACTCCGGGTGGGCCCAGGTGTCAGTGGGCCTTCTTGCTCACCCAGCCATTTTTCTTGTATACCTATACCATGGTCATTCCTGATTTCTATATGAGAATAAAGAAAATAAATGGAAGGAGGAATAGAGAATAAAAAGATGCATGGAAGAAATAATATGTATTGAGAGAAGGATAAAGAATGTGAAGAGAGAAGACAAAATTGTTAAGATACTGGGCCCACAGTCTAAGGTATTCTGGTGGGCCCCTGGCAGCCCAATCCGACATTGACTCAATAGATAAATAAAACCGCTCTTTCCCTTAACAGACTTAAATAGCAATCAAAAACCTTAATAATGGAAAATATATTATAACCTACTACCTAATTCAGAAAGCAGTTATACTAGAATGGTGGGGGCACAGCACTTGATAACTACTTAAGCTCTATTGTAGTTCCAAATGTTGTGCTTACATAGCACGTTATAGTGATTTTAGGGATCTCATAGGTAGGAAGCTAAATTGACATATAAAAATTACTTTTTCTAAGAATGACTATTTGTTGACAAAACACCAATAGGAAAGAGAATTCAGTGCCAGACTGAATCTATGTTGTTATATATCCAATATTCAGCTGCTTGCCAAGCACTTGCAATTTTATTTACTACATCTCTGCATCCACGTATAGTGGCCATTCCCTAATGCTTCTTGTTAGCCTTATCCTTTGCACATGAAATGAGCCCCAGTGCCCTTACTTGTGGTTATGCAATGCACATTAGTGAAGCAATCTATACATCCTCTGTGCCAGTTGTAATATATGTACAGTAACTCAGCAGGAGTGGATGTCTGTAAGCACACAAAGAATCTGCTGGATAGGGATGTAGCGAACATCGCCAAAAATGTTCGCGAACCCGTTCGCGGACTTTCGCCAAAACTCACGAATATTCGCGAACTTTGCGAACCCCATAGACTTCAATGGGAAGGCGAACTTTAAAACCTAGAAAAGCCATTTCTGGCCAGAAAACTGATTTTAAAGTTGTTTAAAGGGTGCCACGACCTGGACAGTGGCATGCAGGAGGGGGATCAAGGGCAAAAATGTCTCTGAAAAATACTTTGTAAAAAAAACACCAAAAAAAAAAAAACGCCAAAAAATAACGCCAAAAAAAAAAACGCCAAAAAATAACGCCAAAAAAAACCCGCAAGCTATTCCTATGTATACGCAAAGGCAAAAAACCGAAGCGAAAAAACGCGGCGAAAAAAACCGAGGCGAAAAAACGCGGTGCAAAAAAAACCCGCGGCGAACCCAAAATGGCGAACATCGCCAAAAGTTTGCGAATTTGCGGACTTGCGAACACCCGATGTTCGCGCGAATTAGTTCGCCGGCGAACAGTTCGCTACATCTCTACTGCTGGATATGGAGGGGGACATTTAAGAGAGATCCAGCGAACAAGATAGCTGGAAAAGGTGAATTTTATAAGATACTGTCCAGCCTGTCCATATATACACAGTCTGTCTGTAAATGTAAACCTGCACTGAATATAATGTATCATCTGATGGACAAATGGATTCAGAGCTGTTTAGTAATTTGCTGAGAATTTCTGAGAAGCATTTCACATGATAGAGCAGGTAATTAGGTTATGACATAACAATGGAACTTAATGCAGCTCTTGTTAGTAAAAGTAATGGCACAGGGGGTTGGTTAAGTGGTGCATTTCTATGTAGCCAAAAAAACCCACAATCAGAACAGCTCACCATAGACTGATATTGCAAGTGTCTGGTAAGCTCTCATATTGGATCACTTGGTCCTTAAAGTGCCTAAAACAACCCAGTGTGTCATTATACTGAAGGTGCATTACTCCCAGTTAGAATAGTTTTACCCTGAAGCTACTGTTTAGTATGGCTGATTCACTGTACATACTGTACATACATACTGTAAGCACAAATCAAAAGGAGAAAGTCACTTCCAACAGTAGGAAAGTACTATGAGGTCAATTTATTCAGTCATTGAATACCTTAATCTGGACACCGAATTATGAAACCAGTCTGGTAATTCTTGAATTTTTAGAATCAATCCAATTGGCTGAAATTTAAACCCAGTTTAAGCAGCTGTAACTCTATTGATAGTCATTAATATTTATCATTGTTTGAGCTTTTACAATGTGTTACCTCAGAGAATTTAAAAAAAAAAAAATGGCTTAAGATGTCAAATTTAAAGATTTTATGCCTCGTTAATTAAAATTAGCAGTTTCCTTGAAGATCAATCAACAATACATTGATTGTTTTGAATCTGTCGGACTAATTATTTTAAATAATAAATGCCTACAATGTTAGGGATCTAAATTAACATTGAATGCTTTGTTGTGGTTGGAAGTGACTGCGATTTGAGTTATTTCAGCTTTGTTACTGTTATTACTGATAGCAGCCAACAGTATGTATCGAGGAGGTAAAGTCATGCTAATAACATGGATTATAGTTGTAGATCATGTTTTGTCTCCTTTGCATAACATGGTTTCCCATGTACCTTGCAAGTCACTGAAGTGCACGCAGAGAAGGCAAGTCCAAAAATGTCCAAGATACTGTCCATGCACCGTAGGTGAAACTACAGGAGGCTCAGTTTGCAGCTGGCTAGTGGCTATGAGTGCTGGCAATGTATTTTTTCAGTGATTGATATCAAATTAAGCTTCATATTTAAAGACAGACTGACTATTTTCTTCCAGCAAAATTTTTCACCAGGTATGGATTCACGGAAAAACTGTGCATTTTGCCATTGGCGAATATATTTGCTAAATCGCTGAGAAATTATTTATTCGCTAAAAAAATATTTTTCGCCACAAAAAGTCACACCGTAAAAAACACCCATAAACTTCAAAGTATTCTACTTTTTTTAGAATATATATCTATATTTTTGTATCCAAAGTATTCTGCAGTTCTCATTTACCCAAGATATACTCCAATTTTTATTTCAACCTGTCAAAATCTATTCTGTTCTAGATTATTACATTTGCCATTGCAGTAGGCACAGGGCAACTGTCTGGAGCATTGTACATTTGCAACCACAAAGACACTGGAATTCTGGGAAAAATGGTGATTACGCTTGAAATTGCACTTTTTTCTTACTGCCTTTGCGGATGTTCATGAGACCTATGATTTTTGCCTCCTCTACTGGGCAGCCAATAGTATGGGCTGCATTTCTGCCCTTGTGCTCTGGGAAATAGGAGCGGGTCAGATCTGCAAAGGTTTTTATTCCTATGTTATCCAGAAAGGTTTAAAGTAGAGACAGAGGCTTATTATGTTATATGTTACCCTGCATATCTCCACATATACAATATTTTATTACTATTAAGCATTTGTAAAGCAGACTTTTTTATTCTAAAGCTATGTGGCTTTTTTGCATGCTAATATGATGTGTTCGATGAACCTTTTACTCTCCAAAAAGGGTTAACTTAAGGCATTCAGTTCTGTTATAGAGCAAAAAGTGATGAGATTCAGCTACTGTTCCTTCTTTACAGATTCTTAGTTCACTGTTGCTTAACCAATAGATGTCCAAGCATAATAATGAGCCCAGACACAGACTCTTTTAATTGCATGCAAGAAAATCAACTTAGACCCGGCGCACCAGAAATATGAAATAGGGGAAAATCTGACCAACTAATGCTGCATAATTACACTGTGAATCTGCAGGCATACCAGGCCGCTGGTAAAATGATGTATGGGGCAATCGTCTGCTAGGGGCTGATGGGATGTAAATGAAACTAATTAAGGAAATGTCAAACATAATTAATAAAACAGGTTTAAGTTGCAAAAACACTGTCAGCTGAATGAATGGGGACACAGGCTGCTCTCCTATTGTTTTTTTCTTTTTCCTCTTCAGTCTTTATTTAGCATGTTCAATTAGGTCGTAGAAAAGCTCTTGAAGAAGCTCGCTTTCCACCTCACCTCCTCTTAGCCTGGTCCCATAGAGAGGAAGGAAAATAAATTTGCCTGTCGGCCTGCCGCCTGGAAAAAATTAATTGCCAGCTCCTCATCTTCTCAAAGTACTACAGGACATTAACATAACCAATTTGGCTGAACTCCTCACTGACTGCCTAATAGAGCATCTGAACAGCTGATAAGACCCTGGTCCTGACGATACTTCTTATTAGCATTTTCATAATATCAAAATATTACAGCGACGTGATTCACTGGCCTCCATTTATTATTGATAAGAACAAAAAAGGTTTTTATAAATAACATAAGGGGTGAGCGACCTATAATTATGAAAAGCAAATTAGGGTGTGCAGCCGACTCAGTTACATTTGCCTAGAAATAATAATGCTCTAGACCTTTTTTCTCCCGAGGGAAAAGAAAATAATAGATTCCCTTTCAAGTGCAGATGGGGTAGGGAAATGCTATCATCTAGGACAATGTTTACATAAGCTCGCCCAACCATGTGGTTTACAGGGCTGGCTATGGTACTTGCATTTCATAAGTATCTGAATCACCAGTCCACTCAACTGTTATAACAGTTATAGTGTTCTTATGGTAACTGCTGGGATGGGGGTTTGACCAGGCAGAATTGGGCACAAAGGTTCAATTTATACAAGTAGTCATCATACTCCAAAAACTCCAGTGAGCCGATTTACTTTGGTTGGTTATAGTTTGATGCTGAGTTTGCACTGACAAATGTCCTCTGCAGAACTAAAGATGAACTAGACAGTGAATTTATATCCAGAACTACTGTAGCTGCTGGTTGCCAGGAAATGCTATGTTAATCTTTGTGCTATAGGCACCAAGCTAAAGAAAACCTAATAAAGCTAGTTAGTGATGCAGGCAAACTTTGCCCTAAACCAGTTACTAACAGTATATTGACCATTACATGTACTTTACTTGTTTTAACTTCAAGAAGACAGTAACAACTAATTTTACAATGGTTGCTGATATATTGGATGGATGGATAGATAACTACTCTTCTCATTCTGCCTATAACTACCCCTACATTCTGAAACAAAAATGTACAGTTTGGCCTTTTCATTGGAATGGGAGGCCATGGTCTACTGTATCTTCGCACTTATAGTCTGGGCTAAAATGACCAACTATAATGTGAGTGAATTGAATAGTGAATTGAAGAATATCACTTAAATTGTCTTCATATTCTTTTCCCCCAATTAAATCTATAACCTCCTATCATGTAGTTACATCCTTGTTTAGTTTTAGATGTAGAGCAGATTCTTTATAGTGGCTGAAGGCTATTATGTTCCCTCTTTAAGTTCACGTTCAACATGTAGCTCATCACAGTCAGAGGCATTTTAGCATTTAACAGCATTGTTGTTATGAAAATATCCAGACTGCATATGAATATAATGGTGATTATATTCTCATTCGCTTGAACCATTCTCTTCACAGGAACCCCTTTTAGGATTAGGGTTGGGTATTCCAGCAACCAAGGCCACCAAAGCTGCCTCTAAGGTAGAAGCTGATTCCTGCTACTGCTGATATCCCATCTACCCTAGAGACAGTTGAGGGTTCAAATCTACATTAATCTACACATATTGGTATTGGAGCTTTATGACCTTGCCTGCCATTTTACTTTTTCTCTAATAATTTTATGAGTTAGGTTCAATAATGGGGAGAAGTTAAAATATAACTGGACATTAACAGGGCAGCCTATCATTGTGGATTTGCAGCGGGACTAATCAAAACAGACAATTGATTAAAACTATAGAAATTAATTGCAGCACTTTAGAATTTAGAGGTATATTTTTGTTAATGCATCTGCTCTTAGAAGTCTACAGATTGCTCTTCATGAAACAGCAGTAAATAGAGAGCATCAGAGAGAGACCAGTAGGAATACATCATCACAGATTTGGCTATTCAAAGAATTCAGCCTCCATAGGGCTGGCAGTCCATTGGGAAATAGATTTATAGAGATTTCAGTTCAGACCTCCGTTACAACTGGGAACCTATATACAACAAAGAAAGTTATCTCCAGAGCTTACATTTAACAGACAAACAGCCCACTGAATCTGAATTAAAAATGAAATCAATAGCATAGGAAATAAGATCCAATATGTGCTCATTGTGTGTCGATATTTTATTATCACATTAATTAAATGTATTCTGATCAAAATAAATTCTGCTCAGGGATTAACAGCATTTCATAAGTGCCTGGAGACACCAGAAAGGTTCAAGTCACGCAGGCTGTATGAGACAGCTCAGACTATTTGCAGTTTGCCTTATGACAACTGATAAAGCCTGTAGGGGAGATATACAGTATACTGGGATTACTGCTGGCACTCAGCATTTACTGGGTTAAGCCAGTTGTCCTGCTCAAGAGAGATTGCTGTCAGTTAGAACTGACTCATACAGCTTGCCTGGCTTTGGAACTGTTCGGGTACCTCTAGGAGTCTAGGGATCAGCCATATGAAATAAATAAACAGAAAATACATACTGCAATACTAAACTTAGATTTATATTAAAATGTATTTAGTAAGATCAATTGATGTGCACAAAAATGTGCTTAACCAATGCATGGTAGTTTTTCTTTAACTACTTTAGGTGATATAACAAAATAAAGATCTCCATTGCAGCGTGCAACCCAACACATATATACTTGTATGGAACCTGTTATCTGGAAACCCATTATTCAGAATTTATTCAAAAACTAAGAATTACAGGAAGGCCATCTTCTATAGACTCCATTTAATAAAATAATTCAGATTTCTAAAAATGATTTCCTTTTTCTCCATACAATGCCTTGTTGATCCTAACTAAGAGTCTAATTAATCCTTGTTGGAGGCAAACCAATCCTTTTGGGTTTAATTAATGTTTAAATAGTTTTTTTAGTAGATCCAAATTATGGAAAGATCCCTTATCCAGAAAACCCCAGGTCCCATGCATTCTGGATAATGCGTCCCATACATGTACTGCAATAATTCAACCCCAAATGAGCCAGTGCTTCACTTACATTAGGTGACCGTAGTGCACCCAATCTCTCTTCAAATGGATAGTAAACACATGGACAGTAGTGCATCTTCTAATTTGAGGAGGACAATTTTCACCAGAGCAATTTAGCATAGACACCATAGAATGTCTACAATCAATGATACATCACTGCACAATATGCAAACAATGCTTTCTGTGTATATATGTATATCTTTATGACCAGCTGCTCCTCTGGATTCCCCTGGAATCCTGTGCCAGCTGACAAAACCTTGTGTAGGGGCTCTGCCAAAATGGTCCCAATTAGACCCCATTGTTTATAAGACTGGCCCTGCCAGCAGCCAAACTGGTCTGTCTTTAGAATGGAAGCTCTGGGGAGTAGGCACATATTGACCCCATATAGGTAATGTAGAGGTCTGGTTACAGGAGTGTTTTAAAGAACAATTCATTTATTTTATTGCTTGCTATGGATAATATTTAAGTAAAGATCTGTAAGTCAGCTGTAATGGTTTCTGCAGACAGTATTATGCTCTGCCAAGTTCTCATTTTGTTAATAGTTTTATTATGTAAATTGCAGCAACAACTTGTGAACAAAACAAGTGATAAGTGTGAGGCACAAAGTTGGGTGTCTTTTTTTCTTTTGCAACTTTCTTGGCTTTCCAGTTATACTTTGATTTTTTAGCTGACAAATGTAGGATGTTTAGGTGTTTTCTAGTTTACTTGGTAGTGTCTTCAACTTAGAATTAAGCCACTCCACCTACAGACCTGCTCTAGGTAAGCACCTAGATATACTCATTGCTACATATATAAATACAATGTAGTAGTGACAGTAATTGTGCAAAGGCCACTTATGAAAAGCAGAAAGAAGAAATCACATGTTTTGCCCTTATTTGTTGAAACTCCTGAATAACTTGCCCCCACTAAATGTTATCTGCATGGCAAACCAATGAACTGTGCTATCCTATAAAGTCCATATAGAACCAAAACAGAATTCTTTCATCTTTTTCATTCTTGTGACAAATCTCAGTCCAGCTGCACATGTAATATTTTCTGGAATTCTCGGCAATAACCCCCCAAATACGATTTATGAGGTAAATGACACAGCAAAGCTGATGTTTTACTGGCTGTGTCTGCATCTAATAGCTGAAACTGGTGTTTTATAGAGGTGAACTGTAGTTTAGAAAGGTACTCATTTTAAGCTTTTAATATGTCATGCTCACTCACTGAAAAACGTCTACAGTTCAAACACAGGTGATCAGGGTTTGGGCAAGAATGGTTAATACAGCCATTTTAATGCCTCTGCAAAAACACCCACTCTTAAAAACTCATTTAACAAAAACACATTTGTACTGGATACGAGGTTGTAACTTTTTTGGCTCTGGAAGGGATGAGTTATCCTTCAAGTACCATTAATGGATGAACATTTCAGGCTTAACAGTCATTTTGACATACAGTGACCTTCCCAGGCTGCAGTCATCTCTTCATTAGATACGAACAAGTTCACTATGCCCATTCATATACATACATTTAATCTACTTGTCCATTAAGGAGTCAAACGATGGGAGACAGTCCAGCCTGCCCCTTTGTACAGATGGCAGCATTGCCATAATACTGCATTATAACTTTAAATAAGTTTCTCTAAGTAAGGGTTATATAGGACAGCATCTCTCTTTTTTATATTCTGTGCCATTAAGTTGTTAGTTTGTATCAGCTTTAAGTAGGTATAAAAAGTACTAGGTGCTGTTAAAATCTGCAATATACACACAGACAGGCCAATAAACAATATTCAATTGCTGAATGTGAAAAGTCTTTCATTTTTATTATAAGTTCTTATATTAAATCATTTTGACAGTAGTTAATTTTAATATTAGTTCTTTTTGATAGTGTAATAGAGTTTAGAGGTGCAGGCAAAACATAAATAAAGATTGCACAGAAATAAACTTGTAATAATATATTGAAAAATTATTGTATTGCATTTAAGGTCTTGAAAAATGTATGAAACCCTATTTATGTTGCTTGTCAGGTGACTCTATTTCATACCACATGACTCCTTATAACCAAGAAATACCACCAAAAATGGGTTTGGAAACATGGGCATATCCTAGGACAAATGTTTTTTGGGACAAAGTCAAAAATGAAGGTCTGATGAGAACTCTGCAATCTTACCATGATGCATATAGTTGGTATATAGTACAATAACAGGTCATTTGGATTAAGGCGTGCTAAGAGGGACAAACTCTCTGTGGGTTTTGGCTTACTATGTCATCACATACAACATGGTACAGCACACTGTTGTGACCAACTTGGCGATGGATGTCAATGTCAACATCATGGCTGTACAACCTTCATAAATTGCAGTATTTTTAGTATTTTTTTAATAGTAAATGTTTAACCAAGTATCACTTCTAGCGATGGACAAAATAATTCGGCAGGCATGGATTCATGGCAAATTTGCATGTCGCCCACGGCAAAAAAAATTGCTGTGCCGTTTCAAGAATTTTTCACCATGCAAAACGGGACAGATTCGCTCATCACTAATCACTTCCCATGCCTGTTACAGCCAACTCCAAGGCCTTAATTACCTCATCTATATCAGAATAGAAATTACATTTAGGGTTACAGCTATAAGGAAGCATTGCTGCTAAGTATATTTTTACATTCTTTGAAAGAAAAAAAAAATTAGAATGTTGTAATGCAATGTTCTATGTTTGGAAAAGTAAGTGTTTTTGAACTCATAGTTGTAACTTACAATTTTGGGTCGGAGGCATTTCTGTGTAGTAGAATTAAGTGAGGCTCTCCTCAGAATCTTGGAAACTGAATCAGCTATCAAAGTAGATATGTGTCCATTTGTCAGAATGTCAGCAGTTAAAGGAGAAGGAAAGGTAAAAACTAAGTAAGCTTTATCAGAAAGGTCTATGTAAATACAGCCATAAGCACTCACAAGAGTCCTCTATCAAAAGAAACACAGGATTTCTTGTCTCCTTTTTTGGGAACATTTTCTTCAGTATCAGACTTCCTCTCTTTTAGGTCTCATTCAGTTTTGGGGCTTGAGTCTGCTCAGTTCTCTCCTTCACCCCCTCCCTTCTCCTGCTCCCCCCTCCCATAAGAATGCATAAGAACTCACTTCCCCCACCCTTAGGAATGTGTGATCTGAGCTTCCAACGGCTATAACTGCAGCAGGAAGCTACCAAGACCAAGCTAAAATGGCAGCTGCTATTAGAGGGAGCTTCTAGGGCTCTTTACTCAGGAATGGTAAAGCTTTCTGCTGAATAAATATAGTGCTCTAGGTGGTGCTAATGTGGCTAATCTATTGGCAGTAAAATGCCAAAATGACTTTCCTTCTCTTTTAAACATCACTATAGTATATGGGGTGTTCGAACTCTGAGTTCTAACAAAGAGCTAAATTGTTCATCCCCTCTGAAAATTGTGAGCAATGTCCAACATTTTTTTACTGAATAAAAATAAACATCCCCACTGTAATTCTTTGCCTTCGTTTTGGAAACCTGTTGCACAATTATTTCCTCACGTATCAAATCCTATATATTTCGAATTAAAATTCACTTAATTCAAATAGCTGTCAACTTCTCTAAAAGAAATATGTCCTGTAGTAAAATGGAAACAAAGAAAGAGGCCAGCAGTGCATACATTAGTATGTAGCTGATTTGAGATATAGGAAAGAAAGAGATAACATTGTAGAAACCGTTAGATAAGATCACAACTGTTTTGTTCTTCTTGAACTGATGCAACACTTTCATTTTTTATTAAATTTGCAATCCATGTTGGCTGATCCTCTAATTAACCTTCAGCCTGTTTGTTTCTTATTCTGTGTGATATTTCTTTTTTCCATAGTATGCACAGTTCTGTGAAAAGATGCTCAGATACATTATTCTACTTAGAGGCTCTGTGACTCACTAGGGGTGACAGGCCTTTTTTTTAGGTCATTTATCTAATTGCTCTTTGCAGATAAGAATTAATTAGCCCGATTATTTTTCTTGGTTTTTGGATGGATTCCCCATCTGGAAAGAAGAAATTCCTCAGTGTCAGTGATTAATTGCTTAGCCAGAAGCATCCTGCCTTGCATTTGTAATGTATGCCTCCTGATTCCTTAGGTCATATCACAAACCAGCGAGGTTGTAATAAAATTCTCGCCTAATTGTGTTGGGATAAATAAAATTACTGTAATTTCATTTTGATGAAGTCTAATAAAAATTATTTCAGAAGCCCAGTGTTATGGTAACCAAGTTTGCATGGTTATAGAAGAACCTGTTGAAAAATGCATAGATATTTCAGCCTAATCGCCCATTTCAACTGTTATGCTAATGACAAAGGACAAATCCACCCTTAATTACCTATTATTGAATTTCAGCACTTATCAGACCTTTATAAGATACACTCAACATCTACGAATGGAAAAAGTGCTAATGGTGGGTCTCTAGGGAGAATTCTGACACAAAAGTTTCTGTTGTGAGAAAGATTACACTGCACATTACTCTAGTGATATTCCACCAAGCAATTAAGCAGGGTATACTTGTTTACATAGTTCTAATGACCATATAATTGCTGTTATTTTATTCTCAACATGATTTATTTGATTTTAAAGGAAATGTTTTCTCAGCACATGGTTCTTGGTACTGGTTTGAGCTTCAGTGCAAGAAATATAATATTCAGTGGCCAAAGGTGAAAGGTTTTCTTTGAACATTTACCAAGGCAGGAGACAAGCACATTGAACTCTGGGTGTTCCAAAGCCAATAGAAGTTTTAGTTAAGAAGCATTAACCCTGTGGTTAATGAATAATAGGAACGGAATGGAATATAATCGTTTTGTCATTGTTGTATAATGAATACAACGAACAGGAACAGAAAGGCATTAGGTGTTATGCAAATAACTTTATCCATCATTATCGAGAAATCTGTTCTATTAATCTAACCACAATCAGAATTCTGCATATGTTCAGGAATATGGCGATTTTTGCACACTTTCTAAACCGCAATGTGGAACAAGTTAAATTTGGCTCCCTAAAAGAAAAGTACCAGCGAATCTATATTTATCGAGGAGGGAGTTTTTGTCAGTGCCCCTACACTAAGAAGCTCTTGTTGTTATTTCTTATATTCTAGGTCTCTGCTATCCCTTTTTAGGATGAGTTCTAGTCCCCTTCGTTCAAGAGGAAAGGCACATCTATCATATGGAGCAGCAACCAATGGGTAATAATTAGAAGTGTCTGCTTACAACAGAAAAGTCACAGTACCAGTGATCTGAAGACACATCTACTCATTAACCATTGGTTGCCACTCCAGACAGGAGACCTGCCAGTCCTCCTGATATCAAGTTAATAAAAGCTTATACTTAAAAGGGTGATTTATTCAATGTTTAAATTCAATTTTTTTCCACTATACAATTTTTTTTGCGTTAAAACTCCCAATATTCAAATTATCGCTCAAAAACACGAATGTTTGATATTTAGAGGTGCAAGACACATGAAAACTTGAATGTAAAAGCTTGCAAGTTTATGTAGAAGTTAAGTGGAAATGTTCTAGGCAAAATTCAAACCATTTTATTTTACTTCAAGATTTCTGAGTTTTTCAAGTTTTTTTCCAGTTTGTAAACTCACAAATTCGAGGCATGTGAATTTTTTATTCATATTTCATATTTTTATAAATAAGCAAACATTCAAGTTATTTTAAAATGTGAGCTTATTCAAAGACGGAAAATTTCACAAACTCAAAAATTGATCAGTAAGCCCATTAAAGTTTGATCAAAGTATTATTTTACCAAAATGCAAATAAAAAATGATGGCTATACATTGCAACTTGATTTATTTCTCTGTTTACTAAGAAATTCGGATACCCTGCAACAGAAAACTGGGAATTGGGGCAGAAAGGAGAGATGGCTTAGTAACTGAGCTGAGCTCTGATTACTGGTAGCAAGTGATCTACAACTGGAGATGGAGACAATCTCTTTTCCATTCAGTAACAGGTCTGTTATTCTCACCTCTTGCTTCTTCTAGAAGCTAGAATGAACTTTTATCTGATTTAGTGCAATAGCTTTTACTGAGGTCAGAGAGAGAGAGAGATTTATCACTTTGCTTCTAAGTCTATATACATGTAGCAACAGACAGGTAAGTCCCATTCCTTAGGTAGCCTGGGCAGCAGTAGGGAAAAAGGAAAATAATCAAGCAAATTATGAGAAGGTCCTCACCAGGACTTCATTTTTTTTTTTTTTTTTCGTTTTGACACAATTTTTGACTTGTTTTGGGAACAATGTTTCTTTGTGCAACTATGCTCCATTCTACTATGTACAGTACTTTTGTATATGTGCACAATCATGCTAAAGCAGCATGACTTAGGCATACTATGGGGTCAGACTATTTAAGAAGAATTTCATGCTAGCTAATAAGGTAATGAAAAAGCACCCTACTGAGAAGCACACTCATTTTACAGGCATGACCAACTATAGCAAGCAATAATCTAGGACCTATAAGCTAAATACTTATACGCTTAACGACTGTGGTTTGGTTCTTTATTGATAGTAATGCATGCTTAATGCTTGCACATAAGTACTTTCTACCAGACAATGTTTTGCAGATAATTTGTAATTGGTATTATTTTGCTTTAGGGACAGTATTTCCCAACAATATCCATTAACATAATATTTATTGGCTAGCTTATACAGGAAGGGCCAAGCAGCTGGAGATGTCCACTCAATATAGACTTCCAAAACAAGACTCCTGTCTGTTTAACCTACAAACCAATGAAAATTACACTAAATCCCAGGTAAACTGTCTACAGCTGGATTTTTGATGAATAAAAGTCTTGTTTCTTTATTATTTGTTTCCGAATTATATTGATGGGACATTAAAGAGTTATCTCCTTATATGGCCATGTCTGTAGGTGACCTACCTTTGTAGGGTTATTCTCTTGGCCACTGATGCAGGGGCCTCCAGGGTGTTTTGTTTGTTATGGCAGCGAAGGGATTAATGCAGAGAAGACATAGAGTCACTGCCAGTTTGTAGAAATGAACATTTATTTTCAAGCAAAGGCATTATTTGCTGTTTCACATTACAGGAAAATAGAAGAATGGATGCTACATATTGCCTGTGCGTAAATTATAGTGACCTAAATACAAGCTATTTATCTCATCCAACATAACTCTGTTAAGCTTTTTAGTATCCACTTATTATACTGAATTATTCATTAGCCTTCTTATAGACTTGATCATTGCATGTATGCTTGTTTCAAAAGCAGCTAAATTATCTCTGGTGGCACAGAAGGACAGAGATGTAGAAGCATTTTAGGGCTTATTTTCCATTTCCCCTGTGCAAGTGCTAGACCAATAAAGGGTACAAAATTGCCCCCTATAGGCCCATTCACAAAGAACTTGTGCCAGGGACAATGGTATGTGCATGCTGCATTCTGCGCCTTCCACAAGTTTAAAACTTCACTGAAAAGTGCTATCTACTGTACCTACCTAGAACTGGTGCCAGAGGTCCTTAAATATTAAAGAAGTATTAACTAACAGTATATTAAACAGTTTGAACACATGTAGTGTGAATGTACAATGAAAAATGTCGTTTTGTATACTGCCATTATGTGTAAAATATCCATACATATATGTTACCAGCCAGGTTTATCATGTATACAGAGGGTAAGTTATGTTTGGGAACAGAATATCAGGGGCTACAGAATCATCAGTGGGGAACCATTTTTTCACAGCAGATTAAAAGATTTGTAAATGAGGTTATGAATTGTTGAGTTCTTAGGGCAAATGAATTAGAAAGCCTAGAGTGCCCTGGAGTTACATCTGGGGGCACATTTACTAACCCACGAATGGGCCGAATGCGTCCGATTGCGTTTTTTTCGTAATGATCGGTATTTTGCGATTTTTTGGAAAATTGTCGCCACTTTTTCGTAGCCATTCCGAATGTTGCGCAAAATGTTGCGATTTTTTCGTAGCGTTACGACTTGCGCGAAAAGTCGCGACTTTTTCGCAGCTTTCGCGCCGAGTACGAAAGATTCGGATTCATTCAAGCTTCAGTATGGTGACTTTTCTTGGGCCAGGTTGGAGCTGCAGGGTGCCATTGAGCCCTATGGGAGACTTTCCTTGGGCCAGGTTGGAGCTGCAGAGTGCCATTGAGCCCTATGGGAGGCTTTCCTTGGGCCAGGTTGGAGCTGCAGGGTGCCATTGAGTCCTATGGGAGGCTTCCAAAATCATGCTAAGTCTGAAAGTTTAGCCCGCCGCTTATGAGCGCTCAATACGAAAAAGTCGCAACAAGATACGAGCGAATCGTAATGGCTACGAAAAACTCGCGTTTTTTTGCGCAAGTCGCAATGGTTACGAAAAAGTCGCGACAATTTCCGAAAAGTCGTAAAGGCGACGAAAAAAATCGCAAAAAATACGAAAAAGTAGCAAAATGTTCGTTTTCCAATCGGAATTTTTCCAATTCGGATTCGGATTCGTGGGTTAGTAAATGTGCCCCCTAGAGTCCCCTTGGGCAATGGCTCTGTCACATAAAATAAAAAGTGAAGGGGATAATTCAAATGAGCCCCACAAATGACCCCCCTTTGTTTGATAACCTATACTCACATTTTTGACAGTTTGGGTTAACTTGAGATAACTTGAGATATTTGTAAATTTATTTGTAAGTAATGTGTTCAAATTCCATAAAAATTCAGAAGTAGTTTAACAAAGCTTTCATATTGGGGGAACAGAATACTGGGGGCTACAGAATCATCAGTGGGGAACCATTTTTTCACAGCAGATTAAAAGATTTGTGAATGAGGTCATGAATTGTTGAGTTCCTAGGGCAAACTAATTAGAAAGCCCAAAGTGTCCTGGAGAGTAAAAGGTTTTGAGTGACAAGGGAAATTAATATTTGTTATCACTGGTATCCTAGCTTGTAGGGATAGAATAACTGTTGAATTGAGACTATTGAAAAGGAAAAATGTCCAGTCAGATCTAGTAGTTACATAAAACATACTGTAGATCACACCAAACTTGTATTATGCTCAACCTTTTACAGTTGTATTCAAGAAGAGGTTGACTGGCTGCAAGAACCCTAGGAATTTACTAAAGGGTGTAATCTGACTGATTTAGCTCTGATTTATCAAATCATAATTGCATTTACATTTCTGATGTCCATCAAACAATCATCTTTTTCTTAATTTATAAATGAATTACTTATGTTTATTTATGAACTCTACTCTTACATGTAAAATGGTACCTCCTTTGGCTGAAACGTCACTGTAGTCTCACTGAAGTCATCACACTGCGACTAGGTATCATATTCAAAATAAATGACTCCAAGGACCTAGGTTCAATGGCCATTTGTAGGCCTTTCTTCGTTAAGTGGATACACTATAATTCTAGTTATTCTGGTTTTTGGCTGCCTGTTCCTGACTACTCATTCTGTTGGCTTCCAGCCCTAAACTATGCACAGGGAACTCTATACATTTCTGCATCCTAACCCCAGTTTGAAATCATGACTACATATTAAAGAATGTTGGGATTTGTAGTCTAGATATATCAGCGACCCAAAGAGAAGATATAAAAGTATACATAAAGAGGAAAGATTATTGCAGTAGATGGTTCATAATGTGGGGTTAAATATCTGCATTCAAAAACTTGCTGCAAACTAACTGATGGCATAGGAGAAACATATAAGTAAAAGCACAAATGCCATATTGTATTGTACAAAATTATGTTTAAGTAACATATTTCCAGCTGTTGAGGAACAGCATTGCCAGGGGCCCCACTCTAATGCTAACCCAGGACAGCACCATGAAAGATTGCCCCTTCAGAATAATAAAGTTGTTGGGCTGAGTGTTTTGCTGCGTTGCAATTCCCCTATACCTAGCTTTGTAAGACTGCTTTTTTTTTGGACAGGCGCTTACCTTTGAAATAAGTCACAGAGAAACTTGCCAAGGCAATGAACTCTTGCTATAACCCTCAGCCCATTTGTCACCGTGATGGCCTGACGAGGAGTGACATTTACAAACCCAGAATGAGAGCACATCCATTTCGCCAGGCTGACACTCTGATATAATAACTATTTACCTTGAGAAAGAGCGGCTGAGATTTCCGATTCTTGTGAATCTTCTCACTTTGGCACTTATTTTCTCACTCTGTCAAACAGCTCCAGATTAATGGAACAATTTGTTCAACAAATCATATTAGTACAAAGCACACAGGGCAAAGGAAGGGAGATGGGAAACTGAGATTCTGTTATACTCATTCAAGTCAGCAGTGCTACCTCTGCAAATAAAAATGCAGTTATGCCTGACATTTACAAAGGTATAATGTAAAAGAGAAAACGGCTAATGACTTTGGACAGTTGAGAGATCACTTTGAAAGAAGAGCAGAGCTGAAGAGAGAATGAAATAAAGTTACATCTAGAGTCCCCTCGGGCAATGGCTCTGTCACATGTAGGTTGAGGCAAACAATAAAAAGTGAAGGGGATAATTAAAATGAGCCTCACAAATGACCCCCCTTTGCTTGATAATCTATACTCACATTTTTGACAGTTTGGGTTAACTTGAAGAGATATTTGTACATTTATAGTAATTAATGTGTTTAAAATCCATAAAAATCCAGAAGTAGTTGTACAAAGCTTTCAATCAGTTTTCAGCCCACGTTTCCAAATGATAAACTTTGCATTAATAATATACATTATTTATAAATAGGGATTTTCCCCTAATCCAGGGGGTCTTAACTATTTTTCCCAAAGGCCACACTGGCTTGTTAGGATCAATACACAGCATTATTAGTAAAATTAGGAGGCTGCCAATGTAAATGGGATATACATTTTTTTTTTTAAACTGCACAAAAAAAGCTATTCTCTTAACAAGTGTAATACAAAGATTTACTATTCTTGGTATAAAATTCTGAACTAAGGAGTCATTTTGAGCAGCAAAAGAAAAGAATAATTGGCTTTACAAGAGAAAAAGAGACTTAACACTTAAGGTGGCCATACACGAGGCGATTTCGCTCGTTGTGCAATGAACGATTATATCGACAAACGATCGTATGGCGATCGAGTTCCCATACGATATGCCATCCACGGGCAACGATAATTCGGGAAAGATTTTGTCGCATCATTATCGTAAAATACCTACGATCGTACATCTACGTACGATCGATGTCGTTGACTTCTGCTGCTGGCAATCGTGACATGCGCAGAGAACAATCGTTGAAAGACAAATGTCTGACACTCACACCAACTGGCAGATTTTATCGTTAAACGACCAAAATTTTTAAACCTGGCCGATCGATTTTGGGGACGATAATGTCGGCTCGTTTAGTGGGCCGACGATCGTTCGTACACCACCAACTATACGATAACTTAACGATAGCATCGGATCGTTCGGGAATCGGTCGTTTGTAAGTAAAAAATCGGTCCGTGTATGGCCACCTTAACAATAAACACTACTAACAATACACTAACAATAAACAATAAAAATGGTTTTCCTGAATAATAGTGTATCAAGGTAAATAAATGTCATGTTCTATGAAATATCTGCTCCCACTTTGTTTATATTATCAGAGGTCTGGTGTGAATGGAAACTTATAGGACTGTCTAAAAAGTTATTCAAATGGCAGTTAGTTTCAGCAAGGAGCAACAGAATTCTGGCAACAGAAGAAATCTCCCCTTTCCCTTGAATGGCTACAGGGGGTTATATCTATTTCCTAATTAACAAAGTATTCTGCATAAAGGTAAAACAAAGCTAAAGATGGAAGTCAGTCTTTCATAAATATATAAAAGAAGCTTTCTATCTGAACCTCATCAAACCAGGATCTGCCCACTTATTCTTGGTTATTAAAGGGACAGTATAAACCTAAAAGCACCTTTGTTAAAAATGAGCTATTTACAAAAAAAAAATCCAAATTTTCCTGTTTCTTTCCATTCTAAAGCAGGTTTTAACTGAACCTCCCACACCCCTTACGTTTATAAACAGGGCAATTTGTTCAGAGGTCCTTATCTACCTTTGGACATTTCTTAATGAAATTAATAAGCAAAAATATGTTTAATACAAGCCCTCTTTATTGAGCTCATGTTGAAAAGACATATACAGTATACTGTCCCTTTAAAGCAATGTCCATAAACATCCCACAAACAAAACCAACATTTCTTCACCGAACCTTTATTTCCAAATAAAAAATATATACCCCTTGTTTCAGCCTAGCATACTGGACTGAATTGTACAGGTGTGGAAACACTTATCCAAAAAACTGTTATCGAGAAAACTTTAAATTTACAGAAGGCCATCTCCCAGAGACTCCATTGTAATCAAATAATTCATTCTTTTTAAGATTTCCCTTTTGTATGTAAAAATAAAACTTTTATTATATATATAATACAGGTATAGAGCCTGTTATCCAGAATGCTCGGGACCAAGGGTATTTCCGTAATTTGGATCTCCATACCTTAAGTCTACTAAAAAATCAATAAAACTTTTATTAAACCCAATAGGATTGTTTTGCGCCCAATAAGGATTATTTATATCTCAGTTGGGATCAATTACAAGGTACTGTTTTATTATTACAGAGAAAAAGTAAATTAGTTTTAAAATTCTGAATTATTTGATTAAAATCGAGTCTATGGGACACGCCCTTTCAGTAATTCGGAGCTTTCTGGATAATGGGTTTCCGGATAAAGGGATCCCATACCTGTATATAAAAAAATGTTATTGGGTTTATTTAATGTTGAAATGATTTTTTAGCAGATAGTGCTAGATAGAAGATGTTGTGATTCAAACTATGGAAAAATCCGTTATCTGGAAACCCCAGGTTCCAAGCATTCTGGATAATAGGTCCCATACCTGTATTGAGTGACTGATACAACACATCTGTTGGGCAATTATCAGAAAAGCTTAAAATCTTTGCCAAACCATTGACACCTATAGCTGTCGGTAGAGGTTGAATCAAGCAAATGGATAAAAATTTAATACTTTGATAATACATAAAAAAGATGTTTAACTCTTTCTGCTTCCAGAGACCAGACCTAATTCCTTTGGAAATCAGTTTTGTCTACTTTGCCAAAAAGTGCTGCCCAGCATGGTTCTGTAAGTTATGAGACATATCTATTTAGCAGCACAGATCAAATGTGAAGTGAAGAGGGTACATTGTGAATTTTCCATACAGATGGACTGTGACCTTTACAGAAGGTGCCCAGGAGGGCACTTTTGATTCCAGGAGGTTTTGATGTAATATTCTGGCATTAGAGATATGCTGGTCTTGTGGACCTGACATTTCTCTGGGTTTTGCTTCCTATTTCTTCTTCATCCCTACTGCACCCAGAATATTTGATGGACCAAACATATAATTCTTTTTATTTATTATATATGTATTTGTTTAGATGTGTAATGTGTGACTGTGTCACGCTGAACTCTATTTGTTGTTATGGATATAATGCTGAAAGTGCAAATATACCAAGTTGTCTATAGTCTTGTCTGTCCTCTGGCCAGTGGCACAAGGGGCTCTTTGATCAGCGAGAAACAGATCTGTATGTCATTGCTGTTAAATCTTGTGTGTATCTGCTTTTTAATGGCAGAACTGTGGGATTAAATCTTGGAAGAAAAATGGTAAAATTCTTTATGCAGAAGCAGAATCAGCATTATACAGTATTTACATTTGTAATAGCAGAAATATTTTATTTATATATGTTATAAATTGTTCTGAGATATTCTGAGATATCAGAATTACTACTTTGTTACCACTTACAAGGGTCAGGAAAGGGAATATTGTTAAACCACAAGCACGGCCACCTTAGGAGCCTTAAGTAATAGATAGGCAAGGGACCAACCAGCACATAACATAGGGGTGATTTGGGTTATATATTTATGTTTTTGTCATCCCTGCAACATAAGCAGGGGGACTGGTACAAACCTGGTTCCATATTTTTGTAACCTTGTTAAAAGGGGCATGCCCAAATGTTGAGCTTTAAATGGGGTCTTGAACCCAAGAAGTCAGTAAATCTCTAAGCTAATACACAATAGCTAAATACATCAATAACGCCAATGTGACAGCTGTACAGCAGCAACCTTGTCATATCATAGATCAATCGAAAAGAATCACTCTCAGTATCCTCAGCATTCTGTTGAATGATTAGTTACATATAGCAGTATACTAGTACACAACCATCAAGCACTAAAGCTTCATGAGCATTTCTAAATTGAAGCAGGCTACATATAGAAAATATTTTTTATATGTTCTATATTCCAGACTCATACACCTCTCCTCCCGTTCCACAAGTGTCGCCCCTCTCTGCCAATCCTTGCACTGGCTACCTGTCACGTACAGGGTTCAGTTCAAGATTCTTGTACTCATACTCAAAGCACTCACTGGTGCTGCACCACGCTATTTAACCACCTTAATCCCCAAGTACACCCCCAGATGTAACCTTCACTTTACAAATGACCTCCTTCTCTCCTCCTCACTCATCACCTCCTCTCACTCTCACATCCAGGCCTTCTCACGCACTGCACCCATCCTCTGGAACGCTCTTCCATTAGGCACTGCCAGACTCTCCAAGCCTTTAAACAGTCTCTTAAAACAGCTTTTCACTCAAGTCTATAACCTAAACCCCCCAAACATTCACTAACCACTGGTTTTCACCTCTCACTCCACACTTACTGTCACTACATGAACTCTAACGCCACGTTACCCTGACCTTATGTCTCAGCCCTCCCTTTTAGAATGTAAGCTCTTGCGAGCAGGGCCCTCCCCCTAGTGTCTCCGATGCTCATTCAAATGTAACTGCAAACCATTTTTGTGAATTGTTTATATGTACATGTTAACTGTTCTGTCTTTTGTACCCCTCTATTCTGTAAAGCGCTGTGTAAATTGATAGTGCTTTATAAATAATAATAATAATAATAATAATAATAATAACATGGATATTCTACACTGAATAGCAAATATAAAGATCAGTTTGTCTTCCCAAACCTATAACTTAACTGCAAGTCAGTAACCAATGGCAAGACTGGCAAACTAGGAAACAAAATTAAGGAATATAAGAAAAATTTAGTAAAGCTGGACAAGACTGGCTGCAAACATAATTGTTAATTTTTATTTGCAGCGCAAATGTCCTTATAAGTTTTATAAATATGGCATATTTGCAAATTGCAAATATTAATGCATCCGAGTTAAGCCACAACTTTGGTGGCTTCATATTTCAGTCACTGAAACCACTCCCTGGTTACTAAGGTAAACTGTCAATAGCAAATTGTTAACTCAATTGTTAAAAAGTTAACTCAAAGTTGATCAACTCCTTTAATAGGCTCTTGATAAAATTGACCATAGTTTGTGTGAATGATAGTGATTAGTGATGGGCGAAAAAATTTGGCAGGCATGGATTCGCAGAGATTTTCTGTGTTTCGCCATTGGCGGAGTTTTTTGAGAAACGGGCGGCAAAATTTGCAGGGGAAAAATTCGATGCGCATCCAAAAATTGCCGCGAGTGTCAAAAAGAATTGTCGCAAGTGTCAAAAGAATTGTATCTCATCAAAAGAATTGTCTCTCGCATCAAAAAGAATTGTCTCACCCCAAAGAGAATTTTCTCTCATAAAAAAATTGTCTCTCATAAAAAAAAATTGTCTTGCGCGTCTAAAGAATTGTCTCTCATCAAAGGAATGTTTGCACGACAAAAATAATTCTTGCGACCTTTTCACCCGTTTCGTGAATCTTTTGAAAGATTCGATAATTTTTCGGCGAAATGAAACGGGATAGATTGGCTTATCACTAATAGCAGCGCCGGATTTGCATGCCACCCCTAAATTTGTGCCGCCCTAGGCCCGGGCCTTTGTGGCCTAAGAGTAAGCTCCTCTGAGGCAGTGACTGATGTATCTCTGTAAAGTGCTGCAGTTTAATATAGCTTTTGTGAATGCAGAAACTGTTTAGCTCCTGACAGTGGGAGAAGGTTTGTGCATTTTCTAGTTAGTGCGTAGTGTATGTAATAAAACATAAATCTTAATGAAAAAGTTATTTGCTCAAAGATTACAACACCTTCAAGAATGCCTTAAAAAGATTGTAATGCACAATTAAAATTTGCAATGCAATAACAGTCTCATGAAGAGAATTACATCACTGAATGTGAATTTGTATTTAATTCATGCATGTTTTTCCCATTTATGACTATTATTACATTCCCCCATTAGTTAAGGCTCTGCTAGGTTTCAAACCAGGGACCTTCTGATTGCTCTCCCTAGCTGCTGGACCAGGAAAGCAGCCAGCAAGCACTCATCCCCTACTAATTATCCCTCATGTCCTTTTATCTGCCTATGTACTATCTCTCCTGCAGCCTTATTGGTGGGCTGAGATCAGTCAATCAGGACTGCCCCTAACTTATACAAGCTTAGCTCTCCTCATTGGTGGTGCCTGAGCATTGGCCTTATATTGAGCACTGTGGCACTGGCTCTAGCTCTTGTTTCCTGCTCTAGCTCCAATCTGTTCCTATTCTTGTCCTGTTCTCTGCTCTACTCCTATTCCTTCATCTGTTGCTGCTCCTGTCTTTTTTGTTCTCACCCCTGCCCTTGTGCTTTCCTTGCTTCACTTCTATTCCTGTTCTGTCATCACTCCTGCCATCTGCTCTACCCTGCTCCAGTCTGTCCCTGATCCATTGTCCACTCTGCCAGAACTCCAGGCTCCCATGACAGTGGCTGTGTCAGCTCAGCAGGGACCTTCTGGTCCAATGGCTAGTGACAGCAGACAGCAAACACTCATCTCCTATATCTTTTTCCTGTCATCCTTTTATCTGTGTATGTTATATCTATCCTGCAGCCTTATTAGTGGGTTGGGGTCAGCCAATCAGGGCTGTCCCTGGCCTATATAAGCTCAGCCCTCCTCACTGAAGGCATTGGCCTTACATTAAGCAATGAGGCACTGTCCCTAGCTCATGTTTGCTGCTCTTGCTCCTGTCTGTTTCTATTCTTGTCCTGTTCTCTGCTCTACTCCTGTTCCTTCATCTGGTCCTGCTCCTGTCTTGTTTGTTCTCATCCCCATCCCTGCTCTCATTCTTTCCTTGCTTCACTCCTAGTCCTGCTCCAGACCTGCTCTGTTTCGGCCTTTCCCGTCTGTACCCAATCCTTTGTCCACTTCACCCTGCACCGTCCAGCTACCATTCTATGCTTGCTCCATCCAGTCACTCTCTCTACATTCTCTCTTTCATCCTAACCTGGTTCTACACCCACACAGTCCTGTTCCTGAGTATTCACCCACTTCATCCTCACTCCTGTCAGGTTCCAGTTACTTCGCCCTCTCTGCCCTGCTCCATCCAGGCTCTAGTTTCTCAATGTTCACACATTATCAGCCCCTCACATCTTCTCCACTTTACCCCCTCAGCGCCCCCTACCACTTCCCTGATCATCAGATAGTTAAACACTACAGCTGCTAATGATATTTAGGGTCGAATAAAATATGCTAATGGTGTCCAAATCTTTCTTATACATGCTTTGCCTTGTTTATTATATAGTACATGTTGAATTCCAGCAGCCATACACAATAATGCATTAAGTGTTTTTAAAATAAAGATGTGCCAAAGTTGGTAGCATATGCAAATCATTGTTTATTTCTGTTAATCCAATTACCAGTGTATTGCGCCCTTTGAGTCCTTGAAGCTGATAAAAGCATTCCAAGTGATACACCAGGGATTAGCACGCATACATATTATGTGACCTCTTGCAGGATTGACAGCAATTATTTTCAGCGTTACAGGAGACTTTAGAAATACTTTAAGAGCAGTAAAGACTGAATTGTTTCCCACCTTTCCTGTAGCTTTGGGATGCATCATAAATTTTAAGGAATATAAAGCTCATTGTGCGTTTGTGCATTGTGCGTAGTGTGCAGGTGGGGCAGGGAAGAGCAGCCTCTTTCAGATGAGTTATGCTGATCTTTCATTTAGCACAGCTTTGGTAACTTTCACTGTAATGTCAGAGAAGTTCAAACAATAAAGCCCTGTGTCAGCCCAAGTAGGAAGGGGCTTATCTTTTGATCCCAGAACTTCCCTTGAGTGTGTGTTTAGGAGTCCACGTGCAAATCCTCCCTACAGGAAAGGTCTATTACAGCCCAATAAAACACCTCTGACTTTCAGCACTGAATGAGAGTAGAACAATCTGCCAGCTGCAGGGATTTCCCATTGATTCCGTTTGTACAGGCGCGGACCCTCTATCTCTTCCTGTAAGGGTGGTGGCAAAGGAGTAGCAAAGTCCCGGCCTCAGGAAGCCAGCCGTCCATCAGAACCTGTTCTATAGGGCGTGGGGGCCCAGCTAGCATATTTGTTTGGTGGCCACAGTACCAACACGCGCAGGCTAAGCACTCGGAAAACAAAAGGGGGATGTCTGCATCAAACACCAGGAAATGAAGCAGCATGAGGACTACAGATCAGCAGGGCAACGGCAGGCGCTTTCTCTTTACTCTATTGTTCAACAGAAAAGGAAAAACTAAGGGGAGTTGTAAAAAAAAGTTTAACGCATCCTGAGTTTTCATATCAAGAAACCAGCAAGAAAAACAATTACTTATTCTTGCACAAGGGACAATGAGCTTTATAGCCGTACTAGAAAAAAAGATATATGTCAAAGTCAATTAGAGTTAATTGGCCACCAATGAAAACTAGTTGAACACTTCCTTGAACTGTGAAAACTTGGTTTATTCAGCTGAAAGATAAGAGGTGGTAGTTCAAGTGGTTTCCTAGCCCACAGGTGCTGAATATGTATTTTACATCTATACACAACTCCAATGTCAAATAAAACTGACAAATTCGAAGTCTAAACAGATTTAATTACGGTTTGGCCTGAATGGGGGTGATATTATTGCTGCTAAAATCTAACTAAAGGTGGCATACACGTTAAGATCCGCTTGCTTTGCAAGGTCGCCAAGCGAGAGGATCTTCTCCCAATATCCCCACCTACAGGTGAGCGATATCGGGGGAATTCAGGCTAATTCGGTCATTTGGCCCTGTGGCCAAACGATCGAATTAGAACGATGGTGATGGGTACAGACAGTTAGGAGACCACATTAATGAGCCGTTGCGGTCCTCGATCCGACTACATTTTTTAACCTGCCTGATCGATATCTGGCCAATCCCAGGCCAGATGTCAGTCGGGCAGGCTCGTCGTTAGTGCCCCTACATGGGCTGATAAGCTGCTGAATCGGTCTAAGGGACCGATATCGGCAGCTAGAATCGGCCCGTATATGCCCACCTTAAGTGTTGCATTATGCCTTTTATTTTGTTACCCAAGTTATGCAAAAGAAATACACTAAGGGGCATATTTATTTTAGTGTGTAAGCCAGCATGACTGATGATGTTGCCCATAGCACATGGGGGGAATTTTTCACAAAGCGGATGGCAAAATTCACCTTGCGACCAAAAAATGTCACCCGCAGAGAAAAAATTGTTGAGTGCATCAAAAAATACCACACATAAAAAAAATTGTTGCGCTTATCAGAAAAAATTACGTGTGCAACAATTTTTTTTGTACACATGACATTTTTGCTGAAACGGGACAGATTCTCTCATTACTATTTACAAAACATATATCAGCAAACATATCCATACACATAGGAACCAATTTACTAAAACTCATATTTCTCATATTTTTTTAGCTGGTGAATTTTCGGATTAGCCATTTGGACACATGGTAGATCTCGGAAAGTCCTATGGAAAGCTTCCAAAATCATGCATTGAAGTTTCAAAGTCAGAAAGGGTTTCGCGCCATTTATGATCGATCAGATACGAAAATTTAGTAACTTTCGGATCGCACCACGATATTTTCGTACGAAAATTTCGTACAAATTTTTGTGCAATTAACGCACATCAGAAATTATCGTATTTTCTCCTAAATTTTGCCAATCGTACGAAATTCGGAGTTTGATAAATCTACCTCTAAGTGTACTACAGGTTGTCCTGTTAATCCATAATTATAAAATAAGAGTTCATCACAGAGGGTTTACTAAGGTCACATGGCCATTAGTATGGACAGTACATTTATATATGCATAAAACTAATGAAATATTAAATACAATTATAATTGCAGACATTCTTTAAAAATTACTAGGTTCAATGTGATTATAACACAGTTCATACATAATTGAATAGGCCACACATAATCATTTAAATATGTACCCTACATATGGTAAACATTATATGTATTAGGTTTATTATCAATAACTGTAATAAACTGCCCACAAAAATTCTAATTGTATACAACTCATTAACTATCACATTAAAGAGCACTAAACATATATACCTACTTACAATAATAGCACATTTGTACTTCATTAAAAAAAAAAAGAAAATATGTAGAGCAATACCTTACTGCATTCTAATTCTTGCAACCTGGAGCACAGCATAAAAAATAATAATCAGCTTGGTTTTATGATGGACAGGTAATGCAGAACACACTATTTGACTTGGCCAAGGGCGCTGAGAACAATGTATAATAAAAGCTAAGATGTGGCTTCCTTGCAACAGATTCTGTGTAAACTAACAATCAGATGACAGATTCAACCATTCAACCACTCCAGGGTCTAGTCCAATTGCTGTTTATTTTTTTGTCAGGAAGTATATATTTGCCTATTCTAAAGTAAATTGAAGACATCTTTAAATGTGTCTTTTTGCCATCTTATGGGTCATCTAAAAGTTTTTTCGACCTTAGCTAACTAGCACACGGGTCTGCCTGTTTACATAGCCAGATTAACAAAATTCGGGCTCTGAAAACGAATTAGACTCATGTATGTGTTGGGGTTTCCAATAACTTACCACTTACAGCTGTGCATACTGCCCTCCATAGACTGACCATGCAACACTAACTCCAAGGAAAGTTCTAAGGTAAATTGAAGACATCTTTAAATGTGTTAAATGAGCCATGTTTTGGTTTTATGCAGGGTCAGAATTAGGGGTAGGCAAAAGAGACACATGGCTAGTGTGCAATGTGGAACGGGCGCTGGGCACATATCTGTTCTGCCTGCCTTCCCATAGTCTTCCCTTGCATATGTGCAGCTGTCTTGCTGTGAAGGGGATTCAGTCACATGGTGAGGGGATTGAGCCATTGGCCTCCTTCACCTGCAGGCCTGGTACCAGCTATATATTAGTGAAAAAATACAACAGAGATGGAGAATGTCACAGGAGGCTGCCATGGTGCCTTAAAGATCAGTGGGATAAGGCTGATAAACCATTTCCAGGAGCTTGCAGACGAACTACTCAAGTGAGGAATACTGTACCTAACAAGAATTTGTAGCTTTTTTCCCACACTACAACTACTAAAATACTATAGACTCCTGACTGAAAACAGTATGGGAGATGGAAGGTACTGAAGATACTGCTGTGGGTTATGGGGTATCCTAGCACAACATGTTAGCATGTGGAATCCCAGTATAGTAATCAACCCACTCACTGCTCAGTAAAGATGTAAATCACTGGCATATTCAGCAGCTTTAAATGCCCCAGTAAAGTCAACTGTGCCCTTCATAAAAGAAGACTCATGACTATAGAGCTCTCCAGAGACTGTAAGAATTACAGCTCCCAGAGATGTTCAAAGACCATTATATAAAATGACTGCCTACGTTTTAACATTCTATCATTCATCAATTATTTAAGTTTGACTTCGACATTAGTTCCCTTTAAATTCGAAAATGTATCTGATATTGTATTTTTAAAAACAGCTTTCATTTCTCTTATACAAACCCACAGCACAACGAAACTCTGGTGAAGAGGGCTTTGACTGACAGTTTAACGATGAAGAGGGCTATCAGGTAAGTCTAACGATGAAGCATCAAATTCAGCAACGATAATTTGGTTTAAATGCAGAGAGAAATGACAGGGACTGTGCCACAAACCATGCAAGGTTAAACAGGAAATCAAAGAACAAGGATTTTAGAAGCCGCATGTTGGTGCAATAACCAAGCATGGGCTATCAGGGAAAAAGCACTTAATACATTTAAATACATTTTTTTATACAGTAGCACAACAAAACCAACAGCTTACCTGTTTGCAGGTAAAAATCATTATAACAATGAACAGAGTAGAGCAGAGTTTCGAAGCAGAAAATTCTGCCATTGACTTCTACACAATCTCGGCAAGTTTTAGCCATTTGGCCACATAGTAAAACTGTGAAAAGTTGCAACTTTTTTTTCTATAACTTAGCGCTAAAAATCTGAATTGGGAAAAAAAAATTAGAGAGTTAGTAAATGTCCCCCTAAAACCATGAAAATCTGAATGTTGATGAAAGGGCCTCCTATATCACTACATTGACAAAAAAGTATATACTGTATATATATATACGCATGTAAAAAAATGCTGATGCACACCAGGAACATTTTATCAAAAAAAGATACTCATTTCATTTGGATCGACGTTTCTGTCCTCACCCGGTCCCGGGTGAGGACAGAAACGTCGATCCAAATAAAATGAGTATCTTTTTTGATAAAATGTTCCTGATGGTGCATCAGCATTTTTTTTTTACATATTTATATTATCTCTCTGATTGGCACCCAGGTTGTAACTCCTATAAGTGTGTGTGCCTCAGCCTTTTTCTATATATATATAAATAAATACAGTATAAATATACAATGCTTATTTTGTTGCTCTCCTTAACAAGTCCATGTGTTTACATGTACCAGTCAAATCTGCCCATAAAACAGAAGACCAGCACAGATAAATTTGAACACTGTTACTTTTCAGCACCTTCTTAGACTTGCGACATGAGAGACACAAGCTCAGGCTACGATCGGCATCAATTTCCAAATAGCAATACAATAATTCCTTTTGTAGGTAACTAATAGCTATGTACATAGTAACTGGTATCTCCTAGCTAACAATATTCCTTAAAGGCTCTCAGCTGACTGGCAGAATCTGTAGGTCTCAATTAGCATTGATACAGGGTCATTTAACAGAGACTAGTTTTTTGAAGCCTATCCAGCCAATGTTCAGTTTACCTTTCAGACTAGAATTTAGATCCGCGAAGATAGTGTCAGATAACTAATTCCTTACAGAGCCCGGAAATGCCAGATTAAATAAAGCTGTTCAAACATCCTTCTTGGCCTTCTTAAAGTCGGTGGTCTGCTATAGTTTTTAGCATGATCACATTGTCTTTTGCTGGGCACAATATCTTCTATAGAAAAGCTAGTGAACAAAGACAAAAGAATGACACTGAATATCATTCAGATCTTTAGCCTTGGTCATCAACCAAAAAAGTTTTTGTGTCCTTTGTTAGTAGGTGGTCTGTAAGAAACCTCTGTGTATACCTGAATGTCATCTGATCTGGGTAAAAGCCTGCAAAAAAGTCATGCACAGAACAAACATAAGATGTCCTGAAACCTGCTAGAATTCTCCTGATCTTCATTATATTATGTCAAGTTGCCTAAAGTGAATGTATCATTTTAATACATATGCTATAGTCTTGTGAATGGTTATGTTAGAATTAAAAATAATAATAAAAAAGATTAAAAAAATAGCAATGGTGATTTCCATATTTATTGTCAGTAAGTACACTAGGGAATATCAACACTGCCATTAAGAGATCTTCATGCTACTATTTATTTAAATACTGCAAATGAGACATAAACGCTTTTATGCTACCTGTTTATGGAAAACACTCAGATAAAGGATAATATAACAGGATAACATAAGGAGGTAACTTCCACAGTGACATCATGCCCATCACCATATAGGCATACTGTATGTATGGGATGTTAAATAACCAAGAGACTGGACTTTTTTGCTACATCAAAGCCGGCTGAACTGTCACATTCTACGGATTTTCCAATATGTTGCCAGCGAAATGATTGGCAGATATTATGCAACAATATGCAACAAAAAGATATTTTATAACTTGTGTATGTTTCACAGACATTTGCAGATACAAATGAGTCCTCTGTAATTACACATATCCACCTGTTTCGAAATAGGTTACTTTGCCTGGAGGGGGGGCAGCAAACAGGGCAAAAGGAAGTGGGAACTAATTTTGTAAATAAAATCTACAACATACATTATTCTGGTCACCCTCTTCTAAGACTTTTCGAGTTTTTTTTTATATATACGGAAGGTGAAAGTGTATTTCTTAGTTCTACTTCTAGCTTATGTTAACATGTTGCACTTAAGTACTACTAGTATTTCTTAGCATTCTCATACTTATTTGTCAAAATTGGTACCCTTAAACCTACAAAGAGCTTGCTGGTTACAGAGGCCTAGACTCATGATGGTTTATTTACAGTATCTGCAATTCATCCTATTTACTATTGCTCTGCTACTAAAACAAGTCTTCCTGTAGCAAACTCTGATTTATACACAGAAAGTCCAACATTCAACTTAATACGAATCTTCTTATAAACATAAATCAGCGTTATCTGCAACAATCAGTCCTTCAGAAATCATAATGATGCTCTAATTAATTTTGTGCTGGTAATCACATCTCTTAATATCCCTTCAGAAATCCCCCCCACTACTAATGAAGGGCCTATGGGGCTAGCATTTTCTGGTTGCCATCTTGTTCCTTTTCATATATCGGCATTAACCCATCTTTGCTGTGGGCTCTAAAAAGTCTTTTACTAATATTTGATAACTAAGGTTACTAAAACACCAACTGTAAATCCTCAGTACATCATTGTATCTAATTCATTTAGTATTTAAATCACGTTTGTCTTGAACCCTAACATATTTTTCTCCAATAAAATGGTATTATGATATTAGAAATAGTATCTGCTATAATTGCCTCAGGACGTGACCGATATACCCACAATAACATTTCTCATTACCTCCTACATAATTATTAATCCTGCAAATGTTGTTTGTCAGCAGGTTCTAGTGCCAGTAATAAAACCTTTGAGTGTGGGTCTTACTCATTTGGAACAACCTCATGCTCACCTAAAACGCTCATTTGTTAAGCAATGATTTTTGCTCGCCTAACTGCCATACCTCATCCGCCACCACTGTGCTGCCTTTAATTTCTTAGAGGAAGTTCTGAATGCAATTCCTTGTGAACCTCCGTCACTTTCAAGTCTCTCCTTGTTCATTTCTTTAAAGCTCTACAACAAACACAACCCCATATGCTTATATTAGCTAATCTGGTATTAAACATATTGGCTGTGCAAAATGTTGGCACCTATTAATAAATGTTTTCATTTTTTATTCTTTTTTTACCCTTACTTTAGATTCTTCCTTTGACTACATAAGCAACAGCTGCCTAGTTTCCTCTTCAGAGCTGGATCTAATACGGCTACAAAAATCTAGGTCAAAACACTTGGAATGCATGAATATCAAAGAGAGTTTTCAAAACAGCAAATGAATACATCTTTAACTGGTGACATTTTCCTGTAGCATATGGTTGGAAACTCATGGGACTGCATGCTTTTTGATGAATATGTTCCGTCAAAAACTAAGGAATGGCAGTGGGCATATGTCACCTTCTGTTTTGCTTTATGAAATGATAATGGAAACTCATAGAAGGATACCATTATCACAAGACTTTTTTTTTACCTTTTGTCCAATCCCGAAGTAGCACAATGTCTATGGACCCAAGTAACAAAACTCCTTAGTAGTGATATTGTATAAAAGATAACCGTCAAAGGTGAATAGCTTTAAAAGCAGATGCTGGTATCAGGCATCAAGAAAGAGTAGTACTTGAGATACAATGCACCTCTGTCCTTGAAGAGAAAGGAATGTGTGTGCAGACAGAATGCAAGGCATGACACCTCTGACACCATTCAGTCTTGGTAAAATAATTACAGTTTTATTCTTAACAGTCCACAACAGAATGTATTTGTGGTAGATACAAGTTCAAAGTATTGTAAATTCAACTTTCAGAACTTTAAATTCAGTTTTATAGATAATAAAATGATTGACAGATGCATAATTAAAAGGTTGACAAAACATTTATACAACAATGCAAATAAAAAACCTCCAAAATTGTTTCTTAGCATTTCAACCCTTCTTTTCAAAGGCCAAGAAACCAAGATCTGTAGACCACTGAGCTTCAGAAGGCAACTTTAGTGGCTTCAGCCTCTACCAGTCTATGCTAGTACAGCAGCTTTCCGATATAGTATGAATGAATGTCGGCTTATTGAGCGTTTTTGAAGGACATTTTCTATTATAAAACCAGGGACTCTTCTGTATAACTGGTGTCTATTCCAAGCCAGCATGAAATGACTTGCGCAGATAACCTATGTTTACAAGGGAGTAAAAAAATCTGGCAAAAATATAGCAAAGTAACATGGGGTGCTATAAAGTGAGGGATGGGGCTGCATGCTTGAGCTGCTGATAAAAGTACTGGCAATTCTAAGTGTACTTGTTAAAATGGAAAACCATAGCAAGCTCATATTTGCAAATAAAGTCAAATTATACATAGAAACAGAGTTTTTGTGTATTGCATTGGTTTTTACAGCAATACATACTGTAGATAGTTTCTAGTGGGGACAGTATCAGATGCTTTTTTTGCCAAATACTGTACATTTGCAACCAGGAACAATGGTAAATGGGTAACTAGTGTTGATGTTAGCTGCAAATAGATGAATAAAGTCTTAAAAATATGCACATTAGCTATGAGCAAATATCCTTAAATAAAGGAGTTTCCCATTAACTGTTACTTTAAACCTAATGGCTTTATACATTTTCCTCGAGATAACAAAACAGCAGATATTTGCCAGGGCAAGACTAGGGATGATGGTGAGGAAACTGGAGAAGATAAGGTGTGTGTGTGTGTGGTTGGGGGGGGGGGGTTGAGGATGCCAGTTGGTCACAAAGATTCTTGTGATTTCAAACCTGTGGACCTTTGGCTATTATTAAATTATAACTCTCAGAATATTTGGTTGCCCAGAGGTGTGGCAGGTCTAGTTTAACAGGAGCTTGAGAGCTGCACATTGGCCATCACTGATTTAAAAACAAAAACACCCGTACCAAAAAAATATTAGCAAACATAATCATTTGTACATTCTCATGGCCTTACTGCCTGTATGTCCCCAGACCTAGAGAAATACATTCTTCTTTGCTCATTCAAATTACCCCTTGTCTATTGAAAATCCTATAGAGAAAGACTAACATGCTGCACTTAATACCACTCTAGGGTACTGTACCATCAGCTATTCATAGGGCTGCCTTTGTTCAGGGCAATAGCCCAAACATTTGGATCTGGTATTGTACTGAGGAAGAACTGGGTGACTTTTCTTAATGCCTTAATGTTTTGTTCATGCATCACATACGCACCAACAATGTGCATCGGCAGATTAAATTTTCGCTTTGGATAGATAAAGAGCACAGGTAGTAAATTGCAAATTTGGGCATGAATGGCCATCTTATATCATAAACTTCTGGGACAGAATAATGCCACACAGAATTCCCTCAGATGAATCTCATGCAGTTACTAGATTATCAAACCAATTACTTATATAAGGCAATGTTGTGTCTGGTACATATTTGTGTGGTTACAAAACAGAAGGCTTAAAATTAGGGTACTTTCCAAAAGAATTTCATTGGCAAGGAAAAGGTGGCATGTACCAAATAATATAATATAATATAGTAGTCACCCTCAAATTGCAAATTGATAACTTTTTTTTTAAAGTTTACCAAACAAGCTAAATATTTATCTGCATCACTGAAAATAAATTGAACACCGCAAAGGAAAAGTTGAGATATTAATTACGTGTTCACTGCCAATGTAGCGGAAAATGTAATTTATACCGTCGTCAGCTTGCAAAAAACGCATGCTTAATTTAAGAACTAAGATTATTCAAATAACATTTTCAATTTGATTATTTGTTTAATTGAAATGTAACTCTCCCAGACAACACTGATTGTGCGAATTACACATCACAAACTGAACAATAGTTAGCTAACAGCTTCTGGCTAGAAACAGCTGTCTGGAGTGTATATTCAGCTACATGTAAAGAAAGCAGCAAGGGACATGTGAATCCCTGTGAATTCTAAAGTCACACATGGAACTTACCCACAATTCCACATTTTTCCTAGAATATTTTGACCTTATTACACTTGGGCCTTTGCATGATGAAAATCAGAACTGCTTCATTTTTTCCCAAATATTTTTTCCCCTTGTTCTTGTCACAGTAGAGTAGAAATAAATCATATTTTGTTTACATCGCAAAAACATATTTGTCAAAATTGTAACCACACATTGTAGAATTTAGTCTAAAGATCCAAAGAAGGTAAACCTATTTATTCATTAAATTAATTAATAATAATAATACAAGACAATACATAAATTAGAAATGTACATAATTTGTGTGTGCATGAGTCCAGTTCACTTGGATTCTTCAAGTCAGTCCATAATAGACCAGGGAAATTTCAGTGTAATTGCAAATGCATACAAATGATTGTCTATTGCAACTTACACCCAATGCAACACTAAAGATTATTGTAAATCATTCAAAAAATTGAGCCGATCGACTTCAGAGTGAGTGTGGCATTGCTTCTGTCTCGCCATTGTGTGCATCAGTAATGTGTTAGCGTGTATTTCATTTGGTGCAAGTCAGTTGTGGCCATGGGGGCAACCTATTAGAAGAGCTCTGGAATTACTAACAGGTCTAGGTTGATGGTATATCCAGGGTCCACCTGTGAACATGAGTGTATTGCACACAATTCATTAGTACTTTTGTGTATAGTGTCAATGTGTGCTTCAGTTTGCATTCATTTTAGTGCCTCTTACTTTTCATTAAAACATTCTTAAACAAGTTAGATTCATATTTGAGCTTGCATTCACACTGATGCTAAATCTAAGCACTCTTATGTGTACAAGAGTACAAAAATGTCTGGTCCGTGCAATTTTCTAGGAAGGGACACTTATACCAATGCACACAATTTGATTTTAAAAACTATAGCTTGTGTCTGCCCTATTGCACAACTGAATGCCAGTAAACCCACTTTGTTAATTAAGAGCACTGAAAGTGTTCTAAGATCCAGCTTGCAAAATGGTCTTTTTTCAGTCTAGCTAAAAGATGCTTACAGACAAGTTCGGACTAGGATTAAAATAGGCCCTGGCATTTCAAGTACACAGAGGCCCAAACAGACCCATTAAATAGTGACTGTCTATGGCACCTTACAGCAGCCTGTCTGGCATTTGTCAGAATCCACAGATTGCCAGTCCTGGCCAAATCTGTGTACAATACAGGGTGTATTGATGTATTCTTGTGCCCCATGTTTGTGTGTAAATATTTAGCAGGCAAATCAACTAAAACCTCCTCGTTCCATGGACCTTGAAGCCAAAATTACCCCCAATTCACAGGTATTTCCAAATTTAGCACATCAACAATGTGCAGGATGAAACACTGATCCATTTCTTTGTCCCAGAGAAACAGGGGAATTCAGAAGGTGAGTGGACATCAGTTTCCCTTTAAGCAAATGCTGTTCACCAATGGCTTTTGTTATTCATTTTAATAAGAAATAAATATCTGATTATGGCTGGTAGCTCACACATTGAAGAGGCACATTTAAGTGCCAAGAGTGCAGTATCCCCATGATTTTTCTTATGATTCTAGTATGAGGTCTGACAAGTGCTTACATGAATATATCCTAATTCTTTTAAGAACGCTTCCAAAGGGCTTCAATTCATTTTTTATTTGAACAACAGAACAGCCAAAGAAAAAAAAGAAAAACAAAGAATATATTTCAAACCAGAGCCTTTTAAATTGCACCCTGAGACTTCAAAGGATCCACTGAAAAATAAACCAGCAAGCGTTTCCCCTTTAAAAGATGAAACCACATTTACACAGGCACCCCATTACACTTCTAACCACTGCATCAGAGATATAGTGATAGGATGGGATTTTCTTTGTTAAAAATGTAAGAAGCATGGAGAGATAATCGTTGTAGCCTCAAAAGCCTGCACAAAGCGCAATGACATGTCGAGTGAATTGCAACACTGTTTTAATAACGGTTTCGAAAGAAATCAGAAAAGTTAATCATGTGTGGACAGAGGGTTAAGAAGTAATGTAACAGACTATTAAGTTTAATATAAATATGTGATATAAGCATATGCAGACAGTCATTAGCATAAATTCACGTTACAGGAGATTACTGTAGCATACAGCTAAATGGATTTATCGAGTGAGGTTGTAGCATGAAATCACAGACTCACAGGGTCAGAAAGCCACATAGCGGAAAACACAGAGACGCTGACACAACTTCAATATTTTTCAAATTGTGTTTTGCCACCAAATATTAATTAGGAAGGACTGCTAGCCCTTTATCAGTCTCCAAACACAAGTTATTGATGGCATTTATTATTTTGTCGCTAAAATGCACCAAAATATATTTATTTGGTGTAAGTCTGGGTGAAAATACTGTAATATAAACATCTGCTTGTTATATAAAGAAATAGGGGCAGTCCCTTGTCTCAGTCTAGGGCTCCACTTACTTACATTTGGGTGTAGATGTTTCTGGACCCTGGCATTCCTGATGCAAATATATATATATACTGTATGTACACAGAGTCCATAGAATTTCTGCCCACTATAACAACAAATGACCTGGGTGCTACCTAGTTGTGCCAAAATATACAAAATTCAAAAATATACAGGTGCACACCAGTTAAAATTAAAAAAAACCAAAAGCTTATTTATTCCATTTTAAAAATAATAGGTCTGTTATGTTATATTGTTTTTTTTTTAATTTTGTGTGCACCTGTCACCTATATATATATATATATACTGTATATACAAATGAAAAAATGGAGCACTCATGTCTCAAGGCATCTCAAGATCTTGAAAAAGGTCCTCTTAGCAGGACCGAAATGTTGACAAACTAATAAAAGCTTTTTCACTCATTTGTAAGTCCCATGACTGCTCTATTTTTTCATGTGGATATTCATTCCTCTTGGATGCACCTGGATGCACCATTTATTATGTGTGTGTGTATATATATATATATATATATATATATATATATCAAAATAAAACAGCCAGCACCAAGGGTCTTTGTGTTTCAAAAAATCTCTCGTGTATTAAAATTGCATGTACAACCGACGTTTCGGTCCCTTTTGGGACCTTTTTCAAGGTGCAAATACATACAGCAACTCAGTTTAAATAGCCTCCTCCCATGAATCCAGGGAGGGCCAGTGACATCAAATGCCCTTGTGGGCTAATATATTGTGGAAAAACAAACAGACAATTGAAAGATAGGATCAGTATGCACCGCTCCACTATACGGGCAGCATTGGATCCCGAGTATGATAAAAAGAAGGGGAAACAGGATATCTCAAAGCAACCGATTGCACAGCATTGGGCAAAAGCGAGACATTCTATTTCTTCTTTTAAATGTATGCCAATAGACTGTGTAAAAATCCCAAGGAGAGGGGGAGATATCAATCGACTGTTATTGCAAAAGGAGGCCTTCTGGATTCACAAGCTGGGATGTGTTGCACCGAGGGGACTGAACACCACGTTGCAATTGAACTGTTTTTTGACAGAAAAATAATACCTATTAAGATGTATTACTGTATTATATTGACCCGGGTATAGGTACTATAAATGTCATATAATCTATATGAATGTATTATATTTAAGCAAGGTAAAACTGTACGAATAGGAGTCAATGGGTTAATAATATGGGAAACTTTGGGACCATGGACATAGGAAACTGTGCATAGTCATGTATTGTTTTTAAATTTTACTAATTTAGCAAAATTGCACTTTATATGGTTTACATAATGTTCACATAATATACAATGTTGCACGAGTATTTATAGATGTGGGGGCAATTTTATACACATGTATGCTGTTTAATATCGTTGCAGTTTTAACTAGATTGGGGTATTGAATATGTGCAACAGATTTATTATGAAGTATGAATGCACTTTTATAAAATATATAATTAGTATATGGTATTAATGGTCACTATGGGGTTAATATGCATATGATGTCACTGGCCCTCCCTGGATTCATGGGAGGAGGCTATTTAAACTGAGTTGCTGTATGTATTTGCACCTTGAAAAAGGTCCCAAAAGGGACCGAAACGTCGGTTGTACATGCAATTTTAATACACGAGAGATTTTTTGAAACACAAAGACCCTTGGTGCTGGCTGTTTTATTTTGATATTTATATGATATCCCGTGCACAGGGGCAACTGCAGAGCAGCAGATTTTGGAGTGTGGTGCTGTCGTGTGGACTGTTTTATATATATATATATATATATATATGTAACCCCTACTTGGCTGTAAAACAGTCAAACCCAAGCTAGAATAGGTTAGGGGATGGGGTACATGCGACTCTCTTAGACAGGATGGGCCTTCGCTATGTGTATGTAACCTGGGGTGTAGTGTAACTACAACTCACTGAGCTGTGTGCAGAGTAAAATAGCAAATAATGGACGCCAGAAGGTTCTTGATGGTGAACAAATGGTAACTGGGTTTATTGTCAGAGACAAATCAAGATGCAGGATTATCGTATATACTCACACAGCAGATGTAACACGTAGTATTATACTCCGAAGACAACAAGAAGAGAATGCCACCGGTTTATCCCACCTCTCTGGGAGACTGGGCAGAGTAAAGCACCTGGTCAGCTCGGCACCCCATTGGAAGCAGTCTGGATTAATACCTCAGTCCTCAGGTTGAATACCTTTAGCTTTAGGAGTCCTACAGTCGACTGTGGATCAGGGTTAAGGTACTGCCTGTATCCTGTGTCTTAACCGTGGCCCTATGCTGGGGCAACAGTGCCTGTATGGAAGAGTACTTCCGGCTACTTTCCTTGGTGGAGCCAAAAACTGCTCTTGCTTTCTTCACCTAACTATCTCATTTTTCTAGAAAGTGTTCGATATACTATATAACTGGTCCTCATTTACGGGGTCCCTGTCCCCGACTTCACTAGAGTATAAAATGGGTACTCTAGGGTAGACATGGGTTTACTGGGGCCCTGTTGATCCCAGGCTCAGTGGACCTTCCACCTGAGACACAGAGGCAGCCAAAGAGGAAGACACACACCTTTGCTAAACACTATATGAGAGTGCAAAGGGAGTGGTCAACCAAATAACCAATAAGGCACAAAGGCAAAACTATAAACTGGAAACATGGGTCTTTGCCCAGTAACAGCATAAACTCAGGAAGTTGTAGGGTTTAAAGCCATAGTTACATGTTAACCCTATGGGTCCTTACATGGCAACGTGGGCATGTTCCTCATTGTGCACATATGTGTATATTAACACTGCCCTTTAAAAGAATGCCCAGCAGACCAGACTAGGTTATCACGGTTTATCCCCAGTGCTTAGCTTACTTCTGTTTCCTAAACCTTTTTTGGTGACCCAGTATGTTACTGATTGCATTAATCCTTGCCTGTTTATCTGCCTGCTTTGACTCGGATCTGTCTGACCTCGCTTTTTTCTTTACCCCTGAATTCTATTATCATGCCGATTGGTCATTTAGTCAAATCAGACAGGTTAGAAGATTTTGGTCGGATAACAATAAAATCTGTGCCTGTATTGTGTATCTGCCGATATCCTTGGGGGACCTACAATACTTTTCCAGGAAGTCACTTTCGTACAATTGGTGTCTGCCAACTATTTCATGTTCAGATCATTCTCTGATTTGTTATTTTTAGTACTTTATACTACAATTTCAGTCTGAATTTTAGTTTTAGATGGTTGCATCTAAACGTATGATCAATATCTGAATTTTCATCAGAAGAAGACTAAAATCTGAATGTGTATGGCCTAACCCTTGAGACTTTTTTGCCTGATAATCAGATAGTAAAGTGTTTTTAAAACAGTTTTGTCACACATAGGGGCTGATTTACTAATCCACGAACGGTCCGAAGGCGTCCGAATGCGTTTTTTTCGTAATGATCTGTATTTTGCGATTTTTTCGTAGCCATTACGACTGTTTCGCAAAATGTTGTGACTTTTTCGTAGTGCTACGACTTGCGTGAAAAGTCGCGACTTTTTCGCAGCTTTCGCGCCGAGTACGAAAGTTTCGGATTCATTCAAGCTTCAGTATAGTGACTTTTCTTGGGCCAGGTTGGAGCTGCAGAGTGCCATTGAGCCCTATGGGAGACTTTCCTTGGGCCAGGTTGGAGCTGCAGAGTGCCATTGAGTCCTATGGGAGGCTTTCCTTGGGCCAGGTTGGAGCTGCAGAGTGCCATTGAGTCCTATGGGAGACTTTCCTTGGGCCAGGTTGGAGCTGCAGAGTGCCATTGAGCCCTATGGGAGACTTTCCTTGGGCCGGGTTGGAGCTGCAGAGTGCCATTGAGTCCTATGGGAGACTTTCCTTGGGCCAGGTTGGAGCTGCAGAGTGCCATTGAGCCCTATGGGAGACTTTTCTTGGGCCAGGTTGGAGCTGCAGAGTGCCATTGAGCCCTATGGGAGACTTTCCTTGGGCCAGGTTGGAGCTGCAGAGTGCCATTGAGCCCTATTGGAGGCTTTCCTTGGGCCGGGTTGGAGCTGCAGAGTGCCATTGAGCCCTATGGGAGACTTTCCTTGGGCCAGGTTGGAGCTGCAGAGTGCCATTGATCCCTATGGGAGACTTTTCTTGGGCCAGGTTGGAGCTGCAGAGTGCCATTGAGCCCTATGGGAGACTTTCCTTGGGCCGGGTTGGAGCTGCAGAGTGCCATTGAGTCCTATGGGAGACTTTCCTTGGGCCAGGTTGGAGCTGCAGAGTGCCATTGAGCCCTATAGGAGACTTTCCTTGGGCCAGGTTGGAGCTGCAGAGTGCCATTGAGCCCTATGGGAGACTTTCCTTGGGCCAGGTTGGAGCTGCAGAGTGCCATCGAGTCCTATGGGAGGCTTCCAAAATCATGCTAAGTCTGAAAGTTTCGCCCACCGCTTACAAGCGCTCAAAACGAAAAAGTTGCGACAAGATACGAGCAAATCGTAATGGCTACGAAAAAGTCGCGACAATTTACGAAAAGTCGTAACGGCGACGAAAAAAATCGCAAAAAATACGAAAAAGTCGCAAAATGTTCGTTTTCCAATCAGAATTTTTCCAATTCGTATTCGTGGGTTAGTAAATCAGCCCCATAATCTATCTTTCTAACAGAGCATTTAGGGAACCTATTGTTTCCTTCACCACAGGAGTTTGAGCTTAGTTAAGCAAACAAAACACCTCAAATGTAAATTTATTATAAGTGTAACATGTAATATTATGCAAATCGGATCTAGTTAGTGACAGAACTCTGCCCAGTTAAACATGAACAATCTGTAAATAGGGAAATTTGAGGATGATAGTGTCTCTTTAAATAGTAACAGCTGTGATTCCATGGAAAAACCAAGCATGCACTTTAGGATACCAGGTTTATTTAAAAAAAAAAAATCACAATGCCATAGACTTTAGCTTGAGGTTCTTACTGAATATTTGTATTATTCTTTCATTCCAAATCAATTTGGAATTGTAAAGAAGCCAGTTGCTGGAATTGCTTCTGTTTCCTTTCATTTCCCCATGGGTAGGTATTTGTTTGTTTCTCTTGCAGCTTATTCATTTTTCTTGGCTGGCAGAATGGAAGTGTATTGGGTTACTACCGGGGTGCCCAGCTGCCAGGAGAAGATAGAGCATTTTTCTTTGATGACTGCCTAGTTTAAAGTTGTAGACCATCTTTGAAAATTTGCGTCATTACCACAATATTCTACTGTGCATATGTAATATTTGTGTTTAGGAGTGGGAATGTTCTTTTCCTCATCCCCTCCCTTAAGGTGCACCATGACAGTATTTTTTATTTTTAGAAAATAGGGCATTGAGGTTCCTTTTTGGCAGGTATAATTTTTAGTAATTAGGGAATCTGTCCCGTTTTACTTTGCTGAAAAATCCACAAAACTGCTAAAAAATTTGTGAAATGTGGCTGCTGTATGACTTTTTTGACGCACAGATTTTCCAACACGACTGAAGTTTATTTAACGTGACCACAACATTTTTGATGAGACTTTTTGATGTAACTGCAACTTTTTTCCGCACTCTGAGAATTTTTCTTACAACAAATTTTTGCTGCCGTTACGCGAAAAAATTTGCCAAAGGAATTTTGCAGCAAATCCATGCCTGGCAAAAAATTTTGCTTATCACTAATCATTTTGCTTTGAATGCTATGCATTTTAAGGCATGGGAATTAAAGCTTAATCTCCCTACTTCAAGAGAGTTCTATATTTAGCAGGTAGTGCCAAATTAATACACATGAACAGCTAAACTAGTGCTAATGGATGTTATCCCCCCAATGAAACAAAAATGGATGGCACAATAGTCAAATTATCTAATTTCTTATAAAAGGTCTCAGAGACTGGTGTGTTTCCAATCATCATAAAACTGGATAGTATAGCACCATGAGATATTTAATTTCATTTATTTTCTGTGTCAGAAAGGGATAATATTAATAAGTGGAATCATAGCAAAATTCTGGTTGGAGTTATCTAAAAAAATATTCCCCCTAAATGAAGCTTGGACCTGTGAAAAGTAGACTCAATTTCCCAATAGGGGGATCTGAGGGAAACTACAAGGGTCAATCTTAGTATTGATTATGAATATTCTAGGTTTCCTCCAGTTTACTGTTATACTAGAGTATTCACAAACCCTTCAACCAAGGGAAGAATAGACTGTAGAGGGACCAGGGTCATTGTAAAACATAATGTAAAACATCATCTGCATAAAGAGAGATTTGTTTCTCTACATTTCCTAAGTACATACCCTTAACAATAGGTAAAGTCCAAATTAGTATAGCTAGTACTGTAGCTCTATTGCCAAGACAAATAGGAGCGCTGACAATGGGTATCCCTGTCTAGTGCCCCTTGCTAGTTGGAACTGGTGGCAGAGTATATAATAACCCTTATTTGAGCCACATCAAGTGATACCACTACTCTGGAGTCCATATCCTTGTTAGTTGCATGTCGTATACAGTCTTCTTATGTTTATATTGATGGATCTCTCTGGAATGCAGCTACACTGGCCAGCATGTACAATTTCAGTAATTACTTGTTTTAGCCTATTGGTTAGGATAGAAGCCTGGGGATAAAACCCCATGTATATTGGGGCTTCATTAAAGGAAGATGCCAAGTTACCTTGCTCAACTTAATCATATAGGGAATTTTTTATAGATGATGTTAGTTCACATGCATATTTTTTGTACCAGTCTGTGGGAAACCAGTCGGGGTCTAGAGCTTTCTTAATAGACAAATAATATTTGCTCCTCCTTTGTTGGAGTATTCTATAGCATTTTTAGGTCATAGAATTGAAATGTTGTCCAGGTATAGTCTTGGTAAAGTTATTTGGGCCAGAAGCAACATCACCTATGCTTGTTTGGAGTCTAAGTACCGCAGATGAGAAGAGGAGGAGTTTGATTTGTTTTGGTCCTAGTATGAACAAGTGTGCAGCCTTATATGCTTGCAGATTAGCTGCTGAGTGGGCTATTATATACTGAGATTCTGCCTGGGAGAAAGTTGCTTGTGTCTAATTTCTGTCACTGAAACTGCCCTTGCACCTGCAATGGTGTAAATAAGGAGTCCCACCACAATGGTCCTGAAGACCTCCCAGAGTATAGGAGGGGTTGCTGTTCTGTCATTTAGTTTCCAGTAACCTGCCGTTGGTTGCTAAGAGGTCTTCTGTGAGATTTATTTTATTGCCACAGTGTTACAGGTGAAGCAGTAGCACAAGAAGGCTTTGCATCTTGGTTTTTCCATCACCGAAGGTCTGTGAACTGCTTAGCTTTAATCTTCTAGTCTTCTATCATTCTCTGGGGCTAAAAGTAGCGTTAAAGTTGCCAGTAAGCAGGGGGGGGCAGTGAAATGTTTAGCGAACCTGGTGATCAGAAGATCAAGCAGCATTGCTGAAAGGGGTGGCGGGATATATAGACTAAACAGGTTAATGAGTTGGTTTGCAATAATGCAGGAGGTGAAAACATTTCCTAGCTATAAATCTCTTTCTTAAATATACATAATCAGAAAATGTTTTGTTCCTTAATATGGAACCATATTAAAATAAACAAAAAAAGCATAAACATAAAAAGCAGCTTCCCAACACCGATAGGCAAAGGGGAGGGGGTCGCAACACAGTCAGCAGGAATATAAAAAGAGGTGTGTTACATCCAATAAGAAATGCTGCAAATCAGAGTGGGGGGAAATATGGTCCAAATCTGCAAATAATGAGTAAAGAACCGTAGTATATAAATACTTCAATGAGCTGAAGTAACTCAGATTTTCACTTTGGATGATTTATCACCTCTGATATAATAAAGCTAGGCCAAAGGTCAATTCCTCATCTTAAATTCCATCCAATGCACCTTCTCCTTTTATGTCTTCTCTTAACCCTTTAGATGCCGAGAGAATTTGCATTCGCCGGCGCTGTTGATAGGTAACCTTTCGCTGACCTTTGGAAAAAACAAATGCCTTCATATGCTGCAATGATCAAAAGCCATGGTGGAAAGTGTTCTTTGAGAATTATTTATACTTTATTTATACAGAGTATGCTGTCAATAATGCATTGGATATTAAGCAGGCTCTTTGAACTCCGCATACCATGGTCATTTTTTCCCTCTTTATTGTTTGCCTCAAATACAGTTTTCCACATGAATTGCATGTTTTAAATGCAATCACCATTTTAAGGGAGTTTCATTCTGACACTTTATCAGGGTTGGGTTTATTTTTGCAGGACATAAGAGTTGCCAATTTAACTGGCAAGCCAACTTTCTAGTGCCCCAATATGTCTTTCTCCCCATTATACCCACTCTCAATATTAATTACTTTTTCATCCCTGGCAAATGCCTAAGTAGTATTCCTTACAATTAACAAATCCTCTCTTAAATTCTCAGTATTCTGTGTGTGCCATACTCTGCCTGCCCTATGCTGCCTGTGTGTGCCATACTCTGCCTGCCCTATGTTGCCTGTTTGTGCCATACTCTGCCTGCCCTATGCTGCCTGTGTGTGCCATACTCTGCTTGCCCTATGCTGCCTGTGTTTGCCACACTTTGCCTGCCCTACGCTGCCTGTGTGTGCCATACTCTGCCTGCCCTACGCTGCCTGTGTGTGCTATACTCTGCCTGCCCTACGCTGCCTGTGTGTGCCATACTCTTCCTGCCCTATGCTGCCTGTGTGCACCACACTTTGCCTTCCATACCCTGCCTGTGTGTGCCATATGCTGCCTGTCCTACCTTGCCTGTGTGTGTGCGCCATACTCTACCTGCCCTACCCTGCCTGTGTGTCATACTCTGCCTGCCCTTTGCCCCCAGTGTGTGCCATACTCTGCCTGCCTTATGCTGCCTGTGTGTGCAGTGACCACCATTAATGCGGATATGGTTTGTGTTAATATGAGTGTGGTTTAAAAAAGGGAAGAGGCCAAAGCTGACTTCCATTACCGGCCCTCCACCACATAGGCCAGACAAATTCCAATATAAATATCTATAGCTACAGGTTATACGTTATCCAGAAATTGATTATACAGAAAGCTCCAAATTACAGGAAGACCGTCCATTCTCAGCAAATAATTCTAATTTTTGAAAATGATTTCCTTTTTTTATTTAATAATAAAAACCTTGTACTTGATCCTAACTAAACTACATGAATTCTTATTGGTGGCAAAAATAATCCTATCGGGTTAAAATGATTTTTAGAAGACATAAAGTATGGAGATCCATATTACAGAAATTTCTTATCTGGAAAGCCCCAGGTCGCAACCTGGATAATAGATCCTGTACCTGTATCTCTTATTCTCTCTGCATACATATACTGTATATGCATGCACACAGCCTTGGGATTTGCACAGCATATGAATACATTTTGAATCATACTTGTTAACCTATGTGCAATGAATTGTATGTATATTGACATCTGGGTGAAGTCCTTGGGTTATTGGAATGCTATTTACATTTAATGCCTCTAATTGGAAAAAAAATAAAAATAATATATATAAATATGTATGTATATGATCAAGTAAAACGTGCTGTTTTATTATTACAGACATGAAGGGAATCAAATTTAAAAATTAATCATTTCATTATAATGGAGTCTCTGGGAGATGGCCTTCCTATAATTCAGAGCTTTCTGGATCAAGGGTTTCCAGATAACAGGTCCCATACATGTATATGCTTATATGTATTTATATGTGTGTATGTCACACAAATAAAAAGGGGTTAATAGTGCATGGATGTGTGTGGTTTGTGTGTACAAATCAGTTCTTCATTGAAAATTCATATTTACATTAAACTTTAATAGAAACACTTGGGCACTCTGGGCAATCAATGGGTTAAGACAGATCAGTAGCGCATGTTTCGTGACCCAAGAATGCTTTATAAAATGTACTCATTACCATCCGAGCAAGCGAATGAGTAGCTGTGAGCTGCAGCTTAAGCGCTGATGGGATTGTGTGCAAGCCCTAACGTGGCCAAGGTATTTAAATTTTGATTTTTGTAATGGGTTTTGACATGTTTCATTTCCTCCGAGGGAGCACTGGAGACCTCTGAAAGTAAATGTTGCTAAAAAGTCATCAAGCCAGAATATTAAAATGCCATCAGAAGAAAATTTCACTAATGCAATCGGCCAGGGCATCGGGTACCAGAGCGAAAAGGGGAAAGCCATAGGTCTTGATTCTTATAGTGAAACATTATTTGTTCCTCCTCACTGACTGTTTCTCTAAATAAATTATTTAAAATCTTATTTCTTTTTCTCATGGCCCTTTTAAAGTCCAGGGAAGCAATTTCTTCTGTTTCAGGTTTTTCAGTAGTCGCCTTTGCATCGCCTGGTTATGTATTTCCATCCGCTCTTCATTATGTGTACGGGCGGCACGGCGCTGTATTCATAATAATATTGTTCCGTTAATGAAGTTTATTACAAATCAGTAGGGTAAGGTACGTGAGTATTTGATTTCTTAATAACAACGTGCAATGGATCCATAGCAATAAAACAGGTGTGTGCTGGAATAATATTCATTTCTGTAAAACATTTAAAGGAATTTTATTGCCAAATATATTTAATAGTTATAGCACTATTATATTAAAGTTGCTTTTATTAAGGAATAGGTATAGGTAGACTAATACTAATGAAGATTGATCTGGATTTTTGTGTTTATGTTTTTTTTCATTTATTAGCCTTCTTATTTTGCTTCTTTACACCTGGAAACCGGAAATCCTGTCTGGTTATTGGGGGTCAATGACCAAAAACTGATACAAGTATGGGGTTTTCTGCATAAGGGGTCTTTCCATAATTCAGATCTCCATACCTTAAGTCTACTAAAAAAAAACATTTAAACATTAATTTAACCCAAGAGGATTGTTTTGTATTAATTATATCTTAGTTGGGATCAAGTACAAGGTACTGTATTATTATTACAGAGAAAAAGAACATCATTTTTAAAAATGTGAATTATTTGATTAAAATGGAGTCTATAGAGATGGTTAAGGTTACTGGATAACAGGTCCCATACCTGTACTCATTGGATACTCAAAGGCTCATTTTTATTGCTATACTTATTACTTATCTTTATGTATTTTTTGCAGAATACCACTGTCTACACAAGGGGCAGACAGACTTTTAGGCTCAAGGGCCACATTGACTTTTAAAATTTGACAGACAAGCCAGGCCGTGCAGTCTTGACGCCAAGTCTCACGTGATGAGACTTGCGGAGTCGGGATTTTCTGAAAGACAGAAGCGTGAGGTTTGCTGTTAACTTTTCTGAAGGCATGATTGGCAATCTGGGACTGCGGTCTCTGTTAGGAAAAGCGAGACACACCAATCCTCCGCAGGCTGGATTACTAAAAACGTAATTTAAAAAATAAACTACCCCTTTAATAAGCCTGCCTGACAGTTTCTTTTCTATTCTTGACCAACTAACTGTTACCTGTTGAAACCACACCATGAGGAATCTGCTGCCTAAGAAGCCCCCACTGGAAACAATGGTTTGGAATTGGGTTGAAAATAAGTTCTATAATGTTCTTTTTTTGTTCAGTTTTCGCCTTCACCCTATGCAGAGAAAATTTAATAAGAAAATGGGTAAAACGTATGTTATAAGCTTTGTAACACCAGTTATCCCACCCAAATATCTGTGTTTAACCAAGTATCTCACTACTAGTCTATAATATGTATAGTAAGTGAATTCTCATGGGTCTCACTTCATAAAAAGGTGTATTTCTTAACATTGAAGATAAACATCACCGGTGAGATCTTTTCTTTTGTTTTCTAACTTGTAGGTGACCATTCAAATCTAATTGCTGATTGGTTGCTATGTGCAACATCACCAGTGATGCATGTTTCAACATTAATAAATATGCGCCCTAGGACTTCTTCAGACACCTTAAAACTCAATCAATTTATAGACTGCTTTTCTTACAAAACCCTTCTAACCCTAATGTTGTGTCCCATAGGGCTTCATCACATGCACCCTGTGGTTGGTAAATTACCCCCCCACAGACTTACACACATACATACACACAATACTGAGAACTTCTGGAAGCTCTAGGAATAACTTATCAACTCATTCGGCCAGCCTTCTTTTCCAATTTCCTTTGCTTTCTCTTTTCGTTATGTATTTTCTATCCTTATCTAAACTCACAGTCACCATAACCAATGCAAACATTACTTTGTTGCTCTTTTTTATTTTGCCTCAATATTTAGGGTCCATTCTGCCCTACAGAAAGAATAATGTGAGCCTGTGAGTAAATGCCCCTATCAGTCACAAAACACATTGGGCTTTTTTTTCAATGTCCTAATCAAAAGATTCAACTTTTTATAACTACTACTTTTTTATTATTGAGAGGCTTACATTATACTTTCTATATCATTGTATACCCTTTAAATGTGCTTACAGTATATGTGAGACATCCTTCCCTACATTCAGCAATTATAAATGGCAATTCTATAGTTATATCATGTGGGGGGGAGGGCTGTCCTCTCATTGCTGCTTGATAGACATGTGGGACTTTTCAAAAATATGGGTGAATGTAATTCGCTCATATGCCTCAGCTAAAGTAGATCCTGTCTGTAAATAAACCTTGGAATTGATTATATGACATGAGTAGGACAGAAATCAAGCAGAGATTTCCATATGTTGAATTTCAGTAATACACATACATTTCTTAGAAGGGTCAGGTTGACCATCTCTTCTTAACGGCTACATTTATACACCTGTAATGTTATTATTGGGTTGTTTGTATATGTTATTAGAGCTACAGACCATAGCTATAACATTTCCTGATATTACTTTAAGAGTTTATGATCCAGATTACAAGAAAAGAATGTGAATGAGCATCATCGCTCCCTTGCCTTGTTATATGCAAACCCTTTATATACTAAAAAAATAATCATTTCTTTCCTTCTCTCTAAGTACAAATTTAGCGTCTGAGTTGAAACTCTTCTTGCCAAATAATAGATATATATAGTTAATAAAGAATGCTTTTAATGCACACATTTGAGAATGTACACAGTGTGTTATATATGAGCTGAAACTTTATGGTTTATAATAGCAATAAACTCTGGACAAATGTAATACTAGGCTGGAAATTGTTCTCTACCTTGGTCATTATTGGTTTATTATAAATTCAATAATGGCAGTCAGTCCACATCCACAAGTCATAACTACTCATATAAGCCTCCCAACCATTGATGTCTCTTTTCATGGCCCTTACTGGACTATTGATATATCTATAAGAATTGATGGCTTGTGCCTTTATTTTACCAAACTGTTTGAAGATAAGTGGCGAAACAGGTATCCGTTGCCAACATAAAGTGTACGAGTGATTTATTATGGTCTGAGACAAGGAGCTTGTGTATAATAAACTTTAAAATGACTTTAAAAAATTGGAGACTCACTTTGGCAACATTATGTTATTATACAATAAGAAATCTATTCCCTAAATCATAAAGTTTTTTCCAATAAACCCTTCAGTATAGTGTAGTAATGATACAAGAAAAGAAAGGAAAGGAAACAAAATACCAATGTAACGTTACTATTGGATCTGTACCAAAAATCCCAAATAGCAATGATATTAATGCTTATACAGGTATGGGACCTGTTATCCAGAATGCCCGAGACCTGGGGTTTTCAGATAAGGGATCTTTCCGTAATATGGATCTCCATAACTTGTCTGCTAAAAATCATTTAAATATTGAATAAACCCCATAGGATTGTTTTGCCCCCAATAAGGATTAAGTATATCTTAGTTGGGATCAAGTACAAGGTACTGTTTTATTATTACAGAGAAAAAGAAAATAATTAAAAAAAAAATTAGAATTACTTGCTTAAAATGGAGTCTATGGGAGATGGTCTTTCCGTAATTCGGAACTCTCTGGATAATGGGTTTCCGGATAAGGGATCCCATACCTGTGCATCTATATAACCATAACTGGTGATTAAAAACAAGTTAAAGCCTTGTGTGTTTTTTTATTTTTTTTTATTTTTTTGTTCATCAGTAGTGATGAGCAAATCTGTCCCATCCCGTTTCGCTTCACCAAAAAAATTGTGAATCTTTCAAAAGATACAGTAACTGGACATTTTCTAAAGAGAGCTTTTGGATGGACATCCCCTTTAATTTGCTGCTCTTCTTTTCTCTGCTGCACCAAAATTCCCTTTTACAGCAATGACTGAAATTCTGTATTTTTTTCCAATCGCAGCAGTTGCAGCATTTTAAATGTACCAAGAATAAGTGGCACAAAGTTGCAATAACCAGTAGCATCCAAGAAAATGCTTGCTGTTAAACATGTAATCAATAAATATTAGCTTCTGATTGGCTACTATAAGTGATTAAACCAGTAGTAGTACCTTTCACCTTTTATTAAATTGCCTAATTACCTAATGCTGGTAGGTTGCTAAGAGTTACCGGACAATACAAACCAGGGGCCACCTGGGGAGCAACGCAAGTATGAAAAAATTTCCTAGGGGATTACCAATAAGGGCTGTGATTGCTTATTTAATATCCCAATGATGACTGCCAGACTACAGGAGGCTCTGCTTGACAGTACACATGGTCTTCAAGTCAGAAATTCAAAAATAAAAACCTGCTTTGAGGTTAATGGGAGCGACATCAAGGGCTGGTGTGGTGATGAACATGTTGCTCACGAGCCACTTGTTGGGGATCACTGAGATAAACGATATAGAGTTGGACTGGGCCGGGATACCGAGAAAAACCCTGGTGGCCCCGGCGGCCCAGACCCGACCCTTGCCAGCGCTCCCCCTGCTTACCGTTCCTTCCCCAGACGCATTCAATTATGCACGCTCAGGGGAAGACGTAGGGTGGGGGACCCTGCGGGGGGGAAGGGGGTGCGGGGGACGCAGCTGGCAGGGGCACCTGCAGGGCCCCTGGGGCAGCAGTCCCGGAGGGCTCTGCGCCCCCCAGTTCAACCCTGTATAGATCAAAATACATAAAAACGGTATGTAAATACATGGGCAAAGGTCAAATGTTTGAATGTAGGAATTTAACTAAATCATTGTTGTTCTATCTTCTTAGCTCTGCAATATTTGTTTTTAATAAGTAACACTGGGGTCTGAGAAATCCATTTTATTTATCTCTTTAGTGAATATTTAATTAAAAAGCTGAGGGGGAAAATAGTAGGGTTGATAGAAAAAGACCAAGCACAATCACAGTCATTTTTTTTTTTCAATGTAATTATATGAAACAAATATTGTGTAAAGCAGTATATAATATAGAGTTTACAATCTCATGTGTTTGTGTCTTCCTATGGAAATAGGATGCAAAAGACGTTACTAGATATTGCTATGTACTGATCGAACCAGGAAATTCCTGTTTGAGACTTGTAATTAACGTATTTACCAATTTAAACACTGAACTTACCGAAAGCTCTTCGGTAAAATAGAGAATCAATAGAAGCATAAAAGTGCTTAAATGATAGGATATAAAGGCTATAATGACAGCACAGTTAAAAAACAACAGTAAAACTCTTTATAAGGACTCCAGACAGTTCTAACGTATAAGCAGAAACAAAGGCTTAGGCACAGTTTTAAATAAAGACAAAACTGAGAGGAGATGGGAGGTGCTAGTTAATCTGTAATCAACATTTTAGCTAATCCTGTAAAATAACTTTTCTTTTTTTATTTCATTATTTATTTAAAGCACATAGAAACTCCAAATTACAGTTCACTTTGCAAAACAACATTTTATTTTATTTAATGCTGTTATTTACTTATGACAGTTTTGCACTAATCATACTGCCCATGTGATTAATAATTACTATTCTAGTTTTTTCACATATTTTAGTACTTACTTTGCTCATTGCAATGGTGTCTCCCCAGAATTTTTCAATGGGCGCACCCCCCAACCCCAGACAAACTTTGTGTTACTGTTCTGGTTTAACACAATAAACCATAGGGGCTTCTTCACCCATGTTGAAATGCATGTACAAGATACAAAGGGGGGATGCCAATTCCCTCAAAGCTCCTTCTTCAACAAGAGAGAGATTTTTGATTGTTTGACTGTATGTATCATAATTCTGGAATTACTGGCAGGTCCAGGCTGCTTTTCAGCTTTTATAAAACCCATGACCATCCCCATGAATACAGCCATGTCCACATTGGGTAGTGCTGTATTCATGAGGAGTGGGGCACTTAGGTGTCCCCACTCATGCCTCTACTCCTAATTTGCAAGTTAGGAAGGCATGTTGGACAAAGCCTGCAATGGGGAACAGAACTTACTGTCTGCCCTATATGGCAGATTTTTTATCTAGAAACAGGTACAGAGTGCAGCCAGATCCCTGGGCAGACAAGCTCCAAGAGACAATCTCTTGCACCCCTTAGGCCAGGGGAATACAGAGTGAATTGTTGGTCCAAAAAATACAAAACCATGCATTTTTGCTCCAATATCCACTCAGTGTAGCTCCACACAGGCCAACGCTATGTCAGGACGTACAGGTAGGAGAGCATGAAAGTGGATCCACTTTGATGCAGTAGCCAATGTGCTTTGGGACTTTTGCCTGGAGGCATAGTAAATTTCCCCCACCCCCAGAGTATTGCTATCAATAAGCTACATACAATTTTAGCATTTACATCCACATCAAAAATACATGGCTATATACCGTATGTGTGATTCTGGGGTCTAAGAAATTGATCCAGAAAGAGGTAATTTTTATCTCACAGAAGATAACTGATAGACAGATGTCAAGCTCCCTTAGACATAAAGGAAAGGTGCTAGCACTCCATAGGGCAACATGAGTAAAGCTGGCCATACACGTGGCGATCTGACGATGTTTCGTGCGACCATCGGTCGCACAAAACATCGTCAGATCCGCCACACACCGTCAGGGCTGAAACAGCAGATAAGGAGGTAGAAACAATAGGATTTCTACCTCCTTCTGCCGATTCAGCCCTGACGGCAGATTTTGGTCAGGCGCCATAGATCAAAATTTTCTAACCTGGCCGATCGGCGAGTCGTCCGATATCAGCAGCTTCCTGCGATATCGGTCGACTCGCCGACATGCCATACACGCACCAAATATCGTACGAAATTAGGTTTTGTACGATAGTATCGGTGCGTGTATGGCCAGCTTTAAACACATTCACTGGGTAACTTTTTGTTGAACAGAAGAGCCTAAAAAAAAAAGTAAGTATGGGAACTGAAATGAGCTTGTATTGAGCAAGCAATGGGAACTTAGTCTTCAGAGAGAAATCAAATGCAAACAACATCCTGCAGCTTTTCTTCCAGATTTAATGGTATCCGTTCAAAAGCAATAAAAAGGATATAGTCCATTAGGCAAGAACAAATTTTCTTCCCATAATTTTATCTTTGTTTAATTGAATATTTAATTAGTATAAATATGAAACTAATTTTTTTATGTGTTTAGCACATTTAGTAAGACAGAGAGCACCCGATGTGTGGCAGAAGAGTACTGGGATAGATGAGATAGAAATGCACATTCTAATTCAGAATTCGGTTTTAACCACTCATAGAGAGGTAGCTACAGTGAAATCATTCCTCTTAAAGCTACAGATTAGATAATGCAAGAGTACATGATTTAATCCGATAGTAATATTATGCAAATCTGTGCATTATTTATTGTTTCTTACCCTAGGGCCCTCAGCTGTTGCCAGACTACAAGACCCATTGTGCTTTAACCCTATCACGCTGCAAGCAGATACCATACTGATATGGATCATCACGCTCCTATGTTTGTAGATGCTTTGGGTTGCACGGTAAGATAACAGATAACCGCAGAACCAGTGAGTTAGACCCAAGGTTCCCATTACTTTGCAAATGGCCTCCATTTTTCATTTATTTATTTACTTATTTTATTTATTTATTGTGTTTTTTTTAATTGTCTTTTTGTTCAGCGGCTCTCCAGTTTCGAGTTTTAGCAGCTATCTGGTTACTAGGGTCCAATTTACCCAAGCAACTAGTTAGTGCTTTAAAATGAAGGCGCGCAACATAGCGAAGGCCAGTGACCCCATATTTGAAAGCTGGAAGGCAAATAATTCAATAACTGTACAAAAAAATTAAGACTGAATGAAAAGTTCCTAAGAATAGGTCATTCTACAATAAACTAAATGTTAACTTAAAGCTGATGAACAACTCCTTTAAAGGAGAAGGAAAGGCTAAGTCACTTGGGGGTGCGAAAATGTTAGGCACCCCCAAGTGACTTATATTGCTTACCTTTTACCCCAGGCTGGTGCCCCTGTACAGAGAGAACAGCACCAGCCCGGGGTACCTGTAGGAAGTGCTTCCTCCTTCCTTTTTCTTCTGCCCGCGAAATCCATGGGCCGGCGCATGCGCAGTAGAGTGAAAAGCTGACTTTCTTGTTTAAGTTCGGCTTTTCACTCTACTGCGCATGCGCGTGCAGCACTACAAAAAGGAGGAAGCGATCGCTGCTACCCCAGGCTGGTGCTGTTCTCTCCGTACAGGGGCACCAGCCGGGGTAAAAGGTAAGCGATCTAAGTCACTTGGGGTGCCTAACATTTTCGCACCCCCAAGTGACTTAGCCTTTCCTTCTCCTTTAAGTAAGGCTTACATCAAATAATTATATATAATAATAGCATATTTATTTGACTAGTAGGGCCACCTATAGTTAATGTCTTGGATCCCAGAGCAGCAGGTATTATACTATGGGCAGATCAATCAAAATGTGAATTTAGAGCCTAATACATAAAAACTCACCCAAGTTCTGTTCATTCCTATGGGATTTTTAGAAGCATATTTATCAAATGGTAAACTCTAATCTCCACCAATTAATAAATAAGCTTCTAAAAATCCCATAGGAATGAATAGAATGTGGGTGAGTTTTTATGTATTAGGCTCTAAACTCACATTTTGATAAATCTGCCCCTAAGTGTAATCAGCAGTGGTTTTCCAACAGTGGGTCATGGGAGGCAGAGCAGTGGAAGGGACCCAACCTGAAAGCACATCAAGGCTAGAAATTATTTTCTATCTTGGATATGCTTTGAACTATATTAGTGTTACTGTTATAATCACATTTTCATTTGTCTGTAAATTTGTTGAGATTGGGGTGGGTCACACCACTGACATTTTGGATCACACAGGGAAACTTTGGACCAAAATGGCAGAGGGTTTTAGCAAAGAACTCTGAAAACATTTGGATTACACAAGAAGCCCTCTTTTGAAAATGCTGTACCACCAGATGAGCAGCAGACTAGGATTATGTACATGTAAACATGTACAGGTAAACAAAAGGTCCAGGGCCGGATGGGATTCATCCCAGGGTATTAAATGAGCTGAGTGCTGTGATTGCCAAACCTCTTCACTTAATTTTTCAGGAGGTCTGGCATAGTGCTGAGAGACTGGCGGATTGCTAATGTAGTGCCGTTATTTAAAAAGGGATCCCGTTCTCAGCCTGAAAACTATAGGCTTGTTAGTCTGACATCAGTAGTAGGAAAACTTTTGGAAGGGGTAATAAGGGATAGGGTACTTGAATACATTGCAGTTCACAATACTATTAGTTTGTGCCAGCATGGTTTTATGCGTAACAGATCTTGCCAGACTAATTTAGTCGCCTTTTATGAGGAGGTGAGTAGGAACCTCGATGCTGGAATGGCAGTTGATGTCATCTACTTGGACTTTGCTAAAGCGTTTGATACAGTACCTCACAGAAGGTTAATGATCAAATTGAGGAATATTGGCCTAGAACATAATATTTGGATAGAGAACTGGCTGAAGGATAGATTACAAAGAGTGGTGGTAAATGGAACATTTTCTAATTGGACCAGTGTGGTTAGTGGAGTACCGCAGGGGTCAGTCCTGTGTGCTGGGTTTACTTGGATGGGTTGAACTTGATGGACACTGGTCTTTTTTCAACCCTATGTAACTATGTAGGGAAGGAATCATTTTCAGTGGGCATTGTACATTTATGGTTTCTGGTGCTCCCTGGTAGTGATGAGCCAATCTGTCCCATTTTGCTTTGCCATAAAATTTGCGAAATGTAAAGAAAATTTGCAAAATGACGGAAAAATTCATGAAACGCATTTGTCGCACAATTTTTTTTGCTGCCTGTGGGTTTTTCGTTGCGACTGCCTCGATGCACAACGAAATTGTCCGCGCCGAATTTTCATGGAAGTTTCGCGAAAACAATTTGCCAATGGCAAAATGTGGAAATTCTCTGCGAATCCATACCTGGCGAAAAAATTTGCTCATCACTACTCCCTGGCTTTCAGAGACATATAGATAAGGCATGTACATGTAAATATATACAATATAGCATTGGACAACTTCACTTGCACAACTAGCACAAGATTTAGCTAAAATGTAATGGAGATATTATACAAACATACTGTGGCATACAAATTATCAAACCGTACAAGAGTAGGCTAAGCCTAGGTGAGATTATTAGCTTCAGAAGTGTTAATAAGACATTACAAGTATTGCCAATATCAAATTTCCCACTGATAAAATATCTTATTATAGACTTCTTTCCTCAGCTTACTGGAAAGAGTGAGAATGTATGTGTCCGTTACTATGTACTAATGTTCTGCTCCTGAGTCCCAGTGCAAAGTCTGGTAATTAGCTCCCCCTCGCCTCCTTTCTCACTTCTCCAACAAGATATTCCCAGCAAAACCGGAACAGTTACTAAAAAAACAACAGATTATTTGGACATGGAATAATGGCAAATGCATTAGGATAATCAAAATTATTTTATGTATGTTGATAATTAAGTTAGCTGAACATGGGGAATGGGGGATGAATATGGAAGTTGTTTGCCACCCACCCATTAATAATCCCATTTCAACCCATCCACATAACATTACCAAACATCTCCCAACTGCCACTTTACAGTAACCGATGGGACAATGATAATTGGTAAAAAAAAGGCTACAGCATAACCATTAAAGGACATGGAAACCCTACATTTTCCCAAAATGTATATCAGTTGGGCACGTCTCCCCCAATCCCCTCTGTTTGCCAGCACCATCCTATTTTCCTACAACAAATAGCAGCTTTATTCCGGCTGACTTTTTACCTCTGACACATCATCAGTTATATTTGAATCTGCAAAGAGCTTACATGCACAAAGACCCTTATGCAACATAAATTTCATCAAGAATGAAGAAGAAGAGGGGCGTGTTGATGCCATTCATTAAAGGTAGTTGCACCCAAACTTTTCCCCCACACATGCAGGTTTTTGTGCCGACCACAATTGCACCCTTTGAGCCAGTCCCAAAGGATCATGCCTGTCTATAGCCACCCTAAAAATAGTGGTAATTACAGGGTTCCAACCGCAGGCATTGAGGACAGAGATTATTTTGGTGCTGAGTGCAGGAAATGACACACTTACGACTCCAAAAAGTTTAAGTAGGTGCTAACTTGTTCAGGTGCAATTGCCAGTAGCAACCGATTAACAATCAAGTTTTTATTTTCTAACGTTGTAGGCTAATGCCAGACGTGGCGTAGGGCTGATATTTTCGGCAAGCGGAAAACGCTTTGCGAAAATACAGCCCTACGCCTGCTACTTGTGCCTGCACTCGAATGAATGAGATACGCTCGGGTACATGTAGCTGATATACGCATGAAAACGCGAGAGAATGCAAAGTCTCGCGTTTTCATGTGTATATCGGTTACATGTGCCTGCACCTGAGCGTATCTCATTCGTTCGGGTGCAGGCACAAGTAGCCCAACGTTTTTCCGCTTGCCGAAAATATCAGCCCTAAGCCACGTCTGGCATCAGCCGTAGGCTTTTCAAAATTAATTGCAGATTGGTTGCACTTGGCAAGGGTGCACGTGCAGTTTAGCTCCTGTGTTGTTAATTGTACCGTTACTGTCAACAATATGCTAATAATTCCTTGTGAAGTTTATCAGTTCAACACACTGTGGGAAATCTGAAAGTGGAAGTCCCCTTTGTACACATTAAAAAAATGATTTTGTTACCCCTCTGTAATTATGAGTGCAAAGATAATACCATTTTTGAATGCTGACACCTGGGTAATGAGAAAATCCCAGGTCTCTTACCATTTCAAAGAAACTCTGGTTGTAATATTAGTGAGTGGGTCATTTGGCATCAGCACAGGAGCAAGCTAGCATTTGCACTGAGCTGGAGCTTGCCAGACCTTGTGCATATTGCAGCCACAAGACAGCGTCTCCTTTCAGGTTGATGAATGGGTTTTTTTTCAAGCATTCTGCTCCCTAGTTATGAGAAGGGTGACCCGGTCAGGAGACGACTTTATGAAGCTATAAAAAATGTATGTCACTTCGGACTCTCTAATGTCATGTAAAAAAAAAAAATTGTGCAAAGATGGAAGGTTAATATTTCTGTTTTCAGAGCTCTGTGCTGATTTCCCTTCATACTCCTTCTGCATAAACAGACTCTGCTGTCTATAGCATCAACAAAACGTGGCTTCTTTGAAAAGGTTTCTTTCTTTCTCATAGAAATCCTCGGAACAATGAGACATTTCAGAATTTTACAGTTAATGGATGTAACATTTCTGGAAGAAAAAAAAAACTCTACCCAAGGTGGCTGTGACTTTTAAGTATGCAGAACAGCCAGATAGTAAGAGAAATCTACAATAAAGCACAGTGCTTTGAAAGAGACCTTTTTATCTAATATTTTATAAGGACCTTTCCCTATGTCATAAAGAATCAAAAAAGGAGTGGGTTGCCAGGTACACTTGCCCTGTGCCTTTGGTGAAATACTCTGGAGTTTACAGATAGTGCCATGTAGATTTTAACAAAGACAGCCCTCTGTAGGTCCATAATTTAGCATTCATTGAATTTTCTCATTTCCTTTTGTGCTTTGATATGCATATCTCAGAGCATTAGGTGCTTTTTTCCTGGGGTTGTAGCATATTTTCCAACTGATGTTCAAATGTTAATTTGCAAAAGGTTCATGACCTGCAGTGGAGAGGTTAGAAGTTTCTCCTTGATTAAGGTTTTCGATCAGTCATGGGTGAAGCACATAGACTTGGCTTTGGTTCAGACACAATCCAGCCAAAGTTCAGAAGAAACAAAGAGACTAGTAAGGAAGACCTCAGAGTTGTGCTCTTTTACCATCTTTAATTGAGTGCTTATAGGTCCCTTCAGCACTAAATGAGTTCATTTTAGCTTTTGGACGTGGCCTTACGTTTTCAGTACTGAATTCAAATAATTACATAAAGTCAGGATTTTCTATGTTTCAGCCACCGTTGTTCTTGAATGGGGGAGAACAAAATCACTTTTGTTACATATATTTGAATGAATTACTTGGCAAAATGTAAACTTTAAATAAAACAAATTACTTGTTATTAAACAAGAATAAAGAATGTTGTATATATATATAAAGTTGCAGCTCCTAAAAAAAGCTGTTTGGGCGTGCCAAATGTTAGGCTCCCCCCCCAGTGATTGTAATCGCTTACCTTATATCCTGGGTGGGTGCTCCTGTTAGGAGAAAACTGTACCAGCCTGGCAATTGGCACCCCCAGTCATTTTTACCTTTCCTTCTCTTTAAAGAAAAGATAAACCAGTAAGATTAATATTGTTATACTTCAATCTCCTGTACTCCACAGCAAAATCATTTTAGGGCACCAAAAACATTGGAAAGATGACATCGAACATTTTTAAAGGGGACCTGTCAGACATAAAAAAGCTGTATAACAAAAGTCGTTTTCAAATTTAAATGAAACTTGAATTTGTTTTTTATTAACGCACCCATATACATTATAAAGACATTTAAAAATCCCAGCTGTCAGTCATCTATTGCCTGGCCTGCCCCACCTCTATATCTTAGGCACAGAGGTGAGTCAGACAATAACTTTCTCTTTCCATTCAGCACTTACTTTCCCCCTCCCTCCTTACCATCTAATTGTGCAACCAGTGCATGAGTATGTGCATCAGGTCCTGCATTCTGGCACATAAACAAGATTTTGGCATGATACAAAATTTGCCTTAATAATAATTTCCACAAAATGGTGCCTGCCTGCTTGCTTGCTGTGATTGTGTTATTTCAAGACTGAAGGAAACAAGATTTATATTATTTATATAGTGTAAGTGAAATTTATTTTGCTTGACAAACACAATAGAAAATAATTTGGTATTATTTCTAGGGGTGACAGGTTCCCTTTAATGAAGGAGCGGGCAAGCTGCAGAGTGCAAATCTAAGTGGTAACCCATAAGCCATTCTCTCACAATTTAGAAGTTCATGAGTGGATGTAGTGCAGATGCCATCGTAAGAATATTTTTGATAATACAAAGACTTGACTCGACCTCATCCAAAAGCTTGCGCTGGAGGAAAAAGTTTTCTGCATTTATGGCCCCTGTTTTGGAATTCTTAATTACAAAACAAATGGAGAGAGTTTCAGGATTTTGACAGCTCCTCTGAGTATCGTTCTTTGCAGAACATGAATGATTAATGGAATTTTCCCAACACGGTTGAAGTTGTTTACTGATGGAATTAAGGTTGAAATTGGCAGAGTTCTGTTGGGAGGAATTGTACTATAATGTCACTAGACCTGCCAAGTTCACAAGATGAAAAATAGGTGCAATTAACAGTGCGGAAGAGAAATTCCAGGTCTGTGAACAATGTTGACTCCCAGTGAGAATGTTATAGATATTTGCTATGTGTGAGCCCTAGATTAAAATTTGTGCCGGGGGAGGAGTCTAAGCATGCAGATGCAAACATAGCATTGTGGTTTTCTCCAGTGAAGGGGTCTTAAGTTCTACCCCATTTAGTGCATAATTCTTAAACTTGCAACTCTCGCAAAGCACCATCAGAAACACAGTAAGAGATTGTTTAAACTTAAGGAATACGGCATGATGCAGCGGTGGATATATGGTCTTATGAGTCCACATAAGAAAGTATGAAGTGTGTGGAATGCTCCATCCCTTTAGTTGCCTAAAACGAACCACCATTTTACTATAATAAATTTGTTAAATAAAAACGCCATTGTATAATTGTTTGATTTTTGAATTTTATGGGATAATTGTGTAAGCTTTGGAGATTACTAGCTTGGATATAGGGTTTTTAGTTGGGGCCTAATTTTCCAGCATTTTTATTTTGGAGCTTATTAAAGCAGAAAGGAAAGATTGTACTTCCCAACTACAAAATATATCAAATATTAAGGTATTTATTAAGGTGTTTATAGCCTGCTAACTTAAACTACTTAATGAAAACCCCAAATGAATAATAATAATATAAAAAATAAAAATTACAGTTATTATAGGCAAAGGTGTCAGGCTTCACTGGCCTGATGCACAAAAGTCTCCCCTTGTATCTCAATAACAGCTGTAAGAGTGACATACAACAATCATGACTGAACGCCCTGCAAGGAATGTAGATACTACACTATGATTAATGTATTTAATTCTAGAACCAGAACAGAAGGATTGTGAGTCAGTGTGGTCTGCAAAAAGAATTGGAAAGGATTGAGCTGTGGTAAAAGTGGTAGTGTTGAGGTAGAAGGGGATGAGTGGTTTGGGAGAAGAGGATGTGTGGTTTGGGAGGAGAAAACAGTCTAGTTACTGGCACATATCATATTCAAAAAGGATAAAGAAGAAAACCAAGGGCTGTAGACATTGCCTTGTTCCACACCACATTTTTACACATAATTATGGGTTTCTTATTCTCTTCAGCTAATTATAGGCATGCAATATTAGAGTTATTGTCAAATATCTCACCCTATTCCCTTCAAAGTAACTGCATGTGTTTTTTTTCTGTGATGTAATACATGGTATTAGGTGACCCTACCAATGTTCAGGCCCCGCTTTCACTGTACCTATGGGAGGGTTAGGAGTGAGCATGACTGCTCTCAACCTTTCCCCACTGAGACTTTCTAACACCACAGACTATAACTCTGCTGTTCTTGTATTGCAGTAGTGCTGAAATATGTTTCATTCCAAATCATTAAATGCTGGAATATTGGAGGCATGCTCTTGGGAAACATAGCTATACGAATATACGAATTCTGTTCCCAAACTACCCAGCTTTATAACATTATAAATATTTACTGCTTTTCTGGACTCTGTGTTCAAGGTGCTTGCTGCAGTCCAATTATTATTTGGAAGAAAACTGATTCATATTTATAAATGCTTTAGAATCTACTGTAGAAGGGACATTTGTAGTAGAATCATGAGAAAACCCCCAATATGGCATATGATTGAATATACAGTATATTGCTATTATATCAGTCTAATAGGGGTATATTTATCATGCTGTGTAAAAAGTGGAGTGAAACATTACCAGTGATGTTGCTTATAGAAGCCAATTAGATGCTTTGCTTTGGTTTTCTAACTGTTGATATGTAATTGCTGATTGGTTGTCCTGGGCAACATCACTGGTAATGCTTCACTCCACTTTTTGCACAGCATGATAAATATACCCCTCTGACTGCAGAAGTACAGCCTCTCCTACATCTCCCCTAGGGGAAAACAGCAAATGAAGGTGGAGAAAGGGCAGTACCCAGGAGGAGTTGCAGAAGTGCTGACAAATATTCCAGGTGTCAAATCTCAAGGTTGGGCACAAGATCAGTACAAGCAGCAAAAGGTTCAGGATCCAAAAAACAAAGCCAAAAGTCAACACAGGAAGAGGCATACAAAGAGAGAGCTCAGTGTCACACTAGTAGTTTATAAGAACCTTTGGCATCTATTTAACAACAAATCACATGCACCACGTGTCAGCCCAAACACAATCTTGCATCAGTGTGGTGTAAGTGTGGGTGACAATATGCCTGTTTTAGCAAAAATATGCTATACCAGAATTGCTGTCGGTTTTAGACCGACCTCTATTTCTGATTTTGTCAGACTCACTTTTATCTGCAGGGTCGGACTGGGCTGCGGGGCACCGGGAAAAAAACCTGGTGGGCACCAGCGGCCCAGACCTGATCCCCCCAGGGTGCTCCACCGAGCCGCAGATCTCACTCCCTCGACGATCTGAACATAGGTTTAACTTAAGTGCACTCAGGGAAGGGGGTCAGATGGGTGATTGGGCCCCTGTAGGCTGTGTGAAGGCCACTGTGGGGGCCCATTGGAAGGTGCAGGGGTCCCTGAGACACAAGCCCTGATGGGCCCTGCACCCCTCCAGTCTGACCCTGTTCATCTGGTATGGTACTTATGGATTAGAGGAAAGGTTGATGGGATTTCTATATTTAATAAAGGGGATTGCAATCTCACCCTGGCAATTATAAGCCAGCAAGTTTGACATGTGTGGTGGGCAAGTTATTTGAAGGCTTGTTAAGGTATCACATTCAAAATTATGTTGTTAATTATTATTATAAGCAGTAATCAGCATGGCTTTATAAAGGATAGGTCATGTCTGACAAATTTAATTGCTTTTTATGATGAGGTAATTAAGAAGCTGGACAGGGGGTGCAGTAGATGTGATCTATTTGGATTTTGCCAAAGTGTTTGATACAGCGCCCCATAAGCAACTGGTTTCTAAGGTCTGTTAGTCTTAGTGAAGTTGTTTGCACATGGATAGGAAACTGGGAAACTGGTTACAAGATATTGTATGGTGCTTGTTAATGTGGTTGTATATTCTCTACTTGGAGTAAGGTTTCCCCCAGGGTTCTGTATTGAGTCCATTTTTTTTCTTACTTGTTCATTAAGGACTTAGGGGAGGGTATTGTAAGTAATGTATACATGATTGCAGATGACGCAAAACTATGCAGGTCAAATAATTTCATCTAGGATGTGGCATCCTTGCATCAGGCTCTTGACAAACTGCCAATATAAGATTCAGTGTCGATAAATGTAAGGTCATGTACCTGGTATGTAAGAATATGCAGAAATGGCGCAAAATGGGTGTGGGCATATCAAAATAGGTGCGGTCACGTCAAAAAAATGGCACACATCAAAAAAGACACATTTCGCTATTTTTCACTGTTTCACAAATGTTTCTGGAGTTTCGTGTATTTTTCAGATTTGCTCATCACTATTATTGAATTATAAAGAGTCTATAGAAGGCAAACTAAGCTGGTAAAAGGTATGTAAAGTCTCAGTTATGAAGAAAGACTGGCCAAGTTGGGATTGTTTACACTGGAGAAGAGGCGCTTAAGGGGGACATATGATAACAATGTATAAATATATAAGGGGATCATATAATAATCTCTCAAATATGTTATTTACCAGTGGGCCTTCCAGCAGACACCTATTCCGATTTGAAGAAAGGAGGTTCTGTCTAAATATTTGGAAAGAGCTTTTTACAATGAGAGCTGTGAAGTAGCAGAACTCTCTCCCTGGATCAGTCGTACTGGCCGATACATTAGATACAGTAGCTTTAAGAATGGGTTGGATGGCTTTTTAGCAAGTGAGGGAATACAGGGTTATGGGAGATAGCTTATAGTACAAGCTAATGCAGGGACTGGTCCAATTGCCATCTTGGGATCTGGAAGGATGTCTCATACCCCTTGCTAGAAATTAGAGAGGCTTTAGATGTTTTTTATTGCCCAGGCAGGGTATATACAGACATAGAAGATTGAACTTGATGGATGCGTGTTTTTGTTTTTGTTCTTCATTTGCATTTGTATAACAACTTCACTAACTGCTACTGAAGCACAAAATCCAATAATTTACTGCTTAGTCCCTATCATGGAATAATTGGTTGCAGCCTTCCCAGTTACAAGCCACAATGATTCCAATAGTACAAGAATTTGTAATACCATTGGTAATTCAGTAGGACAAACATTATGATACACTTACTGTTTTTGATCATATTACATAGTTCTGATTTTAAGAATATCCCCTACAACTTGCACAGATAGGATCCCAGCAGATTGGAACTTGGTTCCCTTTTCACCCTGTAGATGTACATAAAGGCAGCTTAGCTGAATCCCTGAACTACAGAGTTAGGAATTGAACAAATCATGGGTGTTCAGTGTAATTGTGGAAGAACTATACTACTGCTTTCTGCATATAACAATAAACCAATGTTATTAAGGTATTTTTGCATTACAACTATGTACTATAACTTTGAGATAGAAAAAAAAAACACCATTAAGTTAGAGATGTACCTTCCACTATTTCTGAAAAGAGCCATCATTACTAGAATGGCCATAAGGTGACTATGACAACAGATGCCTGTTTAATCTGACATTGTGCTCTTAAAGAACTGACAGTTTTGGTCTACTGAACTTATGTTACACCTTTAAAATGCCTAAGCAATCAAGGATAAGTCTGAAAGTTGATGTAACACTCATACAGTCATTTAGAAAATTAGGTCTCTCTTAAAGTTCAAATCTCCCATAAAGCACTGAATGGATTGACATTCGTGTTCTCTTTAATATCAGAGAAAATGAAAATGTTTCTGAAAGATCATTTTAGGTTCATAGGCCTCATGTTGTGGCTTTTAATGTATACTATTCCTATATCATATTCTTTTTTATTATTCCATATCGATACAAGATATGAATGTATAAAAAAAGTTTCCTTTGTGAAAGTGTGGGTTTAAAGGGGATGGTGCTGAGGATACACATCAAAGTCAATATACTGAGGAAAATGATCCAGACTCAAAGCATTTGTAGCATACAATTTTTAGGTTCTATTGTTGCAAAAACCTCTTGTTATAGTCATTCTAGCCAAAATATCGAACAGTTGGGACTACCAGATCAGATCAAATTCAGCTCAAGTAACCTATGGCAACTAGTTTGCTTTTAAACAACAGACCAGTAAATGCTTGCTGCTGATGGACTGAAGTAGGTTACTAGAAACAGAAACTTTGCTCAAGTCCTTACCCCCTTAGAGTCTGTATTAAAATGGCATGGTAGCCATAGCTGCTCAGTTTTTCACAAATTCTTTATGTTGGCTAAGATAACGCTGTCTTGGTTGTATTTATCACCTCTCATAGCCTTCCTGTTGCATCACTATTTTATAATAAGATGCAACCTGTTGTTTGATGACATTCATTGTGTAGACAGCAGAACAAGGGAACTAAAAGTAACGCTCTATAACAGGAACATGTTCCAAGATTACTTTGAAGTTAATACATTGAGTATGTTTAGAAGTTATTTATGTAATAATAACAACACATATATTAATTGCTTTATTGATATTAAATGTAATTTCCTGTCCCAGTAGGGCTTACTATTTAAGGTCCTTATTACATTCACTAGGGCCAATTTTTTAGGATCCATTTAATTGCCTGCATGTCCTGGGCTGTTGGAGGAAACACAGCAGACAAGGGCTGAGTATACAAATGCCTTGCAGTGTCCAAGCTGGAATCAAACTTGGGACCCCAGGGCTTCAAGGCAGAATGTAATAAAAGTTGTTAAATATGGAACAAATACGGGCAATGTGAAAAAATATTGCTTTGTGCAAATAATTTTTCCTTTACATGAATTTAATATAGCTTTTGGTAACCCAGAAATGATATTGTGACCCCATCCACCAGTGGAAAAAGGGTTGTTAACAGTATAGTATCCTTGAGTGTGCAATGTATGTAAAAAAAACAACCTCTTACTGGAAACTTCATTATTCTTGCACCAAAGAATACACCACCTTTACTGCACAATCAAAAGTCTCAAAGTAATGACTGTTAATGAATATTACATACACATATGAAATGTGAATTTTTGTTCTTATTTGTGCAACAGAAGAGGTATATGTCTCCCGCCACAGTCCTGTGCTAAACACTGCCTCTTCTGCCTCTCCTTTCTGCCTGCACCCATGAAACTTCTTAAAGATTAAACAAAGATGGTAGTGCCATGCTCACAATAAAGAATACTCTGTGCCAGAGGTGGGTTCTAAGGTTAGTGACATATTCACTGGGGGTGCCTAACAAATTGGAACTTCCATTGAATAGTGCTTTCCTTGTCCTTAATTTGCACAGTAAATAGTAGCCAAGAGTGTACTTGTGCCTCATTTTTGATGCAAAAAAGATCAAAGAAGTTTTATTACACACCAACCTACAGTTTTCATAAAATGACATATTAAACTTTTGTGGAGTTGTCTATGAAGATTTTCATTCATCCAGGTCATGGTATAAAGAAGCTGCTCGGATGAGTAGTGAAACGTCTTCAATGATTACTAAACAAGTCCAGTTGCTTCAAATTTATTTATACTAGATATTTTGTGGAGTTGTTTCTATTGCCTTGAAATCACTCCCCTGGTTAATCCTGTTAGGGCTCTGGTACACGGGGAGATTAGTCGCCCGCGGCAAAACTCCCTGCTCGCGGGCGACTAATCTCCCCGGCGATTTCGTGCAAATCGCCGAAAAAGACTCGCGAGGCTTTTTCGGCGATTTCCCGAAATCGCCTCGCCGCGTCTGCCATCCCGCCGGCGACTTACATGTTCGCCGGTGGGATGGCAGAGGGAAGGCAACTCGGGGAGATTAGTCGCCCGCGAGCAGGGAGTTTTGCCGCGGGCGACTAATCTCCCCGTGTACCAGAGCCCTTAAGTGAAGCCTAAAGAACACAAACAATGGATTCAAGATAGGACAACTATGGTCTTGTATCATGTGGGAAGTACCACTGAAGAGTATATGTGTATTCCAAAATATAAAGAGTTAATTATTTATTTTAAAAACCACTGGTGCCCAAGTTATTGAGAAATCTGTTTGTGTGTGTAAGCCAGCTTGGTTAACCCTTACTCTATCCTACAGCAAGGGCCCACTTTATAGAGAGTTATACAGTATATACTGCATGCTATATCGCAAGTGCGGGGAGTGGCAACCTACAGAGTCCTGGGTATACCATGAGTGGAACAGCATGAAAATAGCATTACACTAGTATCATCAATATTAAACTGGTTTTCTGTTGCAGATGCATTTTCATTTCTTCATGACAGTGTGCCTTTAAAATCCCAATATTATATCATATAAAACTGATGCTGAGAAGAAAGTGAAAAACATTCCACACAAAACCTAGGAAATATGTGGACTGAATTACAAACCGCGCCTATTGTGGTTATATAACTGACACATTAAAAGCTGGATTATAATACAGAAAAGACAGAAATAACCTAAGAAATATATCCCTACAAATGATGCTCAAAGATGTCATTAGTTATACTAAGTGCTTAGGGATCCCACATGAACTCCTGTTGCAAAATAAAAAGAATTTTGAAGTTTGAGCTCTATGACTTAAAAACCATGTGGCGTTATGTATTATTATAGTCATGGAGATTGTTCCTAATATCCAAATATTTTACAATTGGTATTGTATTGGTATTGGTAACTGCTTGAGGCTTGAGTTAAGTGAACCACTCAAGTGCAGCTTCATTAAACAGCAAGGTCTATGTCACTTCTAATCGGCACGGTGTCACTTCTGGTTCTGCACCATTCAGAGTGCGAAGTGAAAACATTTTCAGATTCATTTACCAATGCAACTTCCAAGCTGATAAACTTTCTATTTAATTCCTTCAGTTTTTGCCAATGTGTAAAAGAAATTTCTTCTTTAGGCATGCACAAATAAACTATGAAACGCAACACAGAGACACAGAGGCAACATACAAAATATCTCAGAATCTATGATGTCTCAATAATATTATAAAGAGAAGAAAATAGTAAGTTGCTAATTTACTGTCATGGAGCTTGGAAAACTTAAAAAAAAAAACTGATGCTCAGTAATATGAAGTGAGCAATACTTGTTTAATTACTTGCTTTTCTTCATTAATTGTTTATATTTAGCTGCAGTATATATGAGCAGGAGCCAAGTATGCCCACGAGGACCTTTCGTGCAGCAGGTTTACTGCCAACAGAAGGTTTGGTTGAATTCTGAAAGATTCAATTATTTTTGTCACTATGTTGTTATTATAACAGTCACCCTTATATTACTCCTGCTATGATAACAATGTCCCAGACCTAGAAACAACTTGTCTTTATGATGTTTGCTTTTATAAAGCAAATCTATTAGTTTTGTGAAGCAGTATGCTTCAGAAAAAACATGGGGGTTTTGACAATGTTGTCTAGCACCATTAGTATTCATGCCAAACAGAGCATGATGCTTTCTCTCAGCAGAAATGGGCGGATAAGTGGTAGATGAGATTTAACATTGGTTATTTGCAGACTTATGCATTTGGGAGAAACAAAATCAGGCATTTGGGAAACAAAAAGAAGAATGCAAACTGCTCACCGAATTGGACTATGTTAGGTGAATCTTTGATAAAGAAGGATTTGGGAGTAATTGTAGATTTTGCAAGAGATAATGTTCATCTAATGAGCAACCTGATTGTCACTGTGGAAGCCAGAATTAGTTTATTTGCTCTCTTAAAACAAAAGTGTGTATAAATTAAATGCTAGTTTTGAGCTTTTACTAGATTTACTGCAACAGAAAGGGTCAGTGAGATAGCTGACATGCACTGAAGTCCATAGACTTGTAGTATTATTTGAGCCAAACATGAGTAAAGAGGGTGAATGTTAAAATATAGATTGACACAGATAACTGTTACAGAGTAGGTATTACACCCCCCCCCCCATATGTAATAAAAGACACTAAGTTTTCCCAGGAACAATAACCAAAAGGATCCAATAAGATGAGTGCTTTTAAACAAGTGACCAGTAAATGCTACCTGCTGATTAGTTGCTATGGGTTACTGCTCCTGGGCAAACTTAGGGGCTGATTTACTAAGACACGAATTAGAATCCGAATTGGAAAAATTCCGATTAGAAAACGAACATTTTGCGACTTTTTCGTATTTTTTGCGATTTTTTCGGCGCCTTTACGACTTTTCGGAAATTATCGCAACTTTTTCGTTACCAATACGATTTGCGCGAAAAAACGCGAGTTTTTCGTAGCCATTCCGAAAGTTGCGCAAAATCTGGCGATTTTTTCGTAGCGTTAAAACTTGCGTGAAAAGTCGCGATTTTTTCGTAGAGTTAAAACTTGCGCGAAACGTCGCGCCTTTTAAGTTTTAACGCTACGAAAAAGGCGCGACTTTTCGCGCAAGTTTTAACGCTACGAAAAAATCGCCAGATTTTGCGCAACTTTCGGAATGGCTACGAAAAACTCGCGTTTTTTCGCAAAAATCGTATTGGTAACGAAAAAGTCGCGATAATTTCCGAAAAAATCGCAAAATACCGATCATTACGAAAAAAAACGCAATCGGACGCATTCGGCCCGTTCGTGGGTTAGTAAATGTGCCCCTAAGTGTCTTTTATTACATAACCCCCTAGTGGAATAAAGGCAGTAGGGTAACCCCACTGAAATCACAGTTAAATGGCACCTTTAGACCTGTGTACAGACTTATTATATGTATAAATTAAACATTTTTCCTACAAGGAATAGTTCATATTTATATAGTTCATAATTCATATTCATGGTACATTTGCTAGGTTTATCTACCCAACAAACACTTGCTGAAAATCATATAAAGATTTTAAAGGTACCTGTATGATCAGTTTCTGTCTCTAGAGCATGTTTTCATAAGGACTTTATTATGAAAACAACATTCACATATATTTCCATTTATGATTAAAGGTATCCTTTTGGTAACAAATATACACTTGGTACAAGTATTATTAATATTTAATTCAGTATATGGACACATGATGCAGGTACTTATATGAGCCTATCCCTTAAATACTTGTATCTTGTTACATTATGTAGGTGCACCTGAAGGTGGTTGGCCTGAAACATTGGCTGGAATCAATACATTTTTTATTTTGTTTGCACATATCTGGATTTATGTAGATAATTCTTCTACAAGTGCCAAATTAAGCACCACGTACATATGAATTGTAATCTGGCTCCACACATAGACTGATGTTTTGTTCTGGATTCAGTTTTCAGAACGCTATAACATTTTTTAGCAGAATGTAGGTTTTTGCTGGCAGTGTGTACAGTAAAATATCGGCTTTCTTTTTCTGATCAACATCAGTTGCATACAATCATCCCTCATTTTTTTTTCTGAATAAATATAAAATTCTTCTGTACACTTTGGGACCTTCCCAATAGCAGGGATTGCAGCAATGTACTCACAGGGCAGAGAGACAATCATTACATTTTTTATAGGTCAGTATCCTGTAGATTTGTTTGGCTGTGTCAAGGGGCACAGTAATCAGTTTGTATTGTCGTTACAGTAAACTGCTTCTATGTTGCCGGAGTAAAACTGTTAAATTATCACACATGGTGAAATCTGCTTGTTTAGCTTATTTAGCAATGTTGCCACAGAAGCGGATGTCTTTCTCATCCAAGCGCTGGGATCATATAGTGGGCCTATAAAAATAAGTTGGGAGAGAACCGCATCAACATGCTGATGTGGTTTTAGCAAATTAGGATTTTCAAACCTGCTCAACAAATATCTGGCTGATTTTTAAGTAGATGTTGGTGGGGTAGGACCTATTAAGGGAACCATTAACAGGTTGATAAAGTTACAGGCTGAAGGGTTCAAGTCAGTAGGTTTTTTGTCCCCTGCATGGCCAGCTGAGCTTCCTGAACTCTTTATTCCTAACATTACACATTATCTACTCCATGCTTGCTTCAACTATAGGGAAAGTATATAGGCAACAGAACGTAAGTCATTATTTAGGCCAGTGGTCTCCAACTAGTGACTCAGGAGCAACATGCTGGATTATACTCCCAGTGGCCTCAAAGCAGATGTTTATTTTTTTAATATCTGTCTTGGAGGCAAGTTTTGGTTGCATAAAAATTTGGTTCCTGACAAACGGAACCTCCTGTAGGATACCAGTCAACATAGGGCTACCAAATAGCCAATCACAGCCCATATTTAGTGCCCCCATGAACTTTTTTAATTCCTGTGTTGCTCCCCAACTCTTTTTAAAATTGAATGGGGCTCAAGGGTAAAACAGGTTCTCTGATTTACACCAATGGAAAGAATTGAAATGCCTCAACCAACATGTCCACACAAGTGTTTAGTTGCTATAATTAAATACAGTTGGACTATTATCATTAAGCAGGATTATCTGGGTGTTGTACATGGCAAGTATATCCTATTTATAATTAGTACTTCCATTAAGTACCTACTGATTTCATTAAAGAACTATAAAGATTATGTCCCTGAGGCAAATCAGCTGAATATCTTTCCTTTTATAGCATGGATATTGACAACAAACTTATCAGTTACAGAACACCCCCAAAACTAGAACATTTCCAAATAATGAATTGCTGCTAAACTTAAACTATAAAAAAAAATATTTTTGATGATATAGCATTGAAAATATAACAAAATATTTTTCATGTCTCAATGTTCTATTCGAAATGATCAGTGTCCTGTATTACCTCAGCTAAAGAAGTATATTTGAATGATGCCCTGATTACTCACTGTTGTCAGACGAATTAATCAACTCTGCAATGAAAAAGCCAAATTCTGTATTTGTTGGAGCCAGGAAATCCAATCCACAGTGGTTTGCAGGCCACATCAAGGCATTACACAGAAACAGAACTCTGGCAGGGTGGAAGAAAGTAATTTGATTTTAATTACACCTTTGTTAACAGGTCATGAAAGTAAATTAGCTTTGTTTATTTCAGAATCAGCTGAGTGCCTATAAAAAAGAAATGCCTTTCACTATTCCAGTGTAATCATAAAGGAAGCCTTTTTTGCCTCCAAGGGGGAAAAAAAATATTTGTTCATCTGATGATGCTATTATAAAATTGTATTTATAAAATGTCAAAATGCTGTGCCGTGCTGTGCAATTGCTATGTATGAAGACATCTGGACATTCACTACTATTGGCTGGATCTGGCTTTTAATCTGTTTTTCTATAGGAAAAAATGAAAATAAGTGATTTTTGTTAACCTACTATTAACCTATTTGGGTACTGAGTGTTACATCGGATGATCAGCACGTCAGTAGTTTTCTTTTTTTTGACAAATATAACCATTATTTCTAAATAAAATTCAGAGGCTTTAAATTATTAAGGCCTACTGGGCCCTAAATAATGCATGTGTCACTCAGAAAGGTTAAAGGTACAAAATGGATACCTACAGCAACTACCCCTGAAAAGGAAATGCGTTGGGTTCTACTGAATGGGTATTTGATGAGCGATCACATTACTGTGCATAAAGTGTAAGAGGATTATGAAACTATAGGAGGGCTTATGATGTAAAGCTGGCCATACATGAAACTTTATTTTAAACATTATCAATATGTGTATGGTGGCTGATGATTAACTTCCTGCTGTTCCGCTAAATTAGGCTCTCTGCCCAAATGCTGGAACAACAGGAAGGCAGCCAAGCTGTGTATAGCTTCCCATACAGTATCCATTCGTTCAGCCCCCTGCTGGTCAGATACCTACAAGCATTAAGGAATGTTATAGCCTGACAACTAGTGGAGAAAAGTACTATTTAAAGGGGACCTGTCACCCTAATAAATAATTCGAAATTCTTTCCTATTGTGTATGTTAAGCAAAATAAACTTCACTTACATTATATAAATAATATAAATCTTGTTTCCTTTAGTCCTGGAATTACACAATCACAGCAAATAGGCAGGTGCCATTTTGTGGACACTATTATTAAGGCAATCATGCCAAAATCTTGTGTATGTGCCAGAATGGGGCACCAGATGCCCAGGCCCATGCACTGGCTACACCATTAGATGGTTAGAAGGGAGGGCGAAAGTGAGAGCTGAATTGAAAGTTACAGTACTTGTCAGCATCGCCTCTATGCCTAAGGCATAGAGACGGGGCAGGCAATATATGATTGACAGCTGGGATTTTTAAATCCTTTATAATGGGTATGGATGTGTTAATATAAAAATGAATTTGGGGTTCTTGTTTAATTTGAAAAGGATTTTTATTATACAGTTTTTTATGTCTGGGTGACAGGTCCACTTTAAAGCCAAAACTAAACACTTGTTTGGTAACAACTTATGGGGCAACTACAGGTAGCTCCGAATTGTCTCCAATAGACCCCATTTTAATCAAATAATTCAGATTTTTAAAATGGATTTCCTTTTTTTCTGTAAAAATAAAACAGTGCTTTGTATTTGATCCCAACTAAGATATAATTAATCCTTACTGGATTCAAAATAATCCTATTAGATTTATTTAATGTTTTATTGATTTCTTAGTAGACTTAAGGTATGGAGATCAAAATTACGGAAAGATCCCTTATCCAGAATACCCTTGGTCCCGAGCATTCTGGATAACAGGTCCTATACCTCATCAACTCTTAGGGGCCCATTCATTAAAGCACGATTGACCACGATTGAGAAAAATTCGTATTTTTTCTGAAAACTTTTCATATTGACCATGATAATATCATTAAAATAGTACAACTTTTTGTGGTTTTCGTTAGATTCCACGAAAAAGTCTTATTTTTCTCAAAGACTACAACCATTTCTGAATTAATTCAAGCTTTGGTGTGGTGACTTTCTTTTGGCCAAGCTGGAGCTGCAGAGTGCCATTGAGTCCTATGGAAGGATTACAAAATCATGCATTGAAGTTTCAAAGCCAGAAAGGTTTCAAAGCCAGAAAGGTTTCTGCGCCGTTTCCGATTGTTTGGATACAAAAATTTTGTGACTATCGGATTGCAACCATGATATTTCCGTACAACCAAGAAAATAATTTTCGCTTAATTTTTGCACATCAGAAATTATCGTGGTTACTCCAAATTTTTTCCAATCATGCTTTTAATTGGCGAAAATTTGTGGTTTAATGAATAAGCCCCTATATGTTTCCATTAGACAAACAGGCAACATTTCTGAAAGTTTATATGAAATGATCCTACTTTGGGTCATTCTGTACTTATAATAATCCAGATGTTGCAAAAAGTTTTCACCCATTTAATAACATGCACAAAATATCAATGAGAACAGAGGTGCAGATAGATTTATGCAGTGCATATGTCGATGTAGTTAGAAGTATAAGTACAACAGGGAACAAAGTCAATGTGCAGTGGCCATCAAGTAAAGAGTTAAATGTCTGTAATGTATTTTCAGATGGCATGCCTTTCTATCTCTCTTGCTGTGAGCAATAAATCTTTTGTGCTTTTTTATGAACAGTTGAGAATTAAAAAAAAAACAAAAAAACAGCTGTAATCTGCGGTCATTGACGGTAGTGTAGATGGTTTGCCAAACTATTACCATAACTGTCAGCCGAAATCAGAAAAATAATCTCATTGTGCCAGACAGATGTGTTTCCTGCATTATTGATATAGCTTCTCTGGAGGTAATAGGAAAATATAAAGCATTGTTCTATTTACAGAAGGAGATTGGCTGAGTCCTTGAAATTGAGAGCGAGGGACAGGCATTTACAGGAAGTAAGATATGGGCAGCGCAACAGAAGTTATGTGTTAAGGTCACTTGACCCTTAAAGTCCATTGCTACAGACGCCCGAGTTGAAATTCAGTGATCATTTTGCAAGGCATTTTTATCTCTCTGGCAGTACACACATTATTATGATTTAATGTACAAAGAAATGGGCTATTACCACTACTAACTACCATTCCCCTTAATTCCCCACAATTCAGCTTTACATCTGTGTCAACAGAAACCAGGTTAATGTTACAAGATAGAAAAGTACAGAACACTAAGGTGCCCATTTACTAAGGTTTTTTTTGGGGAAATGATTGAATTTTTTTTAATGTTTCCTTTTTTTTCAAGATTTATGTATGTGTTTTGGCAGTATATGAGTATTTTCTCAAAAAAATTGTATAATTTTTTTAAAAAACTAAGAATGTTCGAGATTTATAGAACTTTTTTTTTTTTTAACAAAAAGCATGCCAGGTTTAAGCTGCCGAGAACCATTGAGACCTATGGAAGGTTTTTAATATTCATGAGTTTTATTATAAAAACACACAAAGAAAAATAGTCAGTGACAGCCTGTCCTAGACACATTTTCAAGGGGAACCTAACACATTATTGTTTCCTATTTCACACATTTTCAAGGGGACGTTAAACATATTATTGTTTTCTATTTCACAAACTTTCAAGGGAAACTTAAACAGATAATTGTTTTCTATTTCACACTGTGTTATTGTTTTCCAAAATGCAAGTGAATAATATGAGTGCCAATGCTCCTAATATGGCCACTGGGGGAATTCCAGGTTGGAAAAAAATAAAGAGGATTCAGTTAAATGAGGGTCTGTTTAAATTTCACAATTGTTTCAAGAAACCATTAATATTCTCAAAATCTTTGTAAATATTTTGGCAAGTTTCTCAAATTTTTCGAACATTTATTTTTTGTGTTTTGATTTTGCCACAACTCTTGCAAATCGCAGCAAAATTGCAACTGAATGAGCTAAAAATGCTAGGCACAGCTTAGCTCCACCTCACAGTGAGCCCATAAATGCCAGGAACTGTTCTTCATATCTACGAAATGTAGCCTGTGCAGTTACAAAATGTTGAGCTATAAAGTAACGAATATAGAAGACCTTCCCTACGTTGGTTCATTGTACTTCATATATTGCAAATCCAATTGTAAGTTCTCAGGGAAAGGAATTTTGACTAAATTTCCAAGCAAATTCCCCATGATCTCAGTATATTGTTAATAAGTCAACCCATTTTCATCTCCTTTTTAAACTTTCACATTCATGCATTTAAGATGTTTTAAAAATCACCTTCACCACAAAATGTAATTCTACTTCAATGAAGCTTTAAGCAAAAGCAGCTTTCGGAAACTAAAATAACAGGGTGTGTTGCTGATTATCTGGAAGCAGAAAACACCTTTTTTCCCTTCCCCACAAACTGGTACCATACACTTCATGAAGTATCAAGACATTAACCATTTGGCTCAGATTCAAACTGAAACTTTTGCACAATCGTAAAAACTGTCAACCATATTTTCTGCAATGTGTTTGTGATAAAAACAGGCAACACAGCTCTGAAAGTCGTTTACTTTGTCTCACCTGTTAAACCTATCAATTCACTTTAATTTGGAATCTCCAGCTATTTCCTGAGATTTCATAGTGTGGGTTTGACAGGTTTTGCCATGGTGAAAATTAGTCTCCAGGGATTTGATAAAGTCTTAACATCAGCAACAGCTGGTTGTTTTGTAGTGGGGAGTTTGGGAAACCCTTTCAAATGTCTGTTCACTGTTTTAGTTTACTAAACAATTCTCCCAGAAAGCCATACACACTGGTATTGTTAATTAAGGGCCAAGAAACCGTTACATATTCCTGAAGACTTGTATTTGTTGAGGCAAATTGTCAGTGATGGTACATTTTTATGCTCCTTCTCTGAGCAGGGTATAAAAAACTGGGGAGGTCTATGGGAATTGATATAAAAGATAGTGGTTAGGCATCATAAGAAACAATAGCAGCTTAGGTAAGACAAAAACAACACATGTATTATACTTTTTTTACAAAGGGAAATTCAAAATGGTTTATGATTAAGGTATAGTTACTCTTGTTACACAAGCATTTATAGTACAAGTATAAGTATAGTACAAGTAACCAGAGGCCTGGGGGTAAATGCATGAACTTTATATATGAAATCATTTGAGTTGGGTCTGGGGCACAAACCTTTTAGCCGAACTGAATATCATTTGAGAGAATGTGAAAAGTGTTGGCATAGATAGTGTTTGTAATCAGACTCTTGGAATCCATGACAGACATAGGCAAAGCACAGAACTAGGTAAAAGAAAAGACACAAAGGAAATGGGAATTAGAAACATATCAGGACCTTACTATTAACAATGTCTTCTTCTTTGGGCCAATTTTTAATAAAATGATATCTAGAGATATCCAGTCTATGTTAATCAGTGTATGCGACAGGACACAGCCCCCCACATCTTGAAGTGCTCTGTTTGATTTCACAGACTAAATATCCCAAAGGCCAGGCTTAATGTTAATCTTACTCTGTGTATCCACCATAACTCTCCTTCCTTCTTTTTGGGATGAGAAGTTATGAACAATTATATTTCCATTCCTGATAACCCCTTTCACATGTTAAGTACAACATTAAATGGTATCCAAAGTAAATGTTGTGCTCACATTTTTAAACAGGGTTGAAATGTAGGTGCTTCCACATAAATATATGTAAAATATGGTGAAATAGTTGGTGCTTCGTAGCACTGTGGTTAAAGTTCGAATCTAGACAGGTCACTAGCGAAAGAATGTTTTCTCCATATTGCATGGGTTTCCTCCCACATTTCAAAACTATACAGGAAGGTTAATTGGTGCCTCATGAAATGCATGTTGTGCGAATGTAATAGGGACCTAAGTTTGTAAACTGCAATGAGGCAGAGGACTGATGTAAATGATGCATAATCTCTGCAAATCCCTGTGAAATATGTTTTTGCTATGTAATAAAATATAATGAGATGCACTTATCAATGCCACTATATGAATTATTATTATTAAACATGTAAGACGTATGTATTGCATTCTGTAGTGCTGCACATTAAATGGGTGTATACAATTGATATACAAGATTACATACAAAAACAACCAATTACTAAAATAATAGATAGAGAGGCCCTGCCCGAGACAGCTTACAATATAAAAGAAGGAGGGGTTGCGAAGGTCAGGAGTTGGCAAGGTGGAGTCCTATTGATTAACAATCTACTCTTTCACCCCAAACTACAAGACTTTGCAACTTTCATTCTCACCATAAAATTCACTTTCTTCAGCTGTATATGCCTCGTCACATTGATGCGCAACAATTTTTTTCTCGTGGTTGCATCAGAAATAGACACACACCCATTTTGACTCAACTGTGCTGATTTTGACGCACTTTTTTTGCTGCACGGCAATTTTTTTGCAGCAAATTTTGGCTGAAGTTTGCCAATACAATTCGCCAGTAGCGAAATGCAGAAATTCGCTGCGAGTCCATGCCTGGCGAAAAAATTTGATCATCACTACTGTCTTATTCTTTATTGCTGTGTCTTAACTTAGGTGTTATCAATAAGAAACCCATGTTCTGTGGGATATTTCTGACATACCAGAAACCCACTCAAGCTTTGCATCAAGCTGCCCAGTGCTTCAGGCTTCAGTGGTTCTAACAGCTAGCTACTGGGTTAATATTCATTTAGAAACAGGTGATTCAGTAGGAATTTTAGAATAAGAAAATTACTAATGACCTGACATGAAGTCAAGCAAAGATGATTTAAATTATGCCCTGTTGATACCAGAACACAGACATGCCAACAATGCATGTGTGTGTATGTGTGGGACTGTGTCTTGGTGGATCTAATATGTAAATGAAATAGAATAAAAATGAATGCACCAGTAACAATATTGGGCCTATTTATTCACAATCCCATTTTTGTGCAGTGATTTTCTTGAATTATGATATGTTAGAAATAGCCCATAGGACATGGGTATATATATATATATATATATATATATATATATTTATTTATTTTTAGTAATAACACAAAACTTAAGACAAAACTTAAGACATAATTTAAGTTTTCTGAATTCAGATTTTCAAGATTTTTTTTTTCTTTGAAATTTGAAAACTGATAAATTGCCCTCTCACTGTATTGATTAGAATTGAAATACCATAATGTAATGTGTTGCGTAACTGTACATGCAAATATGTCTTCTTTAAATCAGTGTAGTGTGCTAACAGCTCTAGTGTGTTCTGCCATTTTTATCACCTTTTATGTCTAAAGAATTTCCCACCCAAAAGTATCTTTACATACAATTTTGTTGAATTAAATTACTTGCCTTAATGCAGGGGTCCCAACCTTTTGTACACATGAGCCACAGTCAAATATAAAAAGACTTGGAGAGCAACACAAGCTTCATAAAAGTTTATGGAGGAGCCAAATAAGGGCTATGATTGGCTATTAGGCAGCCTCTATGCACATTATCAACCAAAACTTGCCCCCAAGTCAAGAATTCAAAAATAACTACCTGGTTTGGGGGCACTGAGAGCAACATCCAAGGGGTTGGTGAGGAACGTGTTGCCCCTAAGCCACTGGTTGGGGGATCACTGCCTTAATGGATTGAAATTCTTTGCAAACTAAATTGCTCAGTTCAGCTAAGCATTATTTAGTCTTAGTCAAAATAAAAAGAGTAGATGGCAATATGTATAGCAAAACAGAAGATACATACCCCCATATGTAATAAAAGGCACTAAGTTTGCCTGGGAGCAGTAACTCATAGCAACCAATAAGATGTTTGCTTTTAAACAGGTGACCAGTAAATGCTACCTGCTGATTGGTTGCTATGGGTAACTGCTCCTGGGTAAACTTAGAGCCTTTAATTACATAACGCCAAGTTTTTTTTTTAATGTATCTGACAATTTCTATGGATATTTTGGTAACACTTTAGCATGAAAAGTTCATATGGCCACAGCTTATTGAATTTCTGTAGTTGTTCACATTCTTTGTTGTGATGTTGGGCTCATAAGAAACTCTGCTGGGTTTAAACTGCATTGTAGAGCTCATAATATCAATTTTCACATTTAGTGATCTTGCCCATTTTTCTTTCCTATCAGCATCTATTGAGTGGTAGCAGTTAAGATATCCGCTACAGTGGAGAAAAAAATACTTAGCTGTCTGATGAAATGTTTTAAATGCATAGGGTTCACCTCAGGGTTGGCTACTGTTTAGATTTTATCCATTAATAACATGCAGGAGCTGCTGCTTGGCTTCCCAAGGCAAATATAATTCAGTTTTTCAGAGGAAAAAATAGCACCACTTGCAGATCTCTTATGTACCTGTGGTAAAGTGCACTGAGTGATAGAACAGGAATGCTGTATCTTAGACATGTCAGCACTGAAATATAAGTATACACAAAGAGAAACATTATACGTAGAACAAAAATGCTTTGCTGTCTGCGAGACAGTGTTCAGTCATTTTCTCAAATACAGAATATGACAGCAGTTGTATCTTTACCAAGGATATTTAGTGACCATTTAGTAGTTTTCGAGGTTCAGAAGGCTTATTACTGTTACTGATCAAAAGCACAGGTTGAGGCTGCAACCCCCGGCTAATAAATTGCTTCAACCTTGCTTTATTTACAGTAAGAGCATAACTAAAGTAAAGTCTATTCTCTCAGCCTGGCTATTTGCATTCATCATGTCATTCATTTGGGTTTGTGCATACGTGTGCATGTAATTGCGTGTGTGCTCATATTGAAAGGAAAACATAAACTCTTACAGGCAGATTTCTCAAAATGTGAGATCACTACAGAAAGATTCACCTTTCTATTGATTACTATGGCATTCGCCCAGTTTTTATTATCACCTATGAGATGTTTATTAACGGGTGAGAATTCACCATTTGATTAAAACACTTCTAAAATCCCATAGAAATGAAGAGAAAGTAGGTGAATCTCATATTTTGATAAACCTGCCCCTTAGGGGCACATTTACTAATCCACGAATCCGAATCACGAAAGGGAAAAAATCGTATTGGAAACGAAAATTTTGGAAGATCGCAAATATCACGAAAATGCTTACGAAAAAATCGTATTAGTCACGATAATATCGTATTGGCGATCCGAAAGTCACGAAATTTTCGTACCGAACAATTGTAAACAGCGGTAAAACCTTTCCGATTTTTTCATGCAAACGTCCGAAAAAGTCGTGCGCTGTACGAAAAAGTCGTGCGCCGTACGAAAAAGTCGTGCGGACGCCCGAAAAAATCGGCAAAAATACGCGTTCGTGCCTTTGTAAATGTGCCCCTTAGCGTATTCTTTTATAAAACCTCCAGGTATGAAATGGAAATGAAAGCATCCGCAATGTATCACCAACGCAAATTTTTCTGCGCCAAATTTTTGCGTCCGTTTGCGAATAAATCCTTCAAAGGTGAAACACGGAAATTTGCTGCAAATCCATGTCTGGCAAATAGTCTCGCTCATCACTATTAACATGCTCTCCTTATTTTTCTTGTCCTTTCACAAATGTCTCTTCTTCATGTGCTCTTACAAGCACCTCTTTTATTTGAAAACTAGGCCAGTTTTTATAGTTTCTCTTCATAAATTAAATGTTCCATTTCTTTACCAGTTTAGTTGCACATCTCTGCACTCTCTCCAGCTCATTAATATCCTTTTTAAGGACTGGAGCCCAAAACTGCACTGCATACTCAAGGTGAGGCCTATAAAGGGGCAAAATTATGTTTTCATCCCTCCAGCCACCAGGACTCGGTAATACCACTTATATCATACTTTTCTGAGCGCTAACATGACTATAATGTAGCCATTTTGCCTAACACGCCCCATGCATTTACCAGCAGACAACTGAGATTACTATAGTTTGCATTGCTTCCTGAATAGTTCTGTAGGTACAGCTATGGGTGCAGTTAGACAAATGTAATTGTTCGAGTGGGATCTTCTTAGCAGGACTTACTATCCTGCCTCCTCATTCTTCCCCTGTGTCCTCAATCTAATCCAACCTAATCTAATCGTATTAATGCTTGCTTTAACTTACCCAGCCCCTCTTGTCTACTTAAACACTACCCCAACCTCATTGCTATGTTTTCCCCTAGCACATGAGACAACTTTCCAACTTCTAACTTTTGTAGAATCTCAATTCTTTTTCTACTGACTGGTTCAAGGTGGTACATGCAGGGCCAGATACTGTGAATTGATTCTTTAGAAGCGTTAAAAGGCTATGAATTTGCAGTACCTATATAACTGGATGGACACAATTCAAAACCACTGGGTGCCAATTTGTAAGACACCCCCAGTAAGACTAATTACATACCTTGTTGGGCCTGTTCCATAAAAACCCACACTGCCATTTGTATCTACTACCCCATTGTACCTGTTAAAGCTTGGCAGATGCGTAGTACAGTAAACATGACAAAATCCTATATTATACATGTGCCTCACAAAGGTGGTGCAAAGGATAGCCTGAAAGGAGTTAAACATGGCAGCATGGCACCCTACAACAAAGTACCCAGATTCTTTGTTTTTTACGACTATGACAACAAACAACAGATGACAACATCCTGAGTAGTTTTGCATCTAGTTAATCTTTTCTAGTTAATCTGTGCTTCATGGTGTGTTAATATTTATGTTGCAGAAGTTTTTAGTTAAGTAAGAATATTAGCCTTAAATAACTCTGTTATAACCTTTAGTCCAACAGAACATACTGCATGCCATAAAAGCACAATAGCACCAGAACCATAGATTCTATGGTTCCAGGTTTACTGGCAATATGCAAAATGTCAAGATCAAAGTCAGCATGGAAAAGGTTAAACCTTTTTTACCATCAGCTTTTTAACTGCCCTTTTAGAAAGTATAATTCCCCTGCTGCAGTAAAGTAAATTTACATTAAAAAAGACAGAGACAATGTTGTTCCGTGATGTTCCAGCAGTAAACTATACTGCTCTATTAATATTTTTCAAATCCCTGCATCCTGATAGTTTTTACAGTATGTATCACTTTATTTTTATTAGGCCAGAAAGTATACTAAGCTTTACAGCTATGCACCATTAAGTACAGGATAAACAAGGGCTAAGTGCTGAATAACAGGCATGGGCGTAGCATATAAATTGTGTGAGTTTAGGGACCCACAGTATCATAAGTTGGAAAAGCAATGTTCCCTGAGCAGCCAGTTAGCATAATGTATGGAGCATCTCACATGAGCAAAAGGAATCATTCATAAATACTTAAAAGCCATACTGCATGTTTTGGATTGTAACAGTAAATATACAGATACAGATTTTTATTTAAGTCTGATCTTATAATGAATGTATATAATAATATATAATGAATATATGTAGGTGAATTAAAGGAACAGTAACACCAAAAAATGAAAGTGTATAAAAATAATTAATATATTATGCACTGTTGCCCTGCACTGGTAAAAGTTGTGTGTTTGCTTTATAAACACTACTATAGTTTATATAAATACCCTGCTGTGTAGCCATGGGGGCAGCCATTTAAATTGAAAAAAGGAGAAAAGGCACAGGTTACTAAGCAGATAACAGATAAGTAGCAGATTCCCATTGTATTCTACACAGTTATCTGTTATCTTCTTATGTAACCTGTGCCTTTTCTTCTTTTTTCAATTTAAATGGCTGCCCCCATGGCTACACAACAGCTATTTCTATTAACTACAGTAGTCTTTCTGAAGCAAACACACAACTTTTACCAGTGCAGGGCAACAGTACATTATATTTTAATTATTTTAAAACATTTTTATTTTTTAGTGTTACTGTTCCTTTAAGCAAAATATGTGCAATAGGGCAGCACATAAGTTGGAATGTATTGTACTTTTGGGGAAATTCCATTGGAGCAATACTTATGAAGCTAAACTGGCTATATAATGGGTAAAAGGCCAAAAGATCAGATTGACAAAAAAAATGATAAAAACACACAAAACCAAGAAAACCATTCACCAAATGGCAAAATTTCACATACATTTTAATCAAATGCATTGGAGTTAATGGGTGTTTTCTTCTCCACATTTTTTTCATGTTGAATGCACTGGAGTCAATTCTCCTATGTAATAAAAGGCACTAAGTTTGCCCAGTAACCCATAGCAACCAAGAAGAGTTTAAACAGGTGACCAGTAAATTCTGCCTGCTGTTGGGTTGCTATGGGTTACTGCTCCTGGGCAAACATAGTGCCTTTTACTACATAACCATACAAGTTTCACCTAAGGAAGGTAAGCTGCAACTCTGGGATCTTCCTGCTGTGTAGCATTGCCTACAACAACCATGTCTTTTAGCATGGTCTACTCTTGGGGGACAGAGCTCTGTAACAGAATTCCAGAACTCTCATTATATGTTCCTATAACAGTGCCAGTTAATAGAGTTTGAGTATTTCCATTTATTGATATTCTCATAGACCCTTTAGAACTGCCATAATACTTTTAACTTCAGTTATATACAGATTTGTGGAAGATTGACTTATTTATATTTTTGCTTAGTCTTTTGTTTTTGTTTTGGAAATGAAAAGGGGCAGTTGTGGGCAGCTGTTGTCTGACCTACAGTCATTTTTAATTGTGCACAAATGTTGGCATTTTCACTGAGAGAAAAGAACAATTGTTTTATTACTAGCTGGGGACTTACTAAATGTAAACTTTACTGTGGGTAATCAATAGGCTTACTCTTGATGGCCAATCAAAGCAAATTGTTTAATTGCTTGCTAGGGATTATTATTCCAGAATACAATTATTCTAGCTTTCTGCAGCTCAATTCTGAAGGGACAGTGGCCTAAGTTTGCTCATAGTCTGTACAGAGACATACCATAAAACTATGGCAGCATAGGGATTCCCCTGTACTAAGCACAATTCAGTAGGAACAGCCCCCTAAGTTTGCTCATAGCCTGTACAGAGACATACCATAAAACTATGGCAGCATACAGTAGGTATTCCCCTGTACTAAGCACAATTCAGTAGGAACAGCCCCCTAAGTTTGCTCATAGCCTGTACCATAAAACTATGGCAGTATAGGTTTTACTATACAGCAGAAATGTTTCAGGTTAGTTCTCCTTTAAAGAATGCAATGTAAGGGGACTATTTATTATGCTGTGTAAAATGAAGTTCGCCGAAAAACAGTGTAAAATGCTGTGTTAGATAAATGAGAAGTTCACCAGCCAAACGCCAGATTTTATGTCGTTATTTTATGTATATTCCGGTGGAAGAAAAAGCACATAATAAAATAGCTCAAACTTACACAGTTTTTTACATGGCGAAGCATTGCATTTTGTTGCCACACAACATAATAAAACTGCCCCTAAGGGGGAGATTTATTAAGACACGAATGCTCGGAGCGTATTTCCGCCAATTTTTTCGCGCTTGCGTGACGCCTACACGACTTTTTTGTATGCCTACACGACTTTTTCGTACGCTCCGCGACTTTTTCGTACGCTAGCGCGAAAAATTCGGGAACGGTTCTGCCGCTGTTTACAATGGTTCAGTACAAAAATTTTGTGACTTTCGGATTGCCAATACGATATTATCATCACTAATACGATTTTTTCGGAACCATTTTCGTGATATTTGCGATCTTCAGAAATTTTTGTTTCCAATCCGAATTTTTCCCAATTTTTTTTGCACAGAACAAAGATACATTTGAGGGAACACTGTATGCTCCTTAATCATAACTCCCAAAGCGTGTTTTTGTTTAAGGTTTTTTCTTGCGTTAAATGCATTAAAGTCAGTTGGCTTTATTTTGCTTGTTTTTCCTGGGGAAAAATGGAGGAATCCTTATAATGCGGTTGGCATTTTTCTAGTATAGTTACGGGACCCTTTATCCGGAAACCCGTTATCCGGAAAGCCTGTCTCACATAGACTCCATTTTAATAAATTATTTCCGATTTTTTCTTTATAGTAATAAAACAGTACCTTGTAACTGATCCCAACTAAGATATAAATAATCCTTATTGGATGCAAAACAATCATATTGGGTTTAATTAATGTTTTATTGATTTTTTTAATAGACTTAACGTATGGAGATCCAAATTACGGAAACCCCCCTTATCCGGAATACCCTTGATCCCAAGCATTCTGGATAATGGGTCCTATACCTGTACAAATGTATGGAAACTGATAACACTGCCATTGGAGTTTTCCTCATGATTTTGAGTGTTAATCTGTATCAGGCGATACATTCGCTCATCTATACTTGCAATAAAAACTAGTAAAGTACTTTCCTTAAATATTTTATCTTTTAGCATAACATATACCTTGGGTGAGAAACCAACAAACTTGCATTTTGATGCCAAATGTGCCATAGATGTGCCATCATACACCATAGGGGCCATTTAAGAACACAAGTACAAAAAGCAAACAACTAAAACACATGCGAATTGCCATATTTTAACTTGCTATGCAGATTTTTCCACGGTCTCTTCCCCCCCTGCAAAAAATCTTTGTAGGGGCCTGGCACGCACCAAAGCCTTAACTGAACTCTTTGGAAAAGTTTTGCATAGACAATATTGGACATGGTACTGTATTTATAGAAGGCATTTTGTATGCTTTACTGAATTCATTTTCAGCCTTGCAAGTAAACTGCAGGATTAATGGATACACTGGCAACTGATTTTGCAACTGTTGGAATCAGTAGACTTCAACTCCATGCAGTTAATGCAATGGCAGTATGAACTGAGAACCAAACCATCAAACTCTCATAGGTGACAATTGCTTCCTTGTTTTATCCAGAGTGATATTTAAACAAGGTGCTAATCAGTAGTGTCTGTAAAGGAAGCCACAATTTCAATTCATTCTACCTGTGTCACCTTTGCATATTTTAACGCTCGTTCTTATATAACATCTACAGCTATTAAAATTCAACCTCACAAATCCATTCTTGGCAGAGAGAAACAAAAAAAAAAAAGGATTTCAAGAATCAGCAAATGGACCTGATACGATGTACGCTGTAGAAGGTTTCTGCTGTCAGCGAGTAACTGCAGGACCGAAACACATGTTCTGTATTTGACATTCTTTGGCATCTTGTAAATAGCCTGCATGAATCCATACCTAAAAACTGCCAAGGCAAGCACAATTGTGCCCAAGTTTTCTACTAAGTTAAGCAAGCACAGCAATGAGATGAGATGTGGCTGAATTGAATATAGAAACCTAAAGACCCTGAAACTGACCTTGAGATCACTTTAGCTTAAAAAAAAAGTCAGTTTTGCAGAATGTATTCCTTTTCTGAATTTAAAAGGCTTTGGCTTTATTTACCATATTTGATAAACACTCCATATAAATGAAATTTTTATGTATCCGATTAATGTTGTGGCACAGATTCTCCAGTAAAAAGTGTGTATGAGTGTGTATTGGAGATTTATTTATATGTGAATATGAAAGCATGAATAAAAATATAAAACCAAATAAACATTGCTGAGAATCTAATATACTTATGAGTGTCTAGATTACTGTCTGCAAGTGCAGTGAGCAAAGCAGAGTTTCAATTACATTTGCCATGTTTTTCCCATAATGCATAATTTCCCATAATTCCCATAATTGATGCATTGATTTTAAATCAGGTATGGATTCACTTTGAAATTCCGCATTTCGCCATTGGCAAATTTTTTTGTGAAACAGACGCAAAATAACGCTGAGACAAAAATTTTCCGAGTGAGAAATTTTTTACTGCAAATAGATTAGCCACATTAGTGGAAATTAGAATGCTATATTTATTCTGCAGAAAGCTTTACCATACCTGAGTAAACAGCCCTAGAAGCTCCCTGTTTGTTTAAGATAGCAGCTGCCATTTTAGCTTGGTCTCAGTACCTTCCTACTGCAGCTCTAGCAATTGGTAGCTCAGATCACACATACTAATGGGTGGGAGTGAATTATTATTAATTCTTATGAGAGGGGGAGCAAAAAAAAGGAGGGGAAGAGAGGAGAGAGCTGCATAGACTTGTGCCCCAAGTCCTCCTAAGAGGAAATCTGATATCAAAGAACATTTTACACAAAAGAAGACAAGAAATCCTGTGTTTCTTTTGATACAGGACTCAGTGCAGTATTTCTGTGAGTGCTTATGGCTGTATTTACATAGACCTTTCTGATAAAGCTTACTTGCTTACTAGTTTTTACCTTTACTTCTCCTTAAAGGGGAGCCTGGGTGTGCAGCAGGAGTTCAGTAGCTAAGAGAGACTGGGAGGGGAAGACTGGTCTGGAAACAAACTAACTCTGATACTGGAACTCTAGAGAAAGACTGCCTGGGGTTGGCAGTGTGGACTTTTGTTATTCTGTTCATTGAAAACTACACTCTGGTGATATTCTGTTTTGAACTTTTTCCTATAACTAAAATATCACACTCCCCCATCTATATATTATTACTAGTGGTAGTATTAGTTTTAAATAATATTTTATGTCATAGTTGTGTTCACTTTATATTAGAAGTGTCATGTTTGCCTTATAACGCCTGGCACAAAGTAAGGTATTTATTGGCCTATATAATTTTTTGTAAGTTTTTTATGTAACTATTTTTGGATAAATGGGGGTAAAGAAAAGAAAATTGAGTAAAGTAGGGAAAATATACACTGTCAGCAGCAAGTTTATATTGTACAGATAGTTTGCAAGTGTACATAAGGTCTTATTTCTAGCCATAGACATATGCCAGAGACAACAATATAATCTGCCTTGCAGTGCTGGGGTTCTGAGTTCAATCCTAGAGAGGGCATTATCTACAGGCCCCCCTGACTCAGTTGGATTCTGTTCCCAAGCTAGCCTTAGTTATGTCAACTATAGCCTTGAAGACAGAACCACCTATTTGGCAAAGATCTTTGTTTCTGTGCTGCGAACAGATATTTCTACGCGCATAAACTGGTAACACCAATACTCATACGTTTCTTATGACATATGCTGCTGTCACAATGTCTATATAAACCCAATGCTGTTGTTCTGATTATCTTTTGCTCAGAACCCATATACGTGTCTAATAAACCTTACCTCAAACGACTCGGTATCTGAAATTTCCATAACATCCCAAACATACAGGCAGGTTAATTGGCTTCTAAATAAATTGACCATAGTGTGTGTGAATGGGATAGGGACCTTAGATTGTAAGCTCCTCTGGGGCAGTGAATGATGAATAATCTTTGTGCTGTGCTGTGGAAATGTGCCAGTGCTATATAAAAAAAATAACGGGAAATTACTGTTTTATAGGCAGACTAATCCAAATAGTTCTCGACTACATAAAAACCATGTATGTAGAAAGAATGTAATTTTCAGTGAACAAACAAATCTAGGCCTCAATACACAGCCACAGCAATTTAAAAGAACGAGCTCTGAATTTTACTAAAAAAATACGATAAAGGAAAAGAATGTCAAATATACTGTAACTAATGAGCAGTTAGCTTAATGCTGTTGATACTGCACATGAGAAAGTATTATTCTAAGCATCAAAATTAAAATATCTTCAGTGAAATTCAGTGCATCCTAATATCAGTCATGGGAAAAGTCTTTTTAACAAGATGCCATATTCCAATTGGCACTCTGCGACGGAGGCAGGCTTCCTTGGCACGAAAGAGAGAAGGCCCTGGCATGAAACGGTAGCTGACAATCTCCAGCATATGGCTAGAGAGGCAGCTTCGGCCTGCCCCATCAGGTAGATGCCATCGCACTGACTATAACTGTGATAGATGATGTGTTTGCATGGCTGTGACTGCTTGGAAAGGAGCCATATCAGCAAGCAGCCAATACAAGTAAACAGGTCAGTATGGCCAGGCCCTCTGAGTTAAAAAGATCATGAACAATCCAATGTATTATTTGTTGTCAGTCGAGGAGTGAGGGTATTCTGAAAACAATAATATTTGTAAAGACTTTTATTTATAAAGCTCTAATATGTGGATTCACTTACACTTAATATGGCTTTCAATTTTAGTCATTTAAAAAGAAGATGCCAGATGAAAAACATTAGAATATAAGGTGGCATTTAACAGATAAACACATTTTTTTTTTATTATTAACAAATTTTTATTTTCATAATAAAATATTATCGAAACAGCATATAACACACATATTGGCCTTAATACAAGTTATTAGTTTCATAACTTTCAGCTTAGGCCTTGAATTTTACATTAGTTGTTCCCTGTGTCACATAAGGGACACATAAGGGACACTTAACAAAATCTTAAAAAGATAAATGAAAGAAAAGAAAAAAAAAAAGGAAAGGAAAGAGAAAAGTAAGACTAAGAGGGGGAAAGAAAGAAGGAAAAGGGAGAAAAAGGGGAAAAGAGCAGGGAAGCAGATATTATTAAATTATAGTTAGACTGAACAGTACGTTGAGCATGATATAATTATTACTTTGTCTACCCTTCGTTGAAGTGTTTCCAAGGGGACCACTTTTTATGGTGGTTGCCCAAAGAATTTCTATTTCTGGCGTCAAAAAATTCAAACCTTTCAGTGAGATCTAGAAAATTTACTAACTCTGAGATAACTGGGGGTAAGTCCGTTTTCCATCGCTGGGCAATTAGTAGTCTCGCCACTTCTAAAAAGTGTACTACCAGACGTTTTTGAGAATATTTTAAGAAGTCAAGGTCCAAATTTAAGAGAGCTGTTAAGGGAGTTTTGTGAACTGGGCATTCCAAAACTTTATTAGTTAGATCGAACACTTGGGTCCAAAATGAGGCAAGTTTGGGGCATTCCCACCATATGTGAACATGTGTTCCGTCTTGGCCGCATCCTCTCCAGCACTCCTTAGATGCTGTTTGTGGAAAAATTTTGTGCAGTCTCGATGGAACTAAGTACCAGCGATACATCAACTTGATACTGGGTTCTAGAAGTCTAGCAGATTTAGTTGAGGCCATAATCAGTGTGAAAGCAGTATTCCAGTCTATAGGATCGATTGATAAATTGAGTTCTTTTTCCCATGCAGATATATGTGTCCCTGGTGGTTTTGAAGACTGGTCATTAATTGCCGCATAGAAATGGGATATTCGTGCGCCAGCCATTGTTAGGGAAGTAATTTTTTGCTGAGTAGCAGATAGTTGTTTGGGTTTACAGTAAGGATTTGCCTTACAGAAACTTGATAGTTGGAGGTAGATATAAAATGACTTGGAAGGTAAAGGCCATTTAGTGCGAAGTATTTGAAATGTAGGTAGTTGGTTATTAATCAGGATGTTCGCCCACAAATCAATTCCAGCCTGGAGCCAAGGAGCTGGGTTGAAGTTTGGAATAATCCCTTTAAAAGCTGAGAGAGGAAATTTAGGATGAAGACCAAGGCTTAGGTGGTCAGAATGTATGGCTGAGTCCCAGACCGTAATTGATGCATGAAATGTAGGGAAGGACTTGATAGATTTTAGTCTTAGTTTTGAAGGGATCCAGATAAGTTCGTCGAGGTGAAGAAGAGATAATATGGTTATATCCTTTTCTTGTCTCACCCACTGTGGCTGAGTTGTTGTTGTAAAAATACGTTGTATAAAGTTTAGGTGAGAGGCTTGGTAATATTTTTTAAAGTTAGGAAAACCTAGTCCTCCTTGAAGTTTGCCTTTTGAGAGTGATGCCAATGGGATTCTAGGCTTCTTGGCTTTCCAAATGTATTTTGAGATTGATTTTTGTAGTGCAATGAAATATTTGTTGGGAATCCTAATCGGAATTGTCCGGAATAGGTACAGAATTTTCGGTAAAATCATGGTCTTAATAGCGGAAAGTCTACCCATCCATGAAATTTCTTTGTAAGTCCAGGATTGAAAATATTGCTCAATTTTCCCTAACATTGCTTTGAAGTTAGCATTGTATAGACTAGTTACTGAAAATCCCACCTTTATGCCTAGGTACGAAATAACAGACTGCTGCCACATAAACTTACAGGATGCTTTTAATTCTCTCACTTGGTTTTTGGGAATCCAGATTGGAAGGGCCTCAGTTTTGGTTGTGTTAATTTTGTAATAGGAAATCTCTGAGAATTCTGAAAGAAGTTGGAACAGTGTTTGAAGTGAACAAATTGGGTTGGAGAGAGTCAGGATAATGTCATCTGCAAATAAGGATAATTTGTATGAGTTTTTACCTATCAGGAACCCCGAGATTTGGGTCTGTATGGCTTCTGCTAAGGGTTCCATAAGTAGTACAAAGATTAAGGGAGAAAGGGGGCACCCCTGTCGGGTACCATTCGTAAGTGAAAATCTAGGAGAAATTTGACCATTGGTTTGTATTGCGGCAGAGGGAAATTTATATAATGTGAGGATATGATCTAAGAACGTACCTGAGAAACCGAACTTTTCCAAGACCTTTTGTAGATATAGCCATGAGACCCTATCGAAGGCTTTTTCCGCATCTAAAGCTACCAGAAGAGATAAACACATTTTTAAATATCACAGATTAAAACAAAAATCAACCTGCCTGTTGATTTTATCCATTGTCATATAAACCTTGGTTGATATAATCTGTTATTGTCCTGTCCTGTTCTGTACTGTCCATATGTACTCACTGTCAATCACAAGATGGGACACCAATTATGCTAAAGAGACTTTCAATTAGATGTAGTTCATTCATCACACCCTTTTATCTTCGTATCTATACCATGTAGAGGTCTAGGAAAATCTGGTTGGCTTTACCTGGCGATCGGCCTTTATATCTTGCTTTTCCAGTGGATGAATGCTCAAGTCTCCGGACTCTATTCTGTTGTGGAATGTATTTTCCCAATGAAGGTTACAGTATAGGAGTTCTGCTAGATTTCTGTACAATACATAGTGATTTTCATTACAAAACCAGAGATGCCTGGAGAATATCCCAGTGTCAGATTAACTGCCTTGGACCATTGGCAGCACTCATTACCTGGAATCCCCCAGCTGCCAACCGAGCACCACCATGCTTCTTGCCTGATCACCTACTGCCACTCTCTGAAACACTGTATAGAACTCCTGTAATGTGGTCTGTCATAAAATGTTAAAAGCTATGATGCAGTTCATTTATCTTTCTCCTATCTTCTGTCACCTTCCCACGTTCTGTTAAAGTGCATATACTCACACTAGCTTAATTTATTGATACCCACAACTAGAGTAATCTACACTGTTTTATTCAGGTCCTTTCTTATGTTTCTCTGTTTATATTCTTGCATTTGTACAATCTTCACATTACTCAGTCAACTACAAAAACTAAATTAAAATGCTGTTCTTTATCCCATTTACAGAGGTATTATTGTGAAAATCCTGGATAAAATAGGCTTAGTAACCAGCATAAACATCATCCCGGCTCCCAAACTATGCCTGTTGGGTATCACCTCTGGTCTAGAGCTAAACACTGATAATATGCTATTCCTAGCTAAGGTACTCTTCCAAGCTCAAAGACTCATTACTCTTAACTGGAAAGCACAAACAGCGCCTACCTATGCTCTATGGTACAAGGCCGTAAATGACACTTGCCTCCAAGAAAGACACTCGATGAGTAGAAAGGGTAAAATGAACTGCTATACCAATGTCTGGGGTAGGTGGCTAGCTCAAGCCACATAGGGCTCCCCCCTACACGCAAAGCTAATTATCATCTTTAGGGCCCCAGCTACCTATATGTAATGAGTCACCTACCTCAAGGTACCGTATTTTTCGCCGTATAAGACGCACTTTTTCTTCCCCAAAACTGGGGAGGAAAAGTTGGTGCGTCTTATACGGCGAAGTGAAAAATTTTAAATGCACTTACATGTCACCACCACGTTACAAGCCACCGCTGAGCATCGCTGAGGATCGCACACAAGCCCCACGTCAGGCGAGCACATGCACGCACGGCACGGCGCAGCGCGCACCCCCCCTCCGTTGTCATGGCGACGTGCTGTGCGTGTTCGGCGCAGTCAATTACCGGTAGGTAATGTATGTAGCCCTGTGAGGCTCGGAATGTAGTGATCCAATAAATTATATTAGTAACTATTTAACAACAATAAACTACAACATGTATAAAATCGGTGTTGCTCTAAATGTAGGCATACAGTGCTAGCAGGCATTCATACTAAAATGTTCAGAGTTATTAGCAGTAGAATGTGTACAAGTTCTGATATGGGACCTGTAATCCGGAATTCTGTAATTTGTTTCTTCATATTTTAAGTCAAATAAAAAATATTTAAACATTAAATAACCCCAATAGGATTAAATAACCCCAATAGGATCTGTTGTCATGGCGACGTGCTGTGCGTGTTCGGCGCAGTAACTGTCAATTACCGGTAGGTAATGTATGTAGCCCTGTGAGGCTCGGAACGTAGTGATCCAATAAAACCCTTTTTGCCAATATAAAGCATAGATTCAGTGTGCTGCCCAGATAGGATTGATTTAATTCACAAGAACTATAGGAAACTTTGCAACCTGCTGGTTGATGTTGAGGAGTGGGGGCAGGTTGTAATTATTCACATGTTGACCAGATACGCCCGGATGCAATTTGTTAGCCCTTGGGTTGAGGTGTGGAGACCACAGTATGGCACCATCATCTATTTCATAATTTTCATACTTCTTTCTACAGCTAGGTAGTCCTGTGATTTATTTAAAGGAGAAGGAAAGGTAAAAACTAAGTAAGAAAGGTCTATGTAAATACAGCCATAAGCACTTACAGAAATGCTGCACTGAGTCCTCTGTCAAAAGAAACAGGATTTCTTGTCTTTGTTTTCCTCTGCCAGAGACACGCTGTTCTCTTCCCTCTCCTGCTCCCCCCTCCCTCAAGAATGCTAAGAACTCCCTCCCCCCTTAGGGATGTGTGATCTGATGTTGAGTGGGTTAATGGCAATGGGGGAGTGGCCTAAAAGTGGGCAGGGCATATACAAATTTCGTACTGCGAGCACCACAAGCCCTTTCCTATCCCAGGATTTCATTTTGGAAAACCGTTAACCTTACATAGGGGGCTATTTTGGATCTTTATTTCTAAGGGGAAGAAAAATAGCAGGTAAAATATTTCTGACTGGTGACTGCTAATGGCACACCATGCATTTTCACCGCCAGAAGAAAGCGCACATTTTCAGTCAATAAGTTTTTCTTAGGTAAAATTAGGTACCTAGGCTTATATTCGGATCGGCTTATACTCAAGTATATACAGTATACGGTATATATTTGATTAGGGCATCAGCCCCCGTCTTGAACCGCCACATTACCAAGTCTCCCGCTGCCATGAGCGGCCATGATCCGGACACCATGTCAACACTCTGCTGAGCTGACCAGTACCTTTCCCTCCATCAGTGCGGGCTGTGCCTCCTCATGCCTCCCCGGGCAGTCTCACTCCTTGCTGGGCAGTGTGGGCACAATTTCGCCACTTCTGTGCATATTTCCCGGGCACTGTATCAATCTATTGGTACGGTAATTAAATATTTCTGGATTTCTTGCAGAAAAATACCAGTACTACCTCCTCAAGATGTCTACGCAGAAGAGACTGGCATATAAGGTTGCTTTCAAGCTGGAAGTAATCAAATTTGCTAAGGAGCATGGAAACAGAGCAGCGGAGAGACACTTCGGGCCACCTCCAACTGAGAAAATGATAAGAGAGTGGAGGAAACAGGAGGATCAGCTCCAAAAGTTGGATAAAAGCAAGTACACCTTACGTGGACCAACTGCAAAGTGGCCAGAGTTAGAGGTGGAAGTGAAGGAGTGGATCACACGTCACCGGCAAAATGGACTTTCTGTCTCAACAAAAATGATAATCTATGAGGCCAAACGCATTGCTGTGGAGAAAGGCATTCAGGATTTCACCGGATCACCATTGTGGTGCTATAGATTTATGAAGAGATCTGGCTTTTCCATGCGCACCAAAACCAGAATTGCACAAAAAATGCCAAAGGAATACGAATCAAAGATTCTGTCTTTTCATAAGTTTGTTATTGATGCGAGGAAGAAGAATAACTTTGAAATTAGCCAGATTGGGAACATGGATGAAGTCCCGCTAACATTTGATGTGCCATCTAACAGAACCGTAGATAACAAAGGAGCCAAAACCATAACCGTAAAAACCTCAGGGCATGAGAAAACCCACTACACGGTTGTGCTGTCCTGCTGTGCAGATGGTACCAAACTGCCTCCGATGTTGATCTTTAAAAGGAAAACATTCCCAAAAGAAACAATTCCACGGGGAGTCGTCGTGCACGTTCATGATAAAGGGTGGATGGACGAAAATGGCATGAGGCTGTGGATTGACAAAGTGTGGTCCAAACGTCCTGGCGGGCTTTTGAAGAAATCTTCCTTGTTGGTGCTTGACCAGTTCAGAGCGCACATTACGGAAACTACTAAAAAGAACTTTAAGGAAGTTAAGACCCAAATAGCTGTGATTCCTGGTGGTCTTACCAGCCAGCTGCAACCTCTGGACGTTTCCATTAACAAACCGTTCAAAGTTCTGATGCGAGAGGAGTGGAACACCTGGATGGCAGCTGGGAACCATGATCTGACGCCTACTGGACGGATGAAGAGGCCCACTATCACACAAGTGTGTGAATGGGTTAAAAGGTCATGGGACTCCGTGAAGGAGGACATTGTTGTAAAATCCTTCAAGAAGTGTGGCATTAGTAATGCCTTGGATGGAACAGAAGACGACCTCTTATTTGACACCAGTGAGGAAGAAAGTGATGACAATGACTGCGTGGATCTGTCCTTCCTCATTTCTGATAGCAGCGAAGAAGAGGAATTCTTGGGGTTCGAATAAAAACATTACAGCCTTATTTTTGTTACTTTCACTGTTTACTGACTTTACTGACTGTTAATGAGAGTAAAGATAGTTCTTAATATGTTACATGGTTGACATAAAATTGTTCTTAAACTGCTGTTCACTTTATACAGTTGATATAAAATATTTTACTACAGTATTTGGTTCAGAATCTTTTTTTTCTAGATTTTCCTCCTTTAAAATTGGGTGCGTCTTATATTCCGGTGCGTCTTATATGGCGAAAAATACGGTACATTAAACCCTGTAATGTTAACTACCCATCACTACAACTTTGATGTTATTGTGTGCTTTATGACATGACATGTATTTGACTACAACACGGTAAAAATTGAAATATCTCTTTGGATACTTCAAATGTATTATGTTTGTACCTATTGATGTGATGTGTTTGCAATAAAAAAAGAGGTATTATTCTCTAATGTGATCTTATCCTCCATATTTTTCCCATTGCCCAGTGCCAATAAGCCTCTTGTTATGTGGTGTCTGTGTTGTGCCAATAACAATATATGGATACCAGTGAGTTGTTCTGTTCAGTACTACATGGATCTGTTTTTTACATTGCACTACTGAACTTACTAGAAAACTAGTAAGTGCAACCTAGGAGCAGGTTTCAGGACAATAAATGACATATCTGTGCTCTCCATATTCAACCAAAGTGCTTTATTTAATCTTCTAAATCAGTGCTGTACAACTTCTACGGTGCCGAGGGCCGGAAATTCTCTAGCATACATGGTGGAGGGCCGCTAATAGAAGCCAGTTTTGACCACTCCCCTTTTTTAAACCACACCCACTTCAAACCACACCTATTTTATCACAATGGTGGTAGCACAGCAAAATCCCAAATGCTTGGTCATTACTGTGGGGATATCAACCATCATTCATATGTGAAAGAATTATGTCATATTAAGATATACCCTTAAATCCATATGTCTCCTCCTCCCCTGTGGATAGCAGAGCAACCCCCAGTACATAATTACACACCTTTGGGACCATTTAATGGCAATTTCCAACTGCTAACAAACTCCCACAACAAACCCCTGCCAGGTTCACCTCCCACAAGCAGCATAGGGCAAGCAGAGTATGGCACACACAGGCAGCACTCTGCCTGTCCTATGCTGTCTGTGTGTGCCATACTCTGCCTGTCCTACCCTGCCTGTGTGTGCCATACTCTGCCTTCCCTATGCTGCCTCTGTGTGCCATACTCTGCCTGCCCTACCCTGACTGTGTGTGCCATACTCTGCCTGCCCTACCCTTCCTGTGTGTGTCATACCCTCCCTGACCTATGCTGCCTGTGTGTCCCAAACTCTACCTGCCCTATGCTGGCTGTATGTGCCATACTCTGGCTACAGTACCTATGTCTGAGGTGTGAAGAAGTGAACAATGGAAGTGATTACAGTCTGAGTCTGAGGTGTGAACACTGCAGGGGGTGAACAATGCAGGTATTAAAAGGTGTGAAAAACACAGGGGATTACATTTTTAAACAATTACAGAGGGATTACTGCCTGAATCTGAGGTGAGAACCATGCAGGGGGCCAGTTAATCTCAGTACTGATACCATTTAATGTTTACTCAAAGTTAAGCCATCAAAGCAGCCAGACAGGTGGGGCCGCCAGTTGGACAGCACTGTTCTAAATAATAAGGGCTTCAAGGGGGGTGTTAAAGCTTTATATCTGTTTACTGATGATACAAAACTATGAAGAATAATTGAATCTACCTATGATGTGTTGCAGGGGGTGCAGTTTTATATAAATCTGGGTATTTAAAAACAGATAAGGTTCAATACAGATATCTGTAAGCTTATGCACTAAATACAAATAGTGGATAAATATAGCTATAGCAAGCAAAGCAATTCACTCTATAACTATTTGAATGAATACAAATATACACAGAAGTAATGCTGTGTGGATGTACAGCCATCAGCTGCAGATCATAAACTACTAAAGGAACAGTTGTATGCTGCATTTCATATAATTTTTATATATATATGGAGTAGGGATATGTTTTTCAGTAAACAAACAGTTAAATTCATCCCCTTGCGTATCAGCCAATCCTCTCTCAGGATAAGTCATTTATAGCTCCTAATCACATGACCTCACTGCCTGAGCTACAGGTTCCTGTGAAGAGGGTTGTTTGCTGTTAGAACTGTGCTGTTTCAATCAGTGATAATCTTGTTTAGTGTTTGAACCTTAGAAATCTAGATTTAGTTTTTTGGCATGCTTTTGTTGTTCCTGAGTCATTTCAGTTGATACTTTGTTACTAGTTGCCAGTTAGCAGTGTTGCTTGTTAATTTTGGCTGGTGGGCGGATAGAAATTGTTTAACTTAAACTCCCTACCACTGCTTGTTTTGACCCTCAGTTTAAAAGGAAGGTGCTGCATAGGAGCTCTGCTGTTACTGGGCAATTGTTACCCTACCAGTCAAACGGCTACACACTCCCTGTGGAGTGTAGCCCCAACTCTGTTAGTCCCATGATCTGCGCTATTTGCTCCCTGTTACTGGGTCCTTCCTGCCTTGCAGTCGAGACCTTCTGATCCCTAACATAGTTGTGCCGGGGAATTTTAATGATGTCTGGAACTTCCACAGCGATCCCATTTTGCGAATAGTTCAGAGTATCTGCTGTTAGTTTTTAAAACATGCTCCTCCCAATATTGCTCAATTCTGCAGAATTACCCATGTTTTACCCATAATGCACCTTTCCCAACTCAGAGGCTAATGAAAGTGTCGGGTGAGAGTATAGTGCCTCACATGAGCTGGAGTGACTTAAAATAGCATTGTTTCCATAAGAGATCATCCAGTGGCACACACAATTATATATATATTTTTTTTTACAAAAATACTTCTATGAAACAGTGGTTTAAATATGGTTTTTTTTGTGATATTTATTTAAATATATTTATATATAAATATATACATATTCAGGGGTATACCTTCCCTTCAAGTGATACCATCCTATTATACCATATATCTGGGAACACCTCAATTTTATATCCACAATTCAAATGTTTTTGCCAAAATACAATTTAATAAAAACTTTCAGCTATTTATCAAAAAAAAGCCATGGTTTTCAAAAATTCCTAATGTTAGTAAATGCCCCCCTAATTGACCAGAGCTATTAAAACTCAAGTGGAGACTTCTGATGAAAATGCTCTTGACAGCCAGGAAAGCAGATAACTGAAACAGCAAAGGATGTGTTGGCTGCCATTGTCTCCTGTGGGGTATATGTTTCAGCTGCAGTGTTGGACTATAACAACCTACAGAATCAAAAGCTTAATTTTGAAGCTGATTTATAAAATATTGAACTGAGGGATCATAAAGGATTCATTGTGTTTATAGTCATTAGTAAGTGCATATAGTTGTAATGTCCCCACAAATGCAATTGAACCCAATAAAAAAAAAAGAACTGTGATTAAAGCTTTCAAATAACTTTCCGTTTGTGCATGCAGCACTTCACCCATGTTGGCGGCAGACATGTGGGTTCTGCTGCACTGAATATCGCTCAATAATATTATCAGGAGCCACAGGCTCAGGTGCACAGATAATGTTTCACTAGATACAGCCTGCTGAGCGGGGAAGGCTAAATTGATACAGAAATGATTCCTTCATCTTTATCTATTATAAGAAAATAAACAGCAGCCCGGGCTTGGAAACCAGCAACAAACACTGTGTGCATGAGTCTAACAAATCTGCTGTGTCAGAAAAGATAATCAGGTCCAGCAAAAAATAATGTCCTGATGCATTGAGTTCTCACCAGAGAAAAGCGGCTGGACAGAGCCTCAGCTCTCAGCGAAAATAGGCCAAGCTTGATAAATTTGCTCTTATTATGGCTATCGATGTTTAAATTTCTTCGGGGATGTTGTTACATGGGTGCCTTGCGGTGACAGAGGTACAATGACCTCTTTCGATTCTTAATCTACACCTGTTAGTCAGCTCCCTTGTTGCTTGTGAGTAGACTTAAACGTAAAGGTTAACAAAAGAGAAACAGGCCAAGTTTATGGTACTGCAGCAACGGATCAATGCAGAGTAAATAACCTTCTCTGTCTTATTTCACCAAGCATTATTGATCCAGTTTCTTTGTTATATTTCTGTCTTTTAATCCCGAGAGGCACTTAAATGATTGTCTTATATTGGACATGCTAACTGGAACATTATGACACCTGCCAGTTTGCCACTCAGCGTGGTACTTTCTCCATCATGTTGGGAAAGGGGCTGAATAGAAGAGATCTCCTGTGGCTACAAAATCATATGAAATACCCTTACTGGGGTTTACACAACCCTTCTAGGTATAATTCAGGGCCTTCCTATCTAACAAAATTGCCACATCTTTCTGATATAAATAATAGAAGGGAGAGACATTTAGTCCCTTCTTTAGGACACGTGAAAATAGATTTTCAAAAACGTCATCCTTTCCTTTACATTATACCTGCTAATGGGAAATGAAACCAGACCGCTTATAAACATGTGCGGCTACTACCATTCTTTTTAAAGGGAGAAGTAAATAAAAAATAAGATTAAGAATGATATACATTATCATGCAAGAGCAATGTGCAAAAGTGCAATTTCGGAGGCATGTGCCATATTTTTTTACCCACAATGCAGCATTGCAGTACTTCCGTGAGGGAAGGTTTTGTCAGACACATGTCCACCGTTGACACATTTGCAGTAACCCAAAGCAACCAATGAGTGATTAGTTTTTTAAGCCAGCTGCAGGTAGAACAATGAAAACAAACTTCTGATTGGTTGTCATGGGTTACTGCCCAGGTGCAAGTTTAGTGTATCAAAATGCACACAGACATCTTTTGCTGCTAAACAAACACAACTGAGATGCCGTATTATGTGGCACTCAGTGTACCAGTTACTCCTGCAAATAGTCATTTGTGTATACTGACTCACCCTGCAGTGGGAACCTTGGAATTACTGCCAGCTTGCAGGTGCGGTAGCTTCTGTGTCCATAGGCCCATTTGGCCAAGAAGCGTAAGTACCTTTAATGAATGGTGTCAAAACTCTGACTGCATCCATTTGTGAGCAACTCAATTAAGACTGTGGTGGTAAAGGAGCTCATTTATGTTTTCAGTTTCTGTGAATATGTTTAGCTCCAGAGATGCCCGCAGCAGCTCCTTATCTTCTTTAATTCATAGTACGTGTTCAGGGCTGCTATCTTAGCTTAAAGGGGATCTCTGTGTAAACAGAGTTGTCTGCTTTTATTGTTCTCAAAGATATTAGCAGATTTAGTTGTAGGCTTTCAACTTTCAACTCAAAGCTTTTTTAAGACCCAGAGTGTTTGCAGTTTGCAACCCAAACTGTCAATAAGGGATGCACCGAATCCACTATTTTGGGATTCAGCTGAATACCAAACCGAACTGTGCGCGTTGATAAATTTTCAACTTCTGTGTTTCTGTGGCAAAAAGCCATGTGAATTTAAAGGAATACTGTCATGTTTTTTTCTGCATTTCTCAGGGTGCCACAGCCATGTGACCTGTGCTTTGATAAACTTCAGTCACACTTTACTGCTGAGCTGCAAGTTGGAGCAGCTGATCAGCAGAACAATGGGAAGGGAGCAGGATAGCAGCTCCCAGTAGGTATCAGAATAGCACTCAATAGTAAGAAATCCAAGTCCGGCTTGGGACTCCTCCAGTTACATGGGAGTAGGAGAAACAATAGGTTACCTGAAAGCAGTTCTAATGTGTAGTGCTGGCTCCTTCTGAAAGCTCAGACTCAGGCACAATGCACTGAGATGGCGCCTACACACCAATATCACAACTAAATAAATACATTTGTTGGTTCAAGAATACAATTTTAAATGGTAAAGTACACCATAAAAATCATGACAGATAAAAATTTAAAAATTGCTTTTTAAAGAGAAGCACCCTGAGTAAGTTACATTAATTCATTTTTGGGTTTAGATCCCCTTTAACAACATTTTTTACTTTCTAGGGAAGTTTTGATGAGTCACAGACCCCCTAAAAGAATGGCCTAACATGATAATGGGGAGCTGCTGTGGGCTAGATCATTACAGTTATAGGGCTGCTAAACTTCTATTCTGGTACAGTACATTCAGTATAGAAAACACAGCATTTCTAGCTGAATTCTTTTTTAGGCTTTAGTTCTCCTTTAAAGATTAGCATAACCTTACAAATTAACTATTACATTTTCAGTTGGCCTTTATTTTCTTTTTTCAAATTAAACTTTTTGTTTTGCATCTCTATAGTCTGGATGTTATTTGTTGCGCCACTGATCATAGCACACATACATTTATTTGAATAAAAGAATGAAGGATGAATAGAACTTGGACTTAACAGAAAAATAAAAAAATAACACCAATAAAATAGATTTTAAAGATCACTGGGTGTCATTTATCAACACTGGGCAAATTTGCCCATGGGCAGTAACCTATGGCAACCAATCAGATTGTTGAATTCATTGTTCTACCTGCAGCTGGCTGAAAAAAAGCCAATCACTGATAGGTTGCTATGAGTTATTGCCCATGGTCAAATGTGCCAAGTGTTGATAAATGTGTCCCACTGACTATTCAAGTTTCTTTTAGGAATATGAAAAGTAGGAAATCCAGTATTAAAATAGACTATCAAAAAAATAATTGCAAAGCTGCTTACATTACTTCCATATGCAGCAACTAAAAGTTAATTTTAATGTGAACTTCACCTTTAATTTCCAGCTATCAGTACTTAATAACTTCAGGATTAATAAATGTTCTAAACTACACAAGTAATGTTTTGGAGGAGCTATCATGGCACAAAGGAAATCCCTGTTGCTAAATCTATGTGTACATCTGAATTATGATAATGAAAGGAAATGGCACCTAAGCCTTTGGCTGCAGTTTAACAAGATCATTGCATCTTGCAAATTCTCATTTTGCGAGGAATCTCAGCTTGCTAGGAACGTCTTCTTTTAACGACATCTGAAAACAAATTGCAACATTTTTTCCTATAATAGGCCTTAAATGCACTGTATTATGTGGAGGTTTGGTTAATGGCCCCATTACTCATGAAAAAAATTGGGCTGACCTTTTGAATCCCGGCTCTTTTAGTAGGGCAGTGTTTCTGTAGGACTCGTCTTTCTGCAGGACCATACATCAAATGATTACATTTAAAATGTTTTTACTATAGAACTATTAACTGTAACAGTTGTATAAATCAATAGCTTCCAAGTCTTGCCAAACCTTATCAGCTCTAAACAGAGTGAAGGGCACCGCTTATTTACAGCATTTTCTTAAAGTCATCTGAAAATCACGACCTGAAATTTACTTCCAGTTTACTGGTTTACGTAAACAGAGAATTAGATCTAACTCAAAATCCATTGAAGAAGGTGCGGAGAGAAGGAAGAAAGGAGTTAAGTGAAGGACAAAGACATAAAAAAAAAATTCTAAAGCTGCTATCTCAGTCTTACTAAGCAATGACCTTCCATTGATTTTTTATGGCTTGTTTGCAATGCCTGTTTCTTTAGGTGAATAATGACTTCTTCAAACTGTAGTGGTCCCATGGATAAATTAATTCATTGTAGGGTCTGATACCTTTTATGGGGCCAACAAATGGATATTACAAAGGAGAATGGGTATGCAAGCATAAAATAGAGTCATAACTAACATTAAAACCATAATGTAATGTCACAAAATACTTCACCTAAAAAAAAGATGGAAAAAGACCAGTTGAGATTTATCTCCAAAACGCTAGTATATAATGTACTCCATTTGTATCATGTTTACAAGGCCAACTTTATGCGTAGTTGACATTAGCAAGCCATTTTGCTAACCTGCCACCCTGGTTCACCTGTTTTGATATTCTTCTGGTCAGATTAGAGGGATATCTATAAAACTCACTGTTATCTATAGCTGGCATGTCAAACTGGTTCTGGGGCCATGTGCAGCACTTTGTCTCCAATACTGCAGGCCTCTTTGGCTTTTTTACTTTTAATAAAATATGAATTGCTTTCTAACCATCTAAAGAAGATGTACTACCTGCTAAATGCACTAAAGGCAACATTAACACACACTGAACATATGCAGTTTTGGACTCTAAGCATGATTATGCTAAACAACAAATTTACAAAAACTAGACTCTCTATTGCTGTTCTACGCTATAATGTGTAAGCGCACACATGCAAACACACCATTTAGGGTTAAACGCCTCATTCCTCGGGAGTGCGTGTTTTCTTATATCTTCATATCTAAATATGGAATTATTTGTATAATATACTGCCTGAACTCCACAAAGGCACTGCCAAAAATTGGTGCCCTGTGCTCCTGGCCTTGCTCTCTCACTAAGGGACAACTCCCAGGAGCATTGGAAATGACCCCCTCTGTCTCTGATTTTTTAGCACTAAAAGTTGCCGAACAAAAAGTTACAACTTTTTAAAAATTTACTATGCGACAAAACTTAAACAATTCCAAATTCGAAAACACTAAAACTTGTTGAAATTATGTAGACGTCAATGGCAGATGTCCATTCCCTGGAAGAAATTTCATTTCTTCAAATCTTTAGATTCTTTTGCGACTTTTTCCCCGCATGGCTTTATGAAGGACAGGTCATGTCAGACCAATTTAATTGCTTTTTATGATGAGGTAAGTAAGAAGCTGGACAGTGGGGATGCAGTAGATATAATCTATTTGGATTTTGCCAAAGCATTTTTTACTGTGAGAGCTGTGAAGTTGTGGAATTCCCTCCCCGAATCAGTCGTGCTGGCTGATACATTATATAACTTTAAGAAGGGGCTGGATGGATTGTTAGCAAGTGAGGGAATACAGGGGTATGGGGGATAGCTCTCAGTACAAGTGAGGGAATACAGGGGTAGGGGGGATAGCTCTCAGTACAAGTGAGGGAATACAGGGTTATGGGAGATAGCTCTCAGTACAAGTGAGGGAATACAGGGTTATGGGAGATAGCTCTTAGTACTAGTTGATCCAGGGACTGGTCAAATTGCCATCTTGGAGTCAGGAAGGAATGTTTTCCCCTCTGCGGCAAATTAGAGAGGCTTCAGATGGGGTTTTTTGCCTTCCTCTGGATCAACTAGTAGTTAGGCAGGTTATATATAGGCATTATGGTTGAACTTGATGGACGTATGTCTTTTTTCAACCCAACTTACTATGTTACTATGTTACTATGTTACTATGTGCTTTTTTAATTCAGATTTTTTTATAAATGTCAGACATTCGTAGAAATGAGTTTATTCAATTTTGTTAAAAAAATGAGAGTTTTGGTAAATCTGCCTCGAAGTATTCAAATGCAAATTAGCATTAACAGCCAGCATACTGAACAGATCACCTGTAAACAAGATGTTGAATGAGAAAATGAGTTATTAGTTATTTATTGTCAAGAAAGGCATTTTGTCCCCTGTCACCATGTAGAAATGAGAAAACCTGATGTGGTGGGAGTACTGTATAGATAGTACCAGTCTGCAGAAAACATTTGCTACTTTAAAGATAAACCCTAATCACAAAGAATATTTATGGGGTGACATTTTATTTGATACTTTTGCAGCATACACACTGTATTGCTAACAGGCCCCATTATCTTCTCTCTGCGACACTTATAATGGCATGTAATCTTATTATTCCCTGTGTTTTATGGAAATCATACCAGTTTCCGATGCCATGTAAAACTGGGATATGGTCACAATCTTAATCAATCTACTACTTCAAAGGCCAGTGCTACATGTACCGATATATTGTGTATGCCTAGCAAAGCATGAAATAAGTGATAAATGAGAGAGCACAGGGCAACGTCTACTGCACAGAAGAAAGACACTTTTAGGCCCAACTGACTAAAAATCCATTATGATATCCTAATTCCATTAGCTTTTTTCTTTTTTTCTTTAAATGACAATCTTTTTGTCAGAAAAGCACATTTATAAAGGGGAATCCTTCAATGCCACTCCAGGAGACCAGAATTCCCTACCAGCAGATTCTCTGGAGTCTCCATTAACGCACTGGACAGTTACTAGATAAAGTTAAAGACTCTGTGGTGATCTCGGCACTAATTGGACTGTAATGTATAGCCTCGGTCAAGCAAATCTCTCCCAGCACTCCTCTCCATTGAATGCAATCATGCTTTTTATAGAAGATACATAGGCTGTTCAGACCCAGGAGTAACCTTAAAACGCCCTGGCCTTTTAGCAGAAAACGCAATTAATTTTGATACTGAAGGGCAATTAGAACTAGTTTTTAAAATAAAACTCTTTAGAAAAGAGAATGTCAAATGCTTCCAACACTGCCTGGTATAAGTGCAGAGACAGGCTGTGTCGCTAGAGCATGCACACTTTTGCCTTTTAACAATCAATCCTAGAACCAAGATTAAAGGGACAGTATCCCCCATGAATTTAGTGAATAGGACTTCTGCATGTTGTTTTGATAAAGAAAAATGTTTTTGTTATTGCTTGAGTTAAATGGAACAAACAGAAACTAAAAACTGCTTTCAATCTCCAACTTTCTGGTTCTTGCAGGAAATCATGGAATGAGGAGAAGGTACAACTCACATATTTGTTTTCTGCTTATCTGTAAGCCTTAACAGACACAATAAAATGGAGAACGGAGGGGTTGTTTATACAGAGATCACTAGCTCTATTTAAACTAGCTCAGCTGATTAGAGGGAGAGAGAAATAAAGTTTGATTTTGTTGAAAATAAAGGATATATGTGTATAGTCCCCCCTTAAAAGACAAGAAATATTAAATTCACTTTAGGTGGGGCAATTAGTAAGGCATTTCCCCTGTGAACACAATATATTATTTTATAACCTAGGACAGTGCTGTCAAACTGGCGGCCCGCACCCCCCCCCCCCCCCCTCTGTGTGGCACCCCACCTGTCTGGCTGCTCTGATGGTTTACCTTTGTGTAAGCTTTACATGGTATCAGTAGTGAGATTAACTGGCCCCCTGCATGGTTCACACCTCAAATTCAGTCTGTAAACCCCCTGCATTGTTTAAAAATGTAATCCCCTGTGTTATTCACACCTTTTAATCCCTACATTGTTCAGTCTCTGCATTGTTCATACCTCAGTCTGAGACTGTAAGGCCCACATTGTTCACCTGTTCACACCTCAGCAGAAGAAAACCCACAAATAAACCCTGCACACTATAAAAAGAACATATACTGAGGTGGTACTGCAATTCAAAAGTTTTTTTTAATATATAGTTACTGTGCAGACTGTAGGAGCTGTGCCATACACACAGGCAGCATAGGGCAGGTAGAGTATGGCACACACCGGCAGCATAGGGCAGGCAGAGTATGGCACATACAGGCAGCATAGGGCAGGCAGAGTATGGCACACACAGACAGGGTAGGGCAGGTAAAGTATGGCACACACAGGCAGGGTAGGGCAGGCAGACTATCGCACACACAGGCAGCATAGGGCAGGCAGAGTATGGCACACACAGGCAGGGTAGGGCAGGTAAAGTATGGCACACACAGGCAGGGTAGGGCAGGCAGAGTGTCGCACATACAGGCAGCATAGGGCAGGCAGAGTATGGCACACACAGGGAATGCAGAGTATGGCAGGTTTTTGCTGTACTACCACCATTAATATGGGTATGGTTATGTGGTTTCAAGTGGGTGTGGTTTAAAAAAGGGGAGTGGTCAACACTGGCTTCCATTATCGGCCCTCCACCATGTAGGCCGGAAGTTGGACAGCACTGCCCTAGGACATCTTTCCTTTTCTGTAAAAAGTGTACCAACCAAGGGTACTTTTCTTGGTGACAGCTTGACTGCTTCTGCACATCACTGCTCGGTTGCTAGTGTAATTTAGATCCTAGCAACCACATAACTGATAAAATACCAAACTGGAAAGCTGCTAAACAAAAAGAATCTAAATGAAAAACCAAATGCAAAAAAATAAACCACACATAATAAAAAATGAAGACCAAATGCAGATAGTCTTAGAATATCACTCTCAATATCCTGCTAAAAATTAATTTACAGACAAAATACTTTATTGGGAAAAATATTTGCAAAGTGAGTGTTCAACAAACCCCACAATATTTTCTGTATATACTTTCAAGCAAATATGCTTTCAAATACCGCCTCTTTGCTGACCATAATCACATGTATCTCCTCAACTTAGATCTCTAAACTCTCTCCTTGTTGGCTTGTCAGTAACTCCTACTTGGATGTTTCAACACTACCTAAAAATTAAACCCCTCAAGGACAGAAATGATTTTCTTTTCCCTATCCAACACCTAGAAGATTCCAGAATTGTCAATTACCGTTAACCACTCTATGATCAACCTATCTCCCCCGGTCAGGTGCTTTGGAACTATCCTTGATTCTGCTCTTTTCTTTACTCCACATATCTAATCAATAACTAATTGAATAATGTTACTTTTACTTTTTAAGTAATGTCTCCAAAATACAATCAGTCATCACCCAAGATGACTCTAACATTCTAATTCACTCTGTCACTATATCATGTATTGACTAATGGAACTCCAGAGACTGTCACCTCTCCAGTCCCTAATAAATGCTGCTGCCAGACTCGTATACATCAGCTACCACTCTTCCTCTGCCATGCCACTCTGCCAGTCTTTGCAATGGCTTCTCATATCTTTCAGATTAAAAGTCAGACTAATGAACCTGATAGGCAATTCACAACTCCGCTCCACCGTACATCTCTGAACCTCCCTTCAGATATTTACCAAATTGCTTGCTATGCTTCTATGCTTTTCTACTGATCTAATCCTCGTTACCTCTTTACATAAAAGCATTCAAGATTTTGCTAGAGCTGCGCCCCTTCTCTGAATTTATCTTGCATATTCTGTCTTTATCCCAATTTCTATGCATTTAAACACTCTTAAAACACATTTCTTTAGAGTAGCTTGCTCTCGGCTAGAATGGTTTAAGTATACACTATATGCTGCTAATTAATCTTGCCCATCCCTTTACTCCGTGTCTCATGCTCCTTCTCTATTTAGATTGTATGTTCTTTTATGAGCAGGGCCCTTTTACCTCTTGTATCAGTTATCAGCTGTATTTTTGCATGTAATCTGTATGACCAATGTATACATCCATATACTGTATGGCACAGCACAGCATGAATACATTGGCACTTTATACATTTGTGTTAATAATATTGATAATAATAATAAATCATTTATTATATATATTTTTTATTAATACTTATTATGACTTAGTAACATTTTTTACTGGGATTCCAAAATAGTTTTGTATTCTATATACCTGTATAATAAATAATAATCTGGTATATGTTTGCTATGTTAATAGTGAGAAGTTTTTAGCAAAATCTTTTATAGATGTTGCTTAGTTGAGGCTGAAAGTTTGCACTAAATTGATTTTCTGTGCAAAATCTAAAACTATTTCTTGGTTGGAGATCTGCAAACTTACAGATCCTATGACTCTTCTTGGCTACATCCCTATTTGAAAGGCAAAAACCACAGTGGTTTCTGAGTTGCTGCCCAGTGTCTCTCTGTGAATACACATGGAGTGTGGGGTGTCTCCTCTTTGTGTTGTTACCAACATGAGAACCACAAAAAGCAGAACAATCAGCATTATGTGCATGTAACTGGTGTTCCATGTTCAGTCCAGCTGTATAAAAGCACTGCTTGAAAGCTAGTACTAACATCTTGACCTATCTGTGACATTTTTATGTTCATTTTATATAAACAGTTAGAGAGAGTTTACTCCACATGAAGTGGATGTGCAATGTGTAAATGAGAAGGGGTTCTCTTTTTCTATTTTCGCTTATTGCCATTAAGCTTATATTCCTGCTGGAATCATCTTCTTCCCCTAGTTACAACCACCCTCCCAGCACAAATTCCCTGTGAAATAAACCCTGCTACCATTTGGCAACAAAAGGCCGCAGCTTTTAATTTACGTATGAATTACTGTTTATACCGTAGGTAAATAACTTTACAACCTTAACTTTACAACTTAGGTTAAACTAACCATAACCTTAAGACTGCTTGCCACCATAATCACACACCTGTGGCACTACTTGTGATGCAGCCACTCATAGCAACATCGTCATATTGCCCCATGATAGCACACAGGCAACCTAATTTCCTCTCTTCTGAGATCCTCAACCGCAATTTATTTCAGTGGGGCCCTAGGACCCCCCACCCCCTTTGCAAACATTCAGTCATACAAGTTGTGAGAAAGGGTAACAAGAATGCCCTTAAAGGACTGTGAAGCTAAATATAGGAATGGATGGGCAGGATTCGAATTGCTTGTCTGGCACTGAAGAGGAGGAGCAAGACCTAGTGACATCACTTCCTCACAAGCGCCACAGCATGACCCTCCCCTCACATCAAGGAAGTTTAACTCTCCTGCTAACACCTTCCTGACATCTAGCAAGCCAGTAAGTGTCCTTCCCCAATACTGCTAGAGGTATGGAGCTCCCGTATCATAAGATTTACCATATTTTGGGGATACGTCCATTTCACAGATGGTGAATGCCACCAAGCACTACTACTTCTTTCTCTACTCCAGAGATTTACACCACAGGGGGTCCTGGTGTGCAACCCCAACTGCTGTTCATTTTAATAAGCACCTGTTGAACTCACTCATATCACCTGTCTGTATATAATAACATCTGCCAATCACAAGTAAAAAAGAAATGAGCACCATCAATGCTTCTCTTTTCATTAAGCTCGCCGCGTGGTTTTTTTTTTTGCAAATTGTTATTTTGATATTTTTCCTGTCACTGCTCAATTGCTCATTTCCAGGAGTTAGAGAAGACCTTGGAGGTCTTGACAATATGCCCTCTTATTTAATCTTAACCACTGGAAGAGTCACCTTTACCCCAATTCAGCCTCTGAAAGGAAATGTAAAGAGCACATTCATATTTCTTACACACACACACAAAAAAAGTAGCTGCCAGTCATAGTTCACATATCATGAGTCGCTAGGGAAAAATGACTGATTGTTATCATTCTGCACCACTGAAATAATGTCTGGAACCAGTACAAAAGTATGGAAATTGGCTATGGATTTAAGGGTCTCTGGATTTCCCAGCTACCCTCGTGGAATCCCCCCTGCTGATCTTCAAACGCGCATTCTTTCAACATAATTTACACACTTAACCTTTTGATTTGAAGACTTTGCTTGGAAGTAAAAGGCTACAGCTACACATTTATGTGTTCAACCTCTGGACAGAATGATTTAAATCTGATGGCATTCTAATTGGCCTTTCAGCAGCCAAGGTGTGCCCAGTTACTGCCCTTGATAGCTTCACATTGTTTCCCATGATAATAGATAAAATAAACATCACCGTCTGCCTATTGTTATGCAGTCTACTCTGTCAGCTGTTATGAAAAGTGATTTCCGACACAACAAGAAAAATTGGGATTTTCTTCCTTTTGTTGTGAAAGCTGCAGTTTTGAGCTCTTGACAAATCTTTATTTTACCTCCTGGGATCATTGACCTTTGAAATCAAATCACTAGCTGTTCTCCTGTTCATTTCCTCTTCCTGTGTCCACAGTTGCAGGAAGTGGGTTATAACCTTTAGCAGATAATCTGACACACGCGCGCACAAGCGGAAGGCACAGAGTCATATGAAACAAAAATGTGGGCCTTTTGAGTTTAGGTAAATCCAGGAAATAGAGAGACTTCCGGGCAGGAAAGGGCAAATTCACAAAAAAAAATCCATAGAGAATGCTTTGTGGCATCAGTCCAAACATTAACCCTAAGGTTATCTTCAATAAAAGTCTGGCTGAGAAACCTTCAGCTTAAGTTGAAAGATTGTGTGATTCAGAGACGCTTATTGAAGCCAGAGGCATTGTGATAAAATGGTGCTTTTTGCAATAATTTGTACTATGGGCCAAAAAACAAATCTCTCAGCTCACCAATAAAGCCGAGGAGACAAGGTCAGCCCTCTCACATCAGGCAGCATAATAGATTCCGTTAATTGTAGTCTTAATAAATGGGACAAGGAGCCATAGACTTTCCATTCAAATAAAGAAGAACACCAGCAAGATTATGCAACATCCTAAGCAATATTCATACATCTTATTTCTTGGCAGAAAGAGAAAATGCTTCTGCAAGCTGTGATAGTGTTAGCTTTTATATGTCAATAAGTGCAAGTTTTTTTTCCCAAAATACAGTACTTCTCAATGGGATACTTATGATTATTGACCTTACACAAAATGAAGGATAGATGAAAGCAAGGGTTAAGGTCTCTTCCCAAGATGACTTCACAAATACATTTTGAGGTTAAAAAGTCCAGATGGCAATTCAACTGTATCCTCACTATAAACATGATATGATTTATGGGGAGCACTAATAGTATCTGAGTATAGATCCAGCCAGCTTTGCTTCCTCCCATCTGTAGATTTAAATTCATCTGATTTTTTTTTCTCACTCCCACCATCAATCCTTCACTACAAAGACATGCTTCTAACAGGAATTTGGGAGTTCTCTTAAAACCCAGCCGCTGATAAATGTTAACAACTTTAATCCACACAAATGACTGTCCAGCACTTTTTATTTATAATAGTAAGCGGATGTGCTTATTTAGAGGGTTGTCAAAGACCCCTGACAAGCTCATGCTTACAGAAGGAAATCTCTATTTCTTTTTTATTCTCTTGCTCCTTTGAGAATCAAGAGTGAATCACTTTTTTCTGACTTTAAGATTAGGAGTTTTTTGACCCTGTGAGAAATATTCATTAGAAGTGGCTCTCTCTGGGGTATAATACAACTTCAAACAGCGTATTTATCACTTTAACGCCAACATAGGCCAATGCGCTTGCACCAGCATAAGCATGAACACGTAGTCAAAACAATGATTAATAAGCAATGGTCATGATATTTCTGCTAAGGTAAAAGCTCTGAGGTAGACTGAGAGGTTTATTTAAATGCATTGCAGGTATTCCCTTTAGTGAAAATGTTGGCAGAAAGTTGCCAATTGCAAACTGGCAACTGTCTGATGTCTGTTTATTTTTTGCCAAGACTGAAGGGCTCAATTATGTCCACAAGCTCAGTGGGCAATTTGTGCTTTTCCCAGCAGTCAGTTGCGCATGAAACCACTTTCATTGAAGATAAATGCATAAAGATGTGCACCTTGCACTCCCACATAGCTGCATGCAGTTCCATATTGGAGCCACTCAGTCCTTCTTGGTCTACTGATACATTAATCAGCATCGAAAGAATAGAGCAGAACACCAGACATGATGGTAGGCAGACTTAGAAAATAGTCTGTGCAACTGTACCTAATTTGTAATGAAGCACAGCCACGGTTGCATCCATTTTGGCAAATCAGATGCAATTGCAGTAGGCGAATCGAAATTGCATAAAGAGTCTTGCCCATCTCCATCTGCAATGACTCACACTCACATTAGCCTTGCAATATGCAGTAAAAAGTTAACTGACATGCAAACATTATCTGTTTATTCACATGAAAGGCTTTGTAATGTGTGTCCTTTAATCTGGTTACATATGCACATATGTATTCATACAATTTTGAATCATGAACTGTAGGGGGAGTTATAACTGTGTCCAAAATCCGGGAAAAATGGGAATGATATAATGAAGCAACCTCAAGCTCTTGTTTTAGCTGGAATAGTCCGCCATCCTTCAGTATGTTTTACCGTATTCCACAGACAGAACCATGTAACTATTAAGGGTAAAACTGTCTTTGTTCCTAAAGTACTAGTTGGGGAAACAACATGCAATTCTACTGATTACCCAAGTCCCAACTCATTATGAAGCACTCAATATGTATGCTCATTGTACTGAAGCAAAACAAATAACAAACCCTTTAGCAATAGAACCTTGCTACTCATGGGCTAATAATAGTATTGAATGGGATTTGGATTATATGGATGGTCCTGCCTATTATAATATTAAGTTCCTAGCCCGCCAAGTCATGATGCAGGGTACATATTTTCCAATGATTCTTCCCCAGGGTACTTACTTCATTTGTGGTAAAAGAGCATATGCATGGCTCCCTATTGGAGCAGAGGGTAGATGTACTATAGGTAAGGTAGTTCCTGCTGTTAGAATTAGAAAACAACTAAATGCTACTGCTCTCATTGATACTCACAAATCAATAGTCCTCAACCTTAAATTGCATAAAAGGGACCTTTTTACTAAGGGTAACATGATATGGTCTCTATCTCCCTCATGGACAGGTTGGGGCATTGAAATGATGAAACGTCTTAATACCTATGCCTCTGTCATGGATAAAATGATAAATAATACTGATGTTTCCATCATAGCTATGAATGCAGAAATTGCCCAAATTCGCAAAGTAGCCCTCCAGAACCGTATGGCTCTGGATTATTTACTGGCTGAACAAGGGGGAGTATGTGTCTTAGTAGGAGAGGAATGTTGTACCTACATTGATGACTCAGAGTCCTTTGTAGAAACACACATGGCTAAAGTTTTGGAATTGCAACAACAAGCCCGTGACATTGCTAAAGAAGGCTTTAATCCTTTCAAGTGGCTGGGTAATGTGGGAAATTGGTTAAATTAATTGGTTAAGTAATTTTATTGGAAACTTTTTTAAGCCAATACTGGTAATTATTGCCCTTGTCATTTTTCTGTATTTACTCATAAGAATGTTATTTTGTATTATAAATCACTGTACCTCCTCCCATAGTTAAGAAATAATTTGAGTTTTATAACATAGTTAAAGGGAGGACTGTAGAATTGTCATGAAATATGATTGAAATTATACTTATATGAAGTCTAGGTAAAAGAGAATTTATAACTTCTGTGGGTCTCTGTGGATAAGCTGATAAAAAGGTATCGGGGCAAGACTTAAGACCCTAGTGTTGCTGCCCCTATCTTGATAAAGCTAGTCACCATTGTCAGAATGTCCTTACCCTGACATCTAACTTTGAATTGCTTATGTTTTCTTGATATACCACACCTAATTTCTATATGCTCCTTTGTCTCCGGGGGTTCCCAATCCATATGATAATGTAAGCTGTTTCACAGCTTAAGAGGGGATGTTGAGACACTCACTTATGACGGGTAAGTTCTGTATAAAGGGACACATAAAATCCCACAGTGTCCCCTATAAAGACAACCCAAGGCAGGTGAGGTAGAAGATAAAAGTATATAAATATACTATATATGCAAGGTATAAAGTAGAATATAAAAGTCTAATATACCATCTTATAAAATCCCAAAGGTCAGACATGATAGTGATGACTAGCTAAGACCCTACATGCACTTTGCTATTTGCACCGCTGGAACAACAGAGCACACAGAAAGTTGTAAAAGGGGTATCATATACTTTTTAGATAAGGTATGTCATCCTCTATAAAAGACCAAGACTTTCAGGGTCTCATTTGAAGCTGTTAGTGACACATTTCAGTTGCTGTTCTGTGTTGCTGAAAGCTTCCACAAGACTCTATGTTTGCTTGATTAATAAAGAAATAAATTGATATTACTGAGAACCTTGTCTTAGGGTCTTGTTGTATAATAAGGTTCTGGTCGGTTAAAATTACCAACAATGCCCAAATAAATTGATTTGGCCAATTATTATCTACTGCATCCATATGAAAGCTGCTCAGCTGGTGAGTGTATATCACATATGTGTGGTCATTAGTAAGTCCACTTCTGTCTTTTTACATAGTTTTTAATTTAGGCTTTACTGTATTTTTGACAAGGATACAGGTATAGGACCAGTTATCCAGAATGCTTGGGACCTAGGGTATTCTGGATAAGGGGTCTTTCTGTCATTTGGATCTCAATACCTTTAGACAAATGAAAAATCATTAAAACTTTAAAAATTAAACCCAACGGGATTACTTTGCATCTACTAAGGATTAATTATATCTTAGTTGAGATACTAGGAACTGTTTTATTTTTACAGAGAAAAAAGAAATAAATTATAAAAATCTGAATTATTTGATTAAAATAGAGTCAAAGGGAGGTGGCTTTTCCGTAATTCAGAACTTTCTGGATAACGAGTTTCTGGAAAATGGATCCCATACCTATACAACAAAAGAAACACAGAATAGCAAAGAGAATAAAAAAAGGAATTTCAAGTAACAAAAAAGATAATAGGGTTATCAAGAGGGGGTGTAAGAAAGGAAAAGGAGGAGTATTGGGATAGAGTGGCAAATTTCTGCCATAATTTGGTGGATTTTTGGGATATGCATTTTTTTCAAAACCGTGTGATATTGGCTCTTGTTGCATTTAAAATAGACAGTATATTAGGTATTAATTGGCAAGTCTCCTAGTAATCTAATCATAGGGTAACAAAATATCAAGAGTTTGAAGATTTTTTTTCCCACAGTGGTTAAACGGTGTTAAGATTCCTCCAATTATATAAAAATGTAGTGGATCTGCATTGTCTTCAGTAGTCCATTGAAACTAAAGGGTACATATTTGTGCAGTCTGCCTGGTGTATAATAGTATCACTATATTATTTTCCAACTAGTTTTCATGTTATAGGAATGTTATAGAAATTTATAGAAGTCTATTTCCCAATCAGTTTGGAAGTTAGATTGTCATTGATTAAAAATAAGATATGTTTATACCATATGGAAAGGCTTCCTTTATGTAAATGACTGTTGAGACATGTATTGCTAATACATAAGGTTATTATAACCATTGTTTTTGTTCTGCATGGAAGAACCAAAGCATTTCTTGTTCTACAATAGCAGCTCGTTGGTTATACTTTATATCAGAATAGGTAAAACTCCCCTCTCTATTTTGTTAGTTACAGTACCTTTAGTACAAGTATCTAATATAACTGTCGGAGATGAATAAAGGTATTGTGCCAAGGTGATAAAGGTGTTTCATCTGACCAAATAGGGCCTGCAGCCCAATGCATCGGAGAAGTGCGATCTGAACATCCAGAAGTGTGGGCTTTACTTGCTCTAACATCAGCAAATGCTTTCATCTGTAGTGCAAATCAAAGACATGTCTGGCATAACAATTTGAAACAATGCATTTGGTGTATTTTAATAAAATTCTTCTTTTTGTTATTTTATACATCTGAAAGTCCACAAGAAAAAAGAAAGTCCATATGTCTCAAATTAATTCAGAACACTATTACTAATACATAAAGTAAGTTAAGTATGACAAAGATATGCTGAAACGGGAAATTCATCATCAGGAACTGGCAGATATCCAGAATCCTGTACATTTAAAAGAAGAATTGTGTCTGCGGCAGAACTTTTGGAAAAATTGTCCTTTCAGATAAATTTCCACTGATAAAAGGACTGTCAAATTAACTCCACAAATGGATTTAAAGACAAACGAGAAACATGCTGGTTTCTGGAGAGGTGTGCAGTGGTGTCATTTTTGGATAGACCTTTGTAAACGATTAGTGAGATCATTTAAGATATGATTTACAGTATGGATATTGTGTAGAGCAGATAGAGATACACACAGTTCCTCCTTTTATACTGATATCTATGTATTTACAAAAGATGAAGATATTAAACAGAACATCAAAACCATTTTAATGTTAGGAGAGGTCTAAAGTACATGCCAGTTCAACTGAAACACAGCAGGTTATGGGAAAATGGCTTGTGAGAAAAGAAACATTTGATGGAAATCATACGGTATACAGTATTAAGGAGGCTCAGTGCCAATATTTATGTAAAAATATTATTGTGCTGCTGATCTCTGTGGTTTTACCCACCAAGGTTATGTGTTTTTATTCAACTGCAGCAAACCAATCACAGTGGCTGAAACTTTGCAACTAAGCACAGAAAGCACATAGTGTTTGCTAAAAATGGATATCAGTGTGGATGTTATATAGAAGATCAAGTTGTGCGGGGTGGCACCTACTGATTTCTGCTTAGCACCAGAATGAAAATCTAGAAAAACAAACCAGTTCATCTTTAGGAGGCCAAGAGTCCAGTCCGTAAGTAGCAGCAAGTGAAAACTTTGAATGGCTAATTCTGCATGTTAGCATTACATTTTTTATTTAATTTTATATGCAATTATTTCACTAGAACACAAGTTACATAAAGAACTGTCACAGATTTACCACCAGCAGTCTGTTGTATAACGTAATATTGATGCACTTTTTTCTTGCTCTCTCCAGTCCTGACACAGCTCTTGCTTGGTAGCATCTACTAATAAAATAGTTGAGGCTCACTTACAATAATACAGTATGCCACTTTTAGTTACTAGTCTAGTTATTGGCATATGGCTCTTTTCAATCCTGCTGTTAATTCTGTTCCAGAGGACCTGTTTCGAAATATGCTGTATTTTTTTTTCACTTGGGTTTCATTCATTCACACATCATATTTGTGTAATGCCTCGTTTGGTTTCCCAAGAGATAGGACATTTAAATTAGGAAGTGTCCTGGTTTTTATGCATTCCAGCTAAAACATTATGCCACAGCTGAAATGGCAAGGCTGAATCACTCACTGCCCATCTGTCAGTACCAACTTACGCACTGAAAAAAAGAAAAGAGTTATGCCAACTGTAACTTTTTTATATAGTTGTGATCATAATATAGATCATTACAACCAAATATCACGTGTGCCTGACCTTTTATATTATAATAGATTAACTAGGGCTAGAGGGTACACTGACCTCTGGTTATGTTTCTGACTACTACGGCATTAAGCAACCACCTCTTTATTGCAACACACATTTTCTGAAGTATGTGTTTTCAATTTAATACTGCTGTTATGACATTTTTGTGAGAAATGAATACATAGATCATCTTTTAAACAATTGTCTATTTCTCATTCACTTTTATTTGTAGTTTGAAATTTGTAGTTTATATTAAACTGAATGAACTACATTAATGTAACTTGCACACCTACGTACATATAAATGGGTTTAAGCAACACTGCTACACGTGTGAGATCTGTTATCCAGAATGCTTGGGGCCTAGAGTTTTCTGGATAAGGAGTGTTTCCATAATTTGGATCAACATTCTTTAAATCTATTAAATATTGCACGTTGCACCATATACAGTTTGTAACTGCATGCTGGGTTTCTAGCAACCCAACATGCAGTTACAAACTGTATATGGTGCAACGTGCAATATCACAAATAAGAATCTATGTAATGAGGAGTGTAATGTGGGCTGTGAAAAGTATATCTGCAATATCTCATTTGGTCATTGGATATTATGACTCTCACTATATACTTTTTGCAGAACTAACTACTACAACATTCCATATCACCAAACTCTTTCTGCTCTAATAAAAAGGGTAATGAAAACTGAAAAGAAACGGCTCACATCATTGTCCTACTGTTGCAATAAAATTACATTACTATGTTGCCACTTGTGGACAAGCCTACAATAAGGTTGCTCACACCTTAGCAACCATACTGTATTTTAAGTTTGGAGAGACAAAACATAGAGAGAACCAAAAAAGAAACACATGTAGTACAAACATGCTTATTATTATGGTGCTTAGATGAGTTTCCTCTGCATGCAATCTAAAAAGATGAAAAAAGTGCCAATGACAAAGAACTCAAGCATTTTGTCCTGGATTATTGTAGTAATATTCATAACTTTACTGGATATTTTTTCTGCATTTGGTAGTGGATAAAATGTGTTAGAAATGAAGCTGTGATGTAGCACATTAGGCCTTGAAGCTCCGGACTTTTTCCTCAAGAAAAGGGACAATATATGTCACTGTGCATAATACACTTCATTTGTGGATCAGTAGGAATATATTTAATCCGCTAACTGCAAATCCCCAAACCATGTCCTTACTACTAGGCCTCTGATACTTTGCCAGCAGAGGTGTGTAACTATTAATGGCTTGAGACTAGACTGTGCTGTTTCAGATCTCAAAGACCTAGTTTTTGTAGTTCACTGAAGCACAAAAACTGGTAGTTGAAGATTTAAATTCCTAATTGTTGATGTGCAAATTGTGCTGTGCATTTTTATTTTCTCCAGGTAAAGTACAGTGGAGCAGAACATTGAATCTAAATAAGATTACACCTCTTTAAACATGCAAATTAGTCACCATATTGGAAACGTGAACAGAAATTCTGTTGATGCTTGTACAAAAGTGCAAATTACTTCTCATGCGGGCATGGACACCTGCACAGTCCCCCAGTTTAATGCAGATCCTATATAAGGCTGGCACTCTGATTCCCTTACAGAATTATCCTCACGTTTTTCTTTTAAATATTCCATGTTCTTTATTTTGCTTTGAAATAAAAACAATATATATACAGTATATATAGAGAGAGTATGTGTGTATAGTATGTCAGTTATATACATGCAACAGAATGCTGTTTTCATTATATTCAAATATTCAAATGTTTAGGTCATGTTACCCCTGCGTGGGACTCTTTTGCTATTGCTGAACTACTTCTCCTGGTTTATAAGATTTCATTAGAGAAAATGGAACTCACAGTTCTCACAGTTAAGGCAAGGTTCAAACTAACATTTTTTGTGACAATAACAGTGGCACATTATAAATGGAGACTAACCTCTGGCCCATTATTAACAGAACAAATAGATGGCTCAGGGTTGTAGATGGAATTCTTATCCCTGTGTTACACACTCCCACATGTTGGCCATGTTGGCAGCTTAATCAAAGAGCAGTGAGTGACATAGAAAAATACATTGGTAGCAACAAGTGAGATATGGAAGGTGCTATTTGGACACAGGCCACAACAATCAAGACATGCATATTGAACAAGTGATAAAGGCATGGTGAGATCAACAAATTATTACTGCAAAAATATTAGTTTAACTACATTAAAACAGTGCCACACCCCCAGTGAGAACTTAATTGGTACTGAGTAAATTAATGCTGCAGAACATGTACCATTTAGATTATGTTTTATATCTATTTTATACAGTGGAAGCTGATGCTTTATCGGCAAGTATATTGCATTTTGCACTGATGTTCGCCCCCATAAGAATGAAGCCTTAAGTCATGCTGGTCCTGGTCCCTTCAAGCTATCAGGTCATTTGCATTACTTCCTTTCACTTTTAATTGTGGGCAGAATCATGGCACTTTTTCATCTTCAGAAAATACCTTGTATCCCCAGAAACAAGGGGAAGTGAGTACTACTGACTCTCAACACCTCATTTCATTGGTAAAGTCCACTGAGAATGGTTAATTAACTAAATCTAGGCAAACAGTAATCATTTTTCTTTCTCTAGAGATCAGAGGTTTTTGAGATACTATGATGCTGATCAGCTGTAATTAGTCAGCTGTCATTATAAAGATTGTGCAGAGATTATGTTTTAAGTGAAACAGTTTGAATTAGAGCTTCCAACCTTCCATCTTCTTGGGATTCACTGTAATACATTTGAATAAACACAGTCTGGTATATGAATGCATGATATTTTACAGTCTTGGACAGATGTTTAGGCAGAAGAGTGCTTTTCTAGATGTTTATTATTCTATACATCAAATCTCCTAGTTACTTCACTCACAAAGAATCTAAAAATATGACTTCATTCCAGAAGGTCTAAAAATGGCAGCGCACAAAGTCCATGATTTCTGTGATATAAAGCAGCAAGTGCCAATCACATCCTGTAACAATGTCAACACTTTGTACTCTGCACCTCGTTGTGAATCCACAGAGAGCACAATATTGCGAACTGTAGAACAATGGGGGGATATAAAGAGCCATATTGGGCTACCATATGGCTACTAAACTTAGAGGTTGGTAGCAACTATCAATGAAGAAATTATCGAGCAGAATGAGCCTGAGGAAAAGAACCAGTTATCATTCAAGCATGCTATATAATTGGCTACAGGATCTAAAACAAGAGCCCGAGAAAGCAGATGGATGTGAAATGCTCAATTATTCATAAACACATTTTCCCCTTTTCCTTTCCCTTTTTTTTTCTGGAAACTCTAGCTCTGTGACCAAATATTAGCTAATAATTTCTTAACCCTTTCTATTCACTACCTCAGTTCTGCTTAGTGGAGACTGAAGAAAAAATGTTCTTAGAACATAAATCACCAGGGACCAGAGCGGCAAACAGAGGGGTTAGTATGTTAATTGTAGAGGATAAAAAGCTCTGTATGCTAATTCCACTGCTGAGGAATTTGTACCAAATGAGATGTAGCTGGCAACTTTTCAAAATTTCTATATAATCTATATAAATTAAGCTGCGGGGTTCTCTGTTAAGAATATGGCACTGTTAATATTTGGATGCAACCCAGGCACTGTGTTGATGTCTGTACAGTACATAGGCGCTGCCTATGTTTTCCTTTATGTTATATCAAGAGAAACTTCCAATAGACTTGTGGAATGCCCAAGAATGAAGGAGCAACTCCTATTTGATCTACTACAAAAATCACGTTTACAAACAGAGCAAAACCCATAATACCCACACTTTGTAGCTATAAAACAACAGACAATTGTAATTGTATTGGGGAAGATGAGAATTAAAGAGATCCTATCATCAAAAAGAAAGGATAATGGGGAAAACTTCCCAAAAATAACAGAGGTCAACGTCTCTGCAGTATAACATGTAGCGGTTTGTTAGATAAAAATAAAAACGTACTACACCCTTTATACCCCAGGACTGGTCCTAGCATATATGATTGTTGCTTAAATACATGTGGTTAGGTAAATTTAAAATTAATTTTAAATTGATTTAGTGTTTTTGTTAATGAGGAATGGTATCAATATTGTAATTTGTTACGGTTATAAAAAAATTACACTACCATGCCACATACTAGAACCCCTTCTGTTCCAAACAGGGAGCCGGTTAGGTATTAACACTAGGAAATATACCTAAGAACATTAGGTTATTTAAACTTCCCACCTTCTATATGTTATCTTGTAGACTGTAGAGCATACCCAGTCAGTCAAGAGGAGAAAGATTTATAAGGATATTATATAAAGGTACAGTAACATCAAAAATTATATTTAGAATATAATGTACCGTTGCCCCACACAGGTGTGTTTGGTTCAGAAAGACTTTTATAGTTTATATAAAAAAGCCGCTGTTTAGCCATGGGGTAGTTATTTAGGCTAAAAAAAAAAAAAAGAAGAAGAAAAGACAAGTGTTTACAATTATGGCAACAGATATTGCAGTTGTGCTGTTCGCTATGCTTGAAAAGACATCATCCAAAGGCAGTGCCAAACTGAAACAAATGTTAGTGAAATGTAAATTGCACACCCATTACTAAAGCTGGCCATACACGCACCGATACTATCGTATGAAACCTCATTTCGTACGATATTCGGTGCTTGTATGGCATGTCGGCGAGTCGACCGATATCGCAGGAAGCTGAATCGGCAGAAGGAGGTAGAAATCCTATTGTTTCTACCTCCTTATCTGCTGTTTCAGCCCTGACTGTGTGTGGCGGATCTGACGATGTTTCGTGCGACCGATGGTCGCACGAAACATTGTTAGATCGCCACGTGTATGGCCAGCTTTAGGGGCACATTTACTTACTCACGAATGGGCCGAATGGGTCCGATTGCGTTTTTTTCGTAATGATCGGTATTTGGCGATTTTTCAGAAAATTGTTGCGACTTTTTCGTTGCCATTCCGAATGTTGCGCAAAATCTGGCGATTTTTTCGTAGCGTTACTACTTGCGCGAAAAGTCGCGACTTTTTCGTAGCCTTCGCGCCGAGTACGAAAGATTCGGATTCATTCAAGCTTCAGTATGGTGACTTTTCTTGGGCCAGGTTGGAGCTGCAGGGTGCCATTGAGTCCTATGGGAGGCTTCCAAAATCATGCTAAGTCTGAAAGTTTCGCCCGCCGCTTATAATCGCTCAATACGAAAAAGTCGCGACAAGATACGAGCGCATCGTAATGGCTACAGAAAACTCGCGTTTTTTCGTGCAAATCGTATTGGTAACGAAAAAGTCGCGACAATTTCCAAAAAGTCGTAAAGGCGCTGAAAAAATCGAAAAAAATACGAAAAAGTCGCAAAATGTTCGTTTTCCAATCGGAATTTTTCCAATTCGGATTCGTGGGTTAGTAAATGTGCCCCTTAGTGTAGAGGGCTCAGTTCAGATAGTGTTTTGCCTACAGAAAGAAATTTAGAAAAAAATTAGAATGTATTATACAACATACCTTTTAGGAGACGTTAAGGGTGTGGGCTATAATCCACCAACTAAACATCACTTCCTTAAATATCTCATTTTCAATACTGTCCCCTCTGCATCTATGTTCACTTGTCTATTTACCCTTTAAGAATTGTGCGATTTATATTTCTTTTGGCTCCCTTCTCCTTTTAGGTCATACCTACTTACTATGAGGACTTTATACAGTATATATATAAAAAATACAAAGAGTACATAGCTTTATAATACATATGGCAAGTCTACTATATACTGTACTGTATAAAGTCCATTCAGTTTATTCCCAACAAAGCCATCCCAATGAAAAAAAATAAATAAGTTGCAAATCTTGACTGTTATATAACAATTTTTGCCTCTTTCTTGCCCTGAAGGACATTGCACAGAAGGATACTATGTAAAAGAAAGAAAAGAAGGCATTAGGAATTAAATTCTACTTCTAAATAAAAGAAATAAAGGTCAACAATGCATGTACTCTTGTTCTGCTGGGTTAATGCATTTTATTGTCCAATTGTCTTCAACAAATTCAATGCCAGACACATGCACACAATTACTAACACACACTCACAGGAACATATACCCACTTGTGTATTAAACAACTTGTCAGCTCCTCCTCCAGCTCTTCCTAGTTCAAAGAACTGCACTTTACCAGCTTATATGTGGAATTTCCAATGCCATGCCTTCCCATTTATAGTAGGTCTTCACAGCTGTGGAATCTCTTCGCGCATTAAAGCTCTGCTCAACCTGTTTGATCAGTAGAATGACAGTAGTTATAATCTCTATGACAGGAGCCAGCTCCCAGGAAGCACTAACTTCTCTCCATATCTCGCCTTCTCCAGATGGAGTGCAGCAAAGGCAAGAAGAGGATTCTTCAACACTAGATGAGCATCTTTTAAGTAAATGTCAAGTGCCAACACAAAGGCAAAATGGATGATATGTTGTTGGAAAGATAACTTCTGTTACAGCGTTTGCACAGGAAATACTGATGATGTGGATAGACATGCATGAGAAAGGACATCCATCCTATGGCCCTAACTAATACTGAACTTTAGCTTGTAGCATTCCAAAATATACCATGCCGCATTGAATGATCTCTAGCACCAATATTTAGATCCTCCATGTGTTGTTAAAGTGTATACATTGTCATACTAACAAATGTACTTTATATGTGTACATTGTGGCCACCCAAGAGTCTGGCTAAATTGCACACTTTCTGCTCTGGCTTAAATATTGGACTGTGTAGCCAGATTAAACGGTGTATTTGTGCAATCGATAGGTGATTTAAATATTTCTTGTAAAATTATTATGAGAGTATCTTAACCTACAAAAAATATTGTGTATAATTCTTGAATCTAGTTGTCCTCAATGGAGCCCAAGAGAAAGCTGCATGAAGTTAATCTGAGAGGAGATGCATCTGCACGTCACCCCCTCGGCTCTACCCCCGTGTTGTCCCTGGAACCTCTGCTTTCTCTGTGGTGCTCCCTGCAGCATGAGGTTTTACAGATAAACAAATGAGTAGCAAACCCTTAAGCACCAGTCTAAAGAGCCCAGTGTTTTAATTTACAATCCAGACGAGTAAAGGATCAAACACTGAAGCATAATGCTTTACTTATTTAGGTTACATAATAGATTTATTTGACAGATTTAACCTTACTTTCTAAGCTAGTAAGCACCTACAGCAATGCAGAGTGACTGATCATGTCCAGGGCTGCTCGGCACAAAGCAAAGTCCTACAGTGACAGAGACATGGGTCTTCACTGTCAGTAGGATCCTACAACCTCTGTGTCGCTTTAGCAAATTATACCATAAAATAAATATTTCCCCATGGAATACTTTTTAAAACATTTCTTGCCTTTTTACCCTATTTTTTTTTAGCTGTGATATAGCCTTTAATGCTTCCCCATTACATTGCTATATAGAATTTACAAACCTGTTAATACAAAATCGTATCAAAACCCAAATCCCTGCTAAGCCGAAGTAATCACGAACCTGGATTTAACAAGTTGACCGTCTGTAATATTGCTTCCTATTATCGCTACTAATTTCATAGAACCCAACGTAGAGTTACACTAATTTAAGGTTAATAAAACAGTTTAAAAGCTTCCCTGATCAACTTGCCTGTGACCTTCTCACTCTGGCATGAAGCATGCTTTTATCTGCACAGGCTGCATTAAAAAACACATAAAACTGTCGGTCAAAGGTGACCTCTTTTATTGGCTGTTTTTAAATTTGAAAATTCTATACACAAACTTTCAAAACACTAATCGAGCAAAACCATCCCTACTATTAGCCGGGCACATTTCAACTTGAAAAGGAGTTTTAAAAAGCCCCAAAGTTGAAAAGGTCTCGCTATAAAAAGCCATCACCTTTCATAGCTGTTTAGCTCTTGTGAGGCTAGAAAGAGGCATTGGCAAGAGTTTGTTAAAGCATTACTGCTTCTAAGTTCACAGCAGAGGCTGCACTACGATATTGATTACTCAACATTAATCATTTGTTCCCTGTAAAGGCTGACATGATAATTAGCTGTCAAATCAGCTAAGGTAATTGCTCCATTGTTTCCAACCGATGTAAAGTCTGAGTTTGTAGAAATCTGCTACCACTTTGTACAAGCATTTTACCGTTTCGTCACAGCGGGGCCCTACAACGTATTATATGAAGTCAGTGTTATTAAATAAGGCTATCGATTCAACATAGCCATTTTAATGCCCCCCAAGAATTTCTTAAGAAATCAAAAATAGCATTCGACAAATTATCAATGTAAAGCGGTTAATTTGAGTTGCAAGTGCACTCTCTGTGGTGTGGCCACAAACACAAAAAAATCTTTATTTTTTTGAAGACAAAAGACACTATTTTTGGTCTGTGGATTATAAACCCACATCCCTTGCATGTGGATATCCATGTTAATACATACAGATAGCTTTAAAGCATCTATAACTTATGTGTAATCATTATGCTACAGCATTGGCAAAGCGACAGATAAGTATCACTTGGCTTTGTGTTCCTTTGAAAAATAGAGGGTAAAAGACTTGCAACCAAAAACCAATATAGTGGTTTGTTCTTATTGTATTTTTTTGTTGTTTCTCATGACTAATGGTGTTAAATCCATCAACAGCTTTCTGGTTAAAAATAAGGTCTAAATCAGGGGTGCCCAGACTTTGTCCCACGGCGATCTACCTTTGACTACTCCCCCAAGACACAGCGTATGTACGCATTCCCAACAAACACGCTGCACTTCCGCATCCCCCGGCTTAGATGCGGTCTACTAGAAATTCACGGGGATCAACTGGTGGACCGCGATCAACATCTCGCCCATAACCTCATAATTTCTTTTGTTGCGTGGCTATTCTTTTGTTGCCCACGGCTATTCTTTTGTTGCGTGGCTATTCTTTTGTTGCCCGCGGCTATTCTTTTGTTGCCCGCAGCTATTCTTTTGTTGCCCGCGGCTATTCTTTTGTCGCGAGGCTATTCTTTTGTTGCCCGCGGCTATTCTTTCGTCACATGGCTATTCTTTCGTTGCGCGGCTATTCTTTCATTGCCCGTGGCTATTCTTTCGTCACGCGCCTATTCTTTCGCCACCCGTGGCTATTCTTTTGTTGTGCGACTATTCTTTTTTGACGCGCAACTATTCTTTTGACGCGGGCGACAATTTTTGTACATGGTGCAAATTTTTCCGCAGCAAATTTTTTCATCCGCCCATCACTAGTGGAGAGGAATGATGCAAGTTCAATGGCAGATGTTAGGTGTAGGACACCTTTGCAGATATACAAAAAAGCACTGGTTAATTCCTCGTATATTAAAATTTTACAGTTTTACTATAATATGTAGGTAGGCCTGGTAGGGCATGCTAAATAAAATAAAAATGTGATTTAAATACAAGATTCTGAGTAGTATGGCATGGGAGTGCCACTGGGTGCCAAAGAGATCAGACACTGCTGTGCATGCCAAATCCCAGCTCTTAGTAGGTTCTGTTAAATAGGAGTACAATCTGTAAGACCCTATTCCTTTAAGATATACTTGTCAGTAGTCCTGCTTATGTGGTCTGGATACAGCAAGCCTGGCATAATTACTTCTGGGCTCTCCTGAACTCACTTTTATTCTCTTGCAGGCGGATGACCTTTTCCCCTATGATTTGTGGTCAGTCATTTTATAGCAGCCGAATGCTGGCCAGCTTCCTGCCAGGCGAGCTACAGATAAGCAGTGAATCTCCCACCTCCCCTGTGCATGCTGGAACTGTTTTCTCTTTATAAGACTGGAGACAGCACAGGTTGGCAGGTAATACCTTTTTTATTGGTCTAACTAAATGCACATCTGTATTCTCTGGAAAATCTAGAGCAAAATAACAACCCCTGCTATTAAGTTATTATCTATTTGCAGCTTGGCATAGTTAGGATGAGTCTACTGACTATATATATATAAAGCACCAACATATTCTACAGCACTTTTAAATAAAAGGGTATACGCATTAAACATACAGATTACATTAAAAATTATGGAGAAAGTTCTCTCCTGTTTATAATTCTATAGTAAGGTTAAACCTAACCTATGCTGGAACTGTACAAGTAACAGATAATAACAACAAGCCAATTATGTTCCAAGCTAGCCTTTTCTTTAATCAAATCTAATTACTATATAGGCACTCTAGGGCCTGTGTTTAGGGTGGCAGATTTAGGGGGGCAGCCCTCGGGTGCCCATATGGTAAATAAAACTTTCCACAAAAAAAAAGACATCCCCTGCTGCCGGAAACTTTCTTATCAAATCCGCCAACAGAGATGGAGGTTAGGGGGTTCTAGTATTAATGTCAATGAAGAAGGAGTGATAATGATTAATTTAATTGGAGTAACATAGCAATAGCTACAATTTGCTGTGAGTTAACCGACACGACAGAATGAGATATTAAAGGGCTTATCATTTGTCCTTTTGGCTCACTCTGTTCTACTTGCATTGTCCACCGAACATTAATAGAGTAAACCTTGCTTAAAAAATACATATATTGGAATATGAAAGAGTAGAAGTAGCTAAAATATCCATGAAACATGCCAACTGAGCCCTCTTTCCCATTTCTGAACAGTCACTTTTCTGATTTTACAGTGTTGAATAATGAAGGTTTTTAATTTAACAGTAATGTAATGGGGAATGTGACTCATCCAGTTTTGCTCATTTATACTGTACAAATTTCTTCGTCTGTACCACAGCCAGCAAATTAGCCATCTTTGGTCAAACACGGTCATGTAAAAAGCATGTACAGACTGAGTTATTGGGCAAGCTGTACATGTCAGTAGATATCACATCCCTTTCTAGTACTGTTTAAAAAATAATTTGATATAAACTAGGTTTAACTAACCTCATCTTTTTGTTATGAAATTAAATTTATATTGGGTACTCCTTAAAATGCTGACAATCTATGTTTACCACGATTGTTTACATAGAAAATTAATCAGTAACGGTTTTAAATTTTAATTAAGAAATGCTTTCCAATGTTATTTCAAAAGAGACAAAAAGCCCATAAAATGTATATTTGACTGCTGTATTGTGTTGTCTTTGGATGGTGGGGCAGGCACTGGATCAATGGTGCATGATATATGTGTATATATTTTACATTAAATGTATATTTTGTTTTATCCAATGATGCATGGGATTTTTTTAATATTTTGTTTGTTATTTTTACTGTAATAATTCACAAAAATTACATTCCATTCAAAACACTCATCAAAATAAAAGTTAGATTATTTTAGACAAGAAAAGCAGCACAAAGAAATAAAAGCATGGGAGTAGCAGTTCATTTTGGGTTCAAGAAAATACACGAAGGAAACAAATTTCAGAGGCTTAGAGCAAGAGGTCATTGAGTGAACCTACAAGATGTCAGAAATAGTTAGGATATTTATGGGATAGCCTGCATGAAAGAGTGGTAGATTTTAGTAAATTCAAGGAATTAGCAAGTCAGATGTATGAACCTCCCACATTTATTTTGTTTCTGTTCTTATTGACATTGGAAACTGGTATTTGCCAGTTGGCTGTTTTGTTTGGAGTTATAAATATTAAAATGTTTGTCTACAGGTTGGTCTGTTACTGTACGTGTTATAACAGTCAAACACTTCCCACTTTAAAGCTGCTCATAAGTGAACAAAAAGTAAAAAATAAAGAAGCAGAACAGTAACTTAGACCCTGGCAAAACTTGCCTAAATGATAGAATTGAGCCTGTTCTGTATATACTCTAAGATGTATAAAAAAATAACTTAACTATACTGTATCTGCTATTAGATTATGGGTGGATTATTAACCTCCTGGAGAACGATACAGGCAACTGTGAAAGAAAATCATAAATATGCTTAAGCAAGAAACTAAAGGGCCTATTTATTATGCTGTGTAAAACTAAATTTGCCTTAAAAAAAGGGAATAAAAAGTTGTGTAAAATAAACTGTGCATTTCACCATCTTAATGCCAAATTTTACGCCGATATTTTACATAAGTTCTAGAATGAAATGACACCATTTTAGTGAAGCCTGGCAATGTGTGGCGAATTTAGCCACCAAGTTTTGCACTGCATAATATAGGGGCTCTGGACGGCCCGCAGTGCAGAGAGGAGGGCAGTGACAGAGCAAGGAGGAACAGGAAGTGACCCGCGAGTAGGGGAGAGGAGACACATGCACAGTGCACAGAAGAAGTGGCACCATTTTGGATCAGAGCGGAGCAGCATCCCTCGCACCTGCCCTATTGGTAAAGTCCAAAATATGTTTTGTTTGTCACAGTGGGCGGTGGAATGCTTGCTCTGGGAGCCTATGGCCATGGACTAGTCTTGATGGAGACTCTTGTTGGGTATGGGTCCCGCAAGAGGGGTGACAAGTTGGTTACCTGGTTCTCACTTGCCCATCTGCCCCCTACAGGGTTGGGTGGCCGGCATACCAGGTAGCCCAGGAAGGAGTATAGCAGTGGTTGTTTGGGCAAGCATTTCTTGGATATGATCTTTCTCAAAAGTTAAAACAAGTTGGTTGACAAGAATACATTGATGATGTTGATGATGTTAATTCAAATGTATTTTAATCTGTAGTTAAAGCTGTGACCTTCTCTATCCCAAAACCTGGATGTCATTAATGTGTTTCTGGGGGAAAGGGTTCCAGAAATGGATATAAAGGGTAAGTTGGTGGTTATCCTTCCTACAGAGACTTGACGCTGCCCTTGTCATAAATAGACCCCTTGGTGTGACACAAATGTCACTACATACAAATTTCAAACAAGATAAATGGCATATATCTCTATTTCTTTTGAAATAGGCTACTAAGCTGACTTCAGTACTTTCTGAGAATCAGGGATATGATAGTTTTACTTCTTCTTCTTGTAGAAGAGACAGAACACATAAGGGGTCATTTACAACAGCAAGCACAGTTGCATTTGTCCACAATCAGTTGCATGTATTGATACAGGGGGATCCTGGAGCTACTACCACCACCAAACCAGGCAGGAGCTTCATGATTTCCACAAGGGTCTACATTAGTTGAAGGAAATAAAGTTGGAGAGGTACTCTGCGAGTCAGTCACTGAAAAAAGAGATATTCAGATGTAATATATAAAAATAATATTACTTAATGCAGTGACCCCAATCCAGTGGTTTGCGAGCAACACGTTGCTCCCCAACCCCTTAGTTGTTGCTCCCATTGGCCACAAAGTAGGTGCTTATTTTTGATTTTCTGGCTTGGAGGCAACTTTTGGTAACAATTTGCATGTGTACTGACAAACAGAACCTCCTGTAGGCTGCCAGGGGCTACCAGTAGTCACTCATAGACTATAATGGGCACCCCAGGAATTTTTTGCATGTCTGTGTTGCTCTTCAACATTTTTTTTACATATGAATGTGGCTTACTGGTAATAACGGTTGGGGATTCCTGGCTTAATGGGTAAGAAATCTCTGATCTCATCAAGTTTAGACTTGGCTGAGACACAGTTTACAAAGCCTGAAACTATACATTTTAGAACAGATATATTTCTAGGGGTGTTTGCACACTATTCCTGACATTGTTTTAAAAAACTGGAATATGGTCCACTTGCAGCCAGGATTTCTGTTATTCCTGAAATTTGGAAATTTGATCCTTTACTTTTTATTATTATTTTTTTTAACGGAACTTTTCCTTTTAAATGTGATCATTGGTGGTAGTCCGCTCTGTGGCACTTTTACAAGTCTTAAATAATGTCCTAACCCCTATTCTGAACTCCTATAAAACTCCAAGCAAAAGTTATACCATGCCATTAACTTGTACCTTGAAACAGATGCACGAGAGGTCAGAAGAATGACATAGGCCACAGAAAATAAGTCTTGATGTATAGAGCAAACAATAAATGTGCACATATTGACAGAAGTCAACTACTGCACCTTGCTTATTAAACAAGACTGAGCTTTTGACCAACTTGATTGAGATTAGATCAGTGGATTCAGCAGTTGGTGTCTCTCTGCCTAAAGCAACTATCTGGTTCAACAAAACTCCTGCTAAATGACTAAACATTTGCTGGGCAATAGTTCATTTAAATCAATGGAAACAACTAATTAGTTATTTATAAAAGAGGTGCAGCTTTTCAGAATACTCTGTTTAATGCACATAATGGTAGTGGTTTGAATATTAGTAAGTCTCAACTCGAAAGTCTTTATCCAGCACCTTCTATTACTGTATGTAACTACTGTATGTAAGCAGGAAGTTAAAATTCAGGTCACTACTGGGGGAGCAATTTACTAATGCTCAGATTTTTTTTTTTAGTGCTAAAAGTCAATGTAAAAAAGATTTAGTAACAAAAAAACGGCTAAAAATCTGAATCCGACACTTTGCCAGTTAAAACTTGCTGAGATCACGTAGAAGTCGATGGCAGATGTCCCTTCCCTGGAGAATCTATCTTTGCTTCGAAACTTCAGAGGTTTTTGGATTTTTGATGCTAGTTTTATATGTGACAATTCTAAAAGTAGAAAAAATTTGAAATGTTAGAGTTTTAGTAAATCTGCCCTTTAATGTGCACTTACAGGCTCTCTTTACGCAAAAAAAAATTTTTTCAAAGTCTTATATATATATATATTTTACATTTCGGTTTGTCACAGCAAATGGCGGGGGATAGTCCTTGGCCATTTAATCTCTGGTGGTGTTTGATGGTTTTCACATGCCCACTGTGTTTGCAGTGGCCGGCATTCGTTATAAACAGTTATAAAAAAATGTTGTTGCGATGTTTGGTAAAGTTTGTATTACATGGCAAGGACTATTTTCTCTGATGTTGGATTTCTGTAATAAAGCTGTGGCCGAACTCCACCCACAAAAGCTATGGTGTCATCGTGTTTTTCTTGACTAGGCATTACATTCATGGGGGACAATTTTGGTAGGGAGGGAATAAGTCTCCACAGTCATGAATTAAAACGGCTGCTTTACAGGGTAAAGGGTTTGGGGTAGATTCCAACAAGGCCTCTGTCCATCAGAAATGAACACTGCTGCCTCCCAGTGCTGATATTGTGAGTTCAATTCTGCTTAGGGCACTATCTACCTTAAATTTGTGTGGGTTTCTTTTAGGTGCTCTAGTTTCCCACAGCTCAAAAACGTAGTGACAGTATTGCTGATATCTGATGAATTTGACCCTAGTGTTTCTGTGCCTGAGGGAGTGAAATCAGAACATAAGCTCTACTTGGAGAAAAGGGGTTTATGTAAATCAATAAAACATGCTCTTGTTAAAGCATGCACAATACAGTGGCACTATATACATATACATACAGGGAAAAAAGAAAATATATACCTATACATATATATACCATGTTGCAATTAAACTGTAATTCAGTACATTAAATGTCATTAAGTGGAGGGGACAACTTTAACTTCAACTTCCCTCAAATAACATCATCATTTGCCAATTGTGTTTCAATTTTTTGGGGATGTAAGTCTTGATTTGCTTTCCATCATTTCTGATTCTATTTTTTCTGGACCTTGCTTCACTTTAATCCTGTTAATACTCCTGCATCCTGACTCTCACTTTTCCTTTCCTATAAAGGCAAGCTGAGTTAGAAATAATATTGTTTTAGCCTCGGATAGTAATGCAACTGCAGTATTCGGGGCTGTTTTTCTTTTTTTTTTTCTCCTGTGTGTGTCAGATTGTTGTTCGCATATTTTACTGTCAAATATCTTGAGACTTTTGTCAGCTCCAAACCGGAGGGCATAGGTTGCACAGGCAGGTCTTCTCAGAATCGCTTTCCTCCATCATTTGTTCCAGAAGGTAAGAAAAAAATGGCAGAGACACAGAGTGAATTGTTGAATCAAGGGCAAGGCCTTGTGGGTTTTTTTTTTTAGTTACAGAGTGTTTAGTCTCTTTGTAGCATTTTGGGTCTGTGGAATATATCTCAGGGATACATGACTAACTATCAATATCTCTCTGTTAATATATATAGCTGTGTAGTATAATTTGTACATGACAGAGTACACATTTTCTCTTAATACTCTTAACAAACATTGATATATTGAAAGAATAAAGTCAATAAACATGTGTGGTTGATTCATTTGCAATTTTGCTTTTGAATTGATTAGAATCAATACAAACCAAAGTGGCTGTGAGTGACCTTCCTGTTTGTGTGCATGAAACATTGAGAAACATTGAGTCATTTACATTTACTATATTATTTATGCAAAGCTATGGGAAGATTCCTTAATTGTACTACAACTTCACTCAATTGTGCCAAAAGTTATAATAAAATCAGCAATTAAATGGACCCTCTACCCCGGGGATCTCCAAACTTTTATGCCCGAGAGCAACTCAAGCATGAAAAGTTCCTGGAGGTGCCAATTAGAGCTATCATTGGCTATTTATTAGCCCCTGTGGTGACTGGAAGCCTAAATAAGGCTCTGTTTGGCAATCAAACTGGGTTTTTATGCAGCCAAAACTTGCCTCCTAACCAGAAATTCAAAAATAAGCACCTACTTTGAGGCCACTGGGAGCAACATCCTAACATATTACAACATGTTGCTCAAGAGCCTACTTTGATTTTTTTGGGCTCAAGTACAAGGTACTGTTTTATTATAACAGAGATAAAGGAAATTGTTTTTCAAAATGAGAATTATTTCCTTAAAATGTAGTCTATTGGTGATGCCCTTTCCATAATTCAGAGCTTTCTGGGTTTCTGTATAACGGATCTAATTCTTGTATTACCATCCCAAAATGTCTTTTTTATTCAGGCATGAGACCTGTTATCCAAAATGCTCAGAACGTGGGGTTTTCCAGAAAAGGGGTTTTTCTGTAATATGGATCTCCATACCTTAAGTTTACTGAAAATAATTTAAACATTAAATAAACCCAATAGAATAGCTCTGCTTTCAATAAGGATTAATTATATCTTAGTTGTAATCAAGTGAAAGGCACTGTTTTATTATCACTGATAAAGGAAATTATTTTAAAAAAAAATTGGGGGGGAATATTATGGAGTAATAATACAGATGTTTGGATACACATTTGAAGCATTACAATCATTTATGTATTAATACAAAATTGCAGCTTCAGAAGTTCAGAAGAATAACCACAAGCACAGTGCTTTTGTCCCCTACATACTCATAGTCAAACCTTCATTCATCTTTGGGAAAGCCATAGTCAATGCAAGGAGGTTTATATTGTCTTTACATACAAAGGTATAGCAATGTGTGGGCTCAGTTAAAAGCAATATAGAATCAGAAAATCTACATAATGTTATCCCGATTATCTCCAATCAACCCACCAGGGATATGTTCGATTTGTATGCATGAATGCATAATAAACATGTCTGTTTCCTTATCGATTAAGGTTTTTAATCTACCTGTGTGCCAAATCATGAAGATTCACTGCCAATAAATGTAAAAAAGGTTTAAGAACACGGGTCTCATAAGGGATTAAAGAAAGAAAGATTAATACATTTGAAGCCTGTTTTGCACAGAAGGCTTGATTTGTGTATTTTTCTAAACCAGAGAATTCTCAAAAAAGCACTGATGATTTCTTACCTGTATGATAGGAGTTGCAGTCTGTTTCTCCTTGGTACCCAAGATCTGAACTAATGGTAAGAGGTTAACCAATGGTGACAGCTGTATTTGTTTATCCCATAAGGTTCTGTGTGCTATTTCTAGAAATGTAATGTATGGCATAGATGTGTGGTTATGGATACATGTTCCGATAAAGGCTGAAAAAGGTAAAAAGATCCAGAAGATGTGGCATTTAGATTGGATATTGATGGGTTGTTGTACAGGTATGGGATCCCTTATCCGGAAACGGCCATCTTCCATAGAGTTCATTATATGCAAATAATTCTAATTTTTAAAAATGATTTCATTTTTCTTTATAATAATAAACCAGTACCTTGTACTTGACCCCTGATAAGATTTATTAATCCTTATTGAAGGCAAAACCATCCTATTGTGTTCATTCAATATTTAAATGATTTTTAGCAGACTTAAGTTACGGAGATCCAAATTATGGAAAGATTCCTTATCCGGAAAACCCCAGGTCCCAGGACAATCAAAAAGCATAGCGCTCATGTAATCCTAAATAGGCAAGTACTGAAAAAAACAAAGAACAGTGTCCCCACCTATAATAAGATATAAACTTATGTATTTTGTGTTCCTTTGTATTTAGCAAAGACACATGGAATAATTTAAAACATAGAGAGCCAAACAGAAGTAGAAACAAACCAACCAAGAAAAACAAAACACACACATGGCATGGGCACCTGGACCCCACATTATACATGGTGAGTATTTACTCTTTCATTGAAAATAATTTGGTTCAAATCTAATTTTTTTAAGAATCACCACGCCAGGCAAACCTTTTTTTTTAAATTGGAGAAGGTACATTCAACTCATGCTATTATTGTTAGTACTATTCACTTGAGCTATCCTTTAAATTGGGGTTAATACAATAACCTTCTAAGTAACATAGTAACATAGTAAGTTGGGTTGAAAAAAGACATACGTCCATCAAGTTCAACCATAATGCCTATATATAACCTGCCTAACTACTAGCTGATCCAGAGGAAGGCAAAAAACCCCATCTGAAGCCTCTCTAATTTGCCGCAGAGGGGAAAAAATTCCTTCCTGACTCCAAGATGGCAGTCGGACCAGTCCCTGGATCAACTTGTACTAAGAGCTATCTCCCATAACCCTGTATTCCCTCACTTGCTAAGAATCCATCCAGCCCCTTCTTAAAGTTATATGAAGTATAACATGGATTAACGTTAATGTCCCTATCTAGGTTTCCCCATGTCTCTAACACCAACTACCTTATTTCCTATGCCTTTTGTAACAGGAATAATTATTGCTTACAGTCAGACATGCTGTAAATTTGAGTGGTTGTGTGTTTTGCATACAACAAGCATTGCTTTGTGTAAGACAAGTTGAAATGAGAGCAAATTCTCTTTATTCTAGACCATTAAGACTTGTCACAGTGGTCTGAAATTCACTGTCCTTTTTTTCTATTGGAGCTTTAAAGCTCACAGATGCAAGCAGATAACATCTTGAGTCTGTAAAGGGCAGTTGAGTGTGTGAGTGGTGTGTTCTCCATGGAACATCCCGTCACTGCAGAACAATGCAATAAAAGTTTGCTGATGAAAATGTGTGAACCTGGCTTCAAGGCAATAACTCTTGTTTTTTTTTTATGATGTTGGCTATTTAAGAGCTGGGGGAGCCTTTGGAGCAAGAACATAGCTCATATCATGTCCAGGGCCTACTCCAGCTTCAAAAAAGAAGTAAAGAAGAAATGGTATCTATAAAACTTGTAAAGTGAACACATGCTTTTAACAAAGTTCAGTAACTGCCTTCGCAGTGATCCAGCACATAGTGGCCTGTTTATAAATGCGTATATTTAATTTTATGCCAAAAAGATGTACACTTTGGCCTGAAATTACAATGTAAATACCTGTCTATAAAGCCATTTAAACTAACCCTCAAAACCCTTTGGCTCTGGGTGTGCTATTTTTAAAACTGAGTCACGTCTATAGGTTTGGTAGAAAACAATAAAGCCTAAAACTATTCTCATTTATATAAGAAATATCACAGCAATCAGTAATGTGAGCACTTTGGAGCATATTTATAAAAAGGGAGGGAGTTAAAATTTGGCATGTTTTCACCAAAAATGAAAATACACTAGAACTAGTGATGCGTACATTTCTTCACCAGGTGCATCAAATAAGTCGCGGTCACTCCGAAAAAGTCGTGGTCACGTCAAAAATAGCTGTGCACTAGCCTTATTTCACAAATTTTACACTGGTTGGTATGGATGAGCGAATCTGTCCCGAAAAATTTGCAAAGCGACAGAAAATTTTGCTAAATGGTGAAAAATTTGTAAAAATGAGTTGCCACGCAATTTTTTTTTACGTGACCATGTCTATTTTTACGCGACAACACCTATTTAGACCACCCATGACTGTTTTTGACAGAATTTTTTTGTGCCGGATTTTCGCGGAAGTTTCGCAAAATAATTGGCTGTAACTTCATGCCTGCTGAAAACATTCACTCATCACTAATTGGCTAATTTTTCAGCAGTTTTGCAAATTTTTCATGAAGTGAAACAGGACAGATTTGCTCATCACTAAGTAGAACAGCTGAAATTTACTAAGACAAGTTTTGTCTAGTTAACTCGACAAGATTCACATCTTTGTGAGAGCAAAAGGACAAATTTTGGCTAAAAGAAGTCTTCAGCTTCAGGCTGGTCAACTACTATTATGAAAGTAGAGCAACCACTTTTGCATCTGATTATCTATAGAACCACCTCCTTGCTAATATCCTCATATTCATTTTATGGTATAGACACTTTATGGTGTAAAGTCTCTAGAGAATTTTGCCACTATAATTGTATGGGGAAAATATATTTGTGAATTTTTAAGGATTAAAATTGTATTGCATCCAATATGAATCCATGCAGCTTAGTTACCATCAAGTTTTATTCTTACAAAAAAAAGAAATAATTTTTGAACATTATTTGCTTAAAATGGGATCTGTGACAGATAGACTCCTGTAATTTAGGGTTTTCTGGATAACAGATTTCTGCTTTTGGGATCTCAAACCTGAATTATTATTATTATTATTATTGATATTATTATGTTACATATTTTTATATAGGGTTTGAGCAGACTGTGTAATTCAGTAGATAGAGGGGGGATTCTACAATCATGGTACACTGAGACCTATTTGCTAAGTATTTCCTTTTACTTGAGAGCGTAATTTATAGACAGTACTTCACATTCTTGGTCTTTCTAGACCTGTATTGCCCGCTGTATCTAAAGCCTCTGTCTATGTTCTGTCTTATACCAGTCCTTCTTTGTCTACTTTCTTTGAAAACACTAAGAGGCATATTTTATTATGCTGTGCGAAAAACGGTGAGAAAATTCGGCACACATCGCCAGGCTTTGCGGTGTAAAAAAACAACGTAAAATCTGGAATTTACGTGAAATAACTGCGTAAAATCTGGCATTCGGACAGTGATCTTCTCTGTTTATTTTACACAGCTTTTTACGCCATTTTTTCAGCAAATTCATTCTCTACAGTCTAAAATGATTTTCCTCTCATCCAGGAGAGTACAGACTACTCCACTGTTGTCCTTTTCATGGCATCCAATAAAGCAAACCAATAAAGCAAAGAACAACTTTAAACTCTTTCTCAAAACCCTTCAAAGACCTTTATATTCCTGCACCTTACTAACCCCAAAATGTTATAAAAGGCATTAAGTTTGCCCAGGAGTAGTAACCAATGGCAACTAAAAAGATGTTTGTATTTATACAGGTGACCAGTAAATTCTTTCTGCTGATTGGTTGCTATTGGTTACTACCCCTGGGCATATTTAGGGGCCTATTTATATTATACTGTGTACAAAGAAAAATCTGTGTATAATAAATGGCAAATTTTGCCATCCAAACGCCAGATTTTCTGTTATTTTCCGGCACACCTATTTGTGTCCATTACCCCCCCACTTAGATTGTAAGCTCTACAAGGCAGGGACCTCCTTCCACTTGTATTTTCAAGTTTTAGTATTTAATATTTAACATGTAACTGTACTTTGCATTTATTTTTATTCATTATTGCATTGACCTCTGTTTGTTTTATTATTTAACGTTCTTATGTATAAAGCTGCATACATAAGTAGCACTATATCAATACAAACATACATACACTGAAGAAACTAAATAAATACTAACATCTTTGTACACAAGAAACTACCCATTTTATTTTTATTTTTTTTGCACTCTAGTTAAGAAATATTATAAAGAGAAAAGAAAATATAAGGTAATAATTTGCACTGTAAAATATCAACACAGAAGTCCCAAAGCACGAGGGTATCGTGTTAACATAGTCCCGTACAAAGTTACTAGCAACGTAAAATGATTAATTGAGCTCAAATATGCAAAAAAGACTTGTTAAAGCAAAGGATCCATTAACTATAGTATTGCCATGTTTGTGTTCATCTTATTGTTCTACTGTATAGCCTTCTTAGCTGTACTAACCATCAAGCTCACTTTTCTTGGACAGGATTGGTCCTGTGAGTGCTTCAATTCATCACCTTGTATAAATATGCAAGTATAAATAGAAATCACACTTTCCAGGTCTGTAGAGGGAAAGCATAATGAGTTTCAAATAAACAATACATATTCCCAAGTGTAAGTAATAGATCTTCAATTTATAAATGATGAAGTGACACATGGGAGACAAACATCTAACCTTTCACTTGTGTTTGCGAGCTGCATATCCCTCAGTGACCTATTATGTATTCTTATATGTTTCGGTTGTGTTTATTTCCTTCTTCTGCACATAGCACACACAGATACATGAAGTTCTAATCATGTAGCAATGTCACTGTTTTGACAAACACAAATGCTCAGAGAGTATTATATGACTAATGAAGAGTAGCTAACAGACCTGGAAGACGTGAACATGAAAGCATGTTTGTATTTGGGGGAATTACATATTGCTGCCTTTTTGTGCAGAGGATATTTTAACCCTAAGGGTACTATTTAGGTCCCCAAAGGCACCATCCAAATAGGCAAGTAAAGAAGGAGAATTATCGATATTATATATTCTATTACAGTACACTTTTTTTCAGTTAAATACCCTTTCCTCAAAGCAATTAATAGTGTGTTTCTTTTTTTTACTTCTGGTGTCGATGGTGCTTTTTTACCTACTACTACTTTTTTACACAGGGCTTGAATCTGTAAAAATAGATGTAGAAAATAGAATTTCTGCACCACTTTTTAAAGCTGTTTGAAACTATGGCCCCAAAGTATCCAAAGGGAACGAACTACCTTAATTCAACTTGATAAACATCACAAAATGTATTGTGTTCTTAATATGCCTTTGAGACACTTGAATCTTTTCATTATTTTTGCTAAATCTTCAGGCCTGTTGGATCGGGCCACTCAGGAGAGGATTACAGCATCAGTTATAAAATGCCATCCATCCCCAGAACACATTCTGTGCCAGTGATATTTTACCAACCCAGCTGGACAGAGAATCACCCTTGGCTTGTTCACTATGAGATTAATGAAAGCCAGACAGACACTCAGACAAAAGGAAATATATTGCCAAAAAACAACTCTCATTTAAACCTCTCATTAGAGTCCTCAGCTAATTTATCCAGAAAAATATGGTTGAAATGTTATCTGTAAGGTCTATCCCTAGCAGCTAGCATTAGATTTTAATGTCCCAGTCCCAAAGTAATACTAAAATGGCAGTTATATTTTACAAAGTAATTGAACTGGTATTTCACCGTTGCTGAACTCTTGTGCTTCCCTATTCCTGCCATTAATATATGCTGGTAGCATGTTTAAATGAAAACTGAAAATATTATCTTTATTTCTGCTGACCTGAAATATAGTTACATGCTATGTAACTGTTTACTAACCTGTTCCCCTTATGGATACCCATTTCACATGTGCGGTTTGTCCGTCACTCACTGCCTGTTTGAAGCTTTTAGTGGATAAGTGTACGATGGGCATGGTTGATGGTTTATGTCACTCAAATTGCTAATTCCATGATTGGTTGGTTAATGTATATATGAGTATATTTATTTTTTTCTTGTCTGCAATTCTGGCAAAGATCCACATAAATCCAAAACAGATGGTTGAATTTTGGTGTCTTGCATAAGTGGATGAGGGTCAACCTACTGTAAGTACTCAGATGACTTGCGCATATAATGAAACCTCTAGTTGACATACCCTGATTTTAAGTTTCCCCTCCTTATATACTTTTTTGTGGTCCCACCAATATACAATGGATAATGAATTTCTACAATTTTACATTTTCCTTGATTTTACATCATTTTTTCTGGTCCCTGAACAATGTAAAAAATAGGGGTTCTGCAGATAATTTATATTGCATAAGCTCCCGTCCAAATCATTTTTAAAAATCTGAATTATTTGCATAAAAATGGAATCTATTCCGTAGTTTAGAGCTTTCTGGATAATGAGTTTTGAGATAACAGATTCAATACCTGTATCATCAGGAAGTAGCATTGGAAAACCTGTTGAATAAACAGACCAACATGCAAGGAACATGTTCTGCTTTCAAAGATTGAAGATTTAGCGAGGTGCCTGGAGCCATTTTTGTCAATGCATTAATACAAATGTTATAATAGAGGTGACAGCTTATTGTTTTTCTAGCAAGATTATAAATATCATATTCATAATGGAAACCTTAAGAAAAACCCAAACAAATCACAAGCAGTTCACTCATCACTACCCACAAGCATTAAACACAGAAACTGAACTATGCAACGTATAAGTTCACTTCCTCTGTTTTGGTATCTTTTCCAGCACTTATACCAATAGATCATGGGGCTGATTTATCAATGTTTCAATTCATATTTTGCAGCAGTGTTAATGAATTTAGATCAGGGCTTCCAAAACACCAATGTTTGATATTTATGAAGTGAAACAAAATGTAAAAATGTCATCTAAAAGAGTTCACATAGAAGTCAATGGAAGTTGTCCTAGACAATGTTGAAGCATTTTTTTCAATTTGAGTTTTTTGAGTTGTCCAGGTTTTTTGAAAGTTTATAGTCCCATTGAAAATGATGAATAGCATCAAATTCAAAGCATTCAAGTTTTTCTCATGGTTTCATTCAACCAAGTTTTTTGGATTCAAATTTTTGACTAAATAAGTCTTGTGAAATGTTGAATTTATTCGAATTGGAATTAAAAGCTTTAATGTGTTTTTTGCGTGTCTTTAAACATAGAAATTCATACATTAATGTTGTGCTTATTTTTCTTTTGTGACATCTTTTCGGTTAGATTTGTCTGCAAAATTTTATTTTAGACATATGACATGACTAGAGCTTTTCTAGATACAGTTGGGTCCTCTTCCAATGAAATATATTATATATAAGGCAACAGTACATTGGTTGAAGAATTAACTCTCCTCTCTCTTCAACAGAAAAGTTGACTTCACTGCCTGATTTAGTGAAGAGGAAAACCAGGAAGGTAATTAGCTACATGTCCAACCTCTTGTGAAGTGGGCTAATGTTTATCCTACTAACCAATGTCTTACCACAAGGGTGAAAGCAGTTAAAGAGGTATGATTGGAATTATGCACTGGCTGCCTATCTTGCTTGAAAGGCTTTCGACAAAGAGTCCATGCACTACAAAACACATCCTGACCTTCAAATCCTGTGAATCTTAAGTTATTAGTTACAGAACGTTATATCTACAATCCCAATACCCTAGTGTATGCAATCAATGGCTGTTTGTCTGTTCCAGCCCTGAACACATAACTGTGTTGTTTCCAGCAGCTTGATAACATCAGCTCTCCCCTTTGCTGTGCTGTGAACAGAAACCGAAGAATTTAAACCACAGCAGCTTGTCTGAAGCTGTAACATGAAGGAGATTTACTTTCCAAACTGATGTGGTATAAAGAGGATATGCAGTGGGGTTTTTCGTAGAGTGGCAAATACAAATTTCCTTGCTGGCATTTGGGCACATGCCCAAAGATTTAAATCTCTTCCACTAGGATATGGAAAATGGATATTTTAAGTCCGTTAATATTTCAATAGTGAATATGAACAGAGCCAGATGTAGGGAAGAGCAGAAAAGTCAACATGCAGCTGCATTCCACAACTGTTCTAAGAGAGGAAAAGATGAATTTACTGAGGTTAACTGGACAGCTGTTCCCTAATTCCAACAGTTCCTATATTTAGAAAATTCTCTCTGAGCTATGATATTAAAAGTCTTCTCTCTAAAAGCCATAGTGTGTCTGTGGGGAATAAAAACATCTTGTTCAAAATGAGGATCTGCCCTGAAGTAATGCTCTCAAAGCATTTATCCACCATTTTATTAGCTGTTGGTAAACACAATTATGGCGTACTTGTTAGCAAGTGGTCTGTTGCAGAAAGGTAAGAAAGATGGGCCACTTTCTCAGCTTGTTAAAAATGATTATTGGATTTTTATGGGCTGGTTGTTTCTGAGTTCCAGCGTATTTTAACAAAATGAGCAATAGCTAAAACTGACAATGAAAAAAAAAAAAACATTTCAACCAGTAATGTAATGTCTTTGTCTACTCCTAACACAAAGGGCCCAGTTTTTAAAGGGTCTATTTCTAATGCAACACACTGTATCTCAATGAGTCAATGACCCCTCTCTAGGGCCCCCTGCCTCTGATTTACTTTTGCACACTATAAATTCCTGATTTATACTGAGCTTAAAGGGGTTCAAGACTGTTGCAGATTTGAGATCCAGTGTAAGACAGCAGGTCTTATTTACAAATTCAGTACATGACACAAAGTGCATCCTTTGGGTACCAATTGTCATGTTTTCCCCCCCACAATCCATTGTTTCTTTCCCATAATTCCAGAATCTTTGAGGCTGCACAATGAGTTACATTGAGCCCAATTGTGTGAAATGCACCAAATAAACTTGCATGTTTCTGTGTACAAGTAGCAGCTCACATTGGCAGGTTGTGGCTAATGTTAGTAAAACCAGGAAAAAAAAATAATTGCATTATTTATTATATTATTTTGGGGTAGATTATATTGTTTTTTCAATTGCTGACTGACTGAGGATTCATGACTGGGCAGGACAGAGCTGCCAGGCAGGGGTTAATAGGTGGGCTATGTGTAGCATTGGGGGTGGAGCATAGGTAATTTGAACTGGGAGCAGTTAGGGAGGGCATCCATTTTGGAGAGAGAAAATGGAGTCCCACTCACCCCAATATACTTGCTGATAACACTGTTATTATGTGCCTGTTATTTATATTCATGATTGTGTATTTTATTGCTTATGTCATACAATAATGCTGTGGGCAATATAAATTTCAATGATGGACAAGTAGTAAGTGGCAATTATTTCTAGGCCGGTAGTTTGGGGAGAGGGACAGATATATGGCCCTGCCCATGTCTAGTTAAGTGAGTTAAAAGTTAAACTCAGGAATTAAAAGGTTCCATTAAATGTTTATGAATGCTACAAAATACTGATTTGATTGAGAAAAACTACTTTATCCATTTCTTCCTAAAAAAAAAGTGATGGTGTTGTATTTCCTGGCGTGAAGAATCAATCCTTTCAAAAAAATTCTTACCAAGCAATTCTGTGCTTGGTTCATTACTGCCAGTCCATCATGGCAGATTAAAAAATCTGAAATAGTTAAACTAATGAAGAGGGGAAGGGAAGGGCTGTGTGCAATGAGTACATGGAGTGTTTTGTCAGCCCTGTAACCTGCAGGCATACACCTGGCAGTGGGTCATGTTACAGGCAGGTCCGTGCACTACAGGGCAAGACCTATATCACATTAGGCCCCTGGCTCTCAATTTAGCAAACCAGTTGCTTATAAAAAGCATATTACATGTCAGCTAGAATTTCTGAAAGCTACAGTACCTCTTTGTTTCTGGGAAACATAGTCTAGATTATTATATGCTGCTAGTATGTAAAAATAAAAGGTTTGTAATAATTATAATTAAAATAAAAATAAAACAAAAAAATAGAGTATTTTTTATCTCACAGGATTAGATGGATTGTGCCTGATATACAGAGGCAGTGCTTGCTCCCCTACACCCCTTTTGGTGCAAATTCCTATGTAAAGGCTCAAGGACCAGTATTTATAGAGGTTCTTACACAAGGGTTACACCAAAATGTAAACCAATGGTATACAGTTCAATGTGCTTTGTCCCTATCCCAACAATAATAGGGGCCTATGCAGTCCCATCAGTAGTGCTGGCACACAATGTAGGCCTGTGTATGGCCAGCTATACAGTGTTTTAGGTGATGTATTTAACTAAAAAGGTATGGTGCAAGAAAAATAGACCATAGATTTTGTTTTTTAAAACAATGATTTCCAGTGCAAGTTGTATGGAATGAACTTGTGTGGAACATGGATGTACTGTAGCAGGGTCCAGAATCTGGTAAACTAATTTATTGCTGGACTTCCCCCCATGTTTTTGCCCCTGCTTCTTGTCTTTAAACCTTTGTCTCAACCTTCTCATTGACCTTAATGATGGACCTGGTACAGGGTGGGTTAGATGCAGGTTGAATAATCTGTGTGTATAGGGTATACGTTCAATACATGTTTTGGTTTGAAGCAGGCATCCAAATCATGCATGGTTCTTTATCAGGCAGAGTACAGAAAATTCTGCAAAGTTATTGTTTCCCAAATATGTTTAACCAGTATGTTACAGAATTCCTTATTTCTGCATTTTCCAATTGTTCAAGGAACAACCAATATAGGTATAAACCCTTTGTACATTGTGGTTATTCCTCTTGTGGAGAAAGGCTGCAGGACTATCTACTAACACTGATGCTTCACAGATTTAGGTGTGCCCCTAGTAAGAATACATTCACTGCTTGATTCCAGCAAAAAAAGCATAAACAGAACTTCATTTCCCCTTTGAAACATAACATCTGCGCAAGAAAGTAAAAGTAAAATTCAATCAATGGAAGGAGAATACGTTCGCTGGAGATGCCAGTGAACCAGATGTTTCTGCTGCAAATAGAATGCTTTGCAAACAACATCTGTAATATTTTCCATCTTGTAAAACCAGCCAGTGGTGAAAGAGATTCATTCAATTTCCCACCAACTATACATTTCATGTCTTTCTGCTTTTTTCCCACTGATTCTTTGTCTTTAAAGTAAAAGCACATATGATTCTCAGGAAATTCTATGCCCAAGCAGATTTTTGCCTTAGCACTATCTTTTGTAAAAACTGTTTGTAAAATGCAACATCATTTTATATTGGGAAATACCTGTATATGTGGTTTATTTTTGTGGACTTTCAAATAAGGTAATATTATCTAAGGATCTAAGGAACATGGTGGGACTTTGTCTAAGCAATAAATAAACTATAGTGATCAGAGCAGAGCTACAATTATAGCAAACCCACTGCAATGGAAACAGGATTTCTGCTTCACAGAAACATATTTATATCAATTCTGGTAACATGTTCTATGCAGGGGGCACAGCACACAATGGGGAAAAATTCTTCAGAAATACTGATATACATTCTTTCTTTGCAGACAAGAAATGTGTGTATAGATTTCCAGATTTGCTGAACTAGAAGGAATGGGATTGACTCCAAAGTTATGTGTTTTAGGGCAGATTGGGGTATTAGGTTGTAAAGGAACATCCCCAGGGCAGATCAGAAGCATGACCTAGAATGTTTCTAACAGGAAATGTTATAAGATATGATTAAACATTTTGGGACATAGATCAGGTTATTGATTAACCTACCACCCAACCGTACTTTTATTGTGAATGGATGAAATTACATATTACTGTACAACAGGTGAAAGCTATAATATATTGGGCAAATTGTTTCTCAGTTAAAGCTTACCCAAGGTTGGGACAGGAAGCCAGGTGTGGAGAGAAGCTGGTGAGGTTAAACCAAGTGAAGCATCAGGGTTGAGCAGGGATGTGTTCAGATAGATCTAAGCTTGAGGCAGGCAGAATAGGTTCAGAAATCGTTTAATGGGCCAAAGGCGAGCAGCAAAGAATGTAATGTTGGATTCAGGCAGTGTCACAGCAAGAAAGGCGGTTAAAAAATACACAAGTTTTATAGTAGGAGACTTGATAAACAAGCGTTACTCCAAAAGCAAAGTGTCTTAAAATAACCCTGGGGGAGTAAAGGTGCAAGGGCACCATCATGATGCACACAGTGTCAAGTCCCATGTGGAATCAATAAGCGAACATGAAATAATCGGGTTACAAGACAAAACGGGTGCATCTGCATATATGGAAGCCCAAGCACTGGTAAATTCTCTTACATTAATTCAATAATCATGCTTAAAGGAGAAAGAGGTGAACACTTTGATGAAAGGAAGCAATGTGGAGTTGCATTTAAGTTTTGCAGACTTTATTTTCTCCCTCCTTTTCCTTTTAAAATTGTATATACCTTTCTGTCTTCTCATAGTACTAAGGGTATAGGGGAGAGGATATGTTTCAATTTATTAAATATTCTTTCAATACATTACTGGCACAGTAAGTTGTATGGGGACATTGTGCCTTTTGTAGGCTGTTGCTTTAATGTATTTTTCCTTTAGATACAGATTGCTACTTGCCCAGTTTTCCCTGAACAAGGAACATAATCTTAGATGAATTTTTGCATTGTAATAAATGTAAACATTGGTGGTATAACAGCAAAACTCAGGGGACCCCCCTATTAAATGTAGATTTACGGCACATACTGTCAGAACCATAAAAATACTGCACAGTGTCAGGCAGCTGACAGTTTAATTCATGCCGTCCTTAAAACAGGACACAGCAGGTGCAAGGTTATCTTGGGGTAGCCAAACCCCTACAGTGCAAGGGACTGCAAAAAATTAAAGATGAAGGGAAGGCTCTAGCCACACACATTGTAGGAATGCACAAAAAAGGAGTGTAGAACTTGTAATATTCATTGCTCTAAAGTGCATGTTTATCTGATCATAAAACATGTGTACCTGCCAAAAATAACAGGGGGTTCACAATCACTGAACCGCTCCTTAGCAGACTATCAAAGGAACCAGGATTATTTGAAGTGCTGAGACATTTGTTTCAGTCATGTCCTAGGGAACTACAAGAGCTTCAAGCTGAAGTATCTGATCAATAGTTAAAGTATTGTTTGTAGCTAAGCTTAAATGGCCAGTAACACCATCCACCCCAAAAAAAATTGCTCATGTTTGTTATCTTATTATCATCCCTTTCAAAAATCCCTTTGTTGCACACTGTATCACACCTATGACCTAAGTGATGGATGAAATGTGCCTTCTTTTTAATAGTTTGGTGGTAGATTTTACCTTCAGTCAATGTAGCATATGGCGAGAGAGAAGAAACAATAGTATACTTATACTGTATGTATTGTGGCCGATTGGCAGTGAAGGAACCAGACAGCAGGGCTTGCAGCAGAATGTTCAGCTTTGCTTTATTTGGACATTTTGTACATCAGACAACAGACCGCCCCTTTAATGCTCACAAAAAAATAAAATCTTACTCCTGTCTGGAGGCTAACTAAACACAAGGTTTTCCCTTGCCCCGGTTAGCTATTCTGATCCTGGCATACAGAAACACAAAGGCAATATTCACCTGTTTGGTAAACTGTGGCTTTCAGGTCAGAGCAGTTTCACTAAGGAGCTCCTCTCTCCTCTCACAGGCAGCCTAGTCATTTGGAGGCAGCACCTTTTACAACACAGCAGTTAGATTCATTGGACAGCTTTAACTCTAGATCTGCTGGCAGAAATGTTGCTTCTCTTGCCCACAAAATCCTGTGAGCAAATTGTGGAGTTAATGTAAAGGCGCATTCCTAAAATGGATGCAATGTGGTGTGTGTAGCAATGCTATTCATAAAAGTACTTGTGCCCCAAAATTCTCCTTGTACTTTGATGTACTTCGAGCACCACCCAGGCTGCCCTGATGAACTGTGTAAAATAAAAGCATTGACGCACAAGGATACCTTATAGGTACCTCCACCCTTGAAATGGCAGTAACTTCAGGCAGGTTCGATTAGATAGAATTAGGTTCTGTACTCGGCACTCAGGATTCTAGACTCTGCATTGACCCCAATTGATGGAGCCACATTCCAAATACAAAATGCAAATCGATTCAGCTAGGGGGAGCACAGAGAAAACAGATTTATTAGTGTCATACAAGACTTGTTTCAGAATTTATCATCCGTTTATAGTTGAAATTAACTTTCTAGAGTCTTATGTGGAATATTTAGAGGGAGGGCTTCTGTTTTATTGACATTAAGCTTGTACCCAGAAAGTGCACTATATTATCTATCAGGTCATGTGTGTTTGGTAGAGATTGGTGAATAAGTCAGCGCTAGTGATGAGCGAATCTGTCCCCTTTTCACGAAACTACTTTAAAATTAGCGAAATAGTGAAAATATGTGCTCATCACTAGTCAATGTGAGGAGGGCTAAGGGCATAAAGAAGGCATGAAGAGGGCCCCCTGTCTTGTCTCGTTGAAATTTGAAAATTGGAATCACCTTACATGCCTGGCTAGGAAGTTATAAATAGGTGGTGGGAGTGCATATGGCTGGTAAGTTTGGACCAGAAAGGTTGAAATGTTCCAGTAATGAAAACATATAGGACCAGTTAAGTCTATTGAAAGCCTTTTCAGCAATGAATCTGAATTTTAAGATTGGTAAGTTAATTAATTAGTTCCACATTGACATGAGGAAGTGGCCTCTAGGTGGGCATATTGGAAGAAGATCAGTTCATTTGGCAACCTCTCCAAACGAGCAGATCTTTCAGTGTATGGGCACGCTAAATCAGATATATCTATATATAAATTGAATAGCTAGATATATCTAGCTAGTACCTAGAATAGCTGTACCTACTGTATGCAATGCAAACATGTACACCTGGAAAAAGCATTTACACTGGAATTTCGAATTTTGCTTAAAAGGGATTTATTTCTATTTTTAATTTACTTTTAACCCCTGTAGTAATTGTTAAAGTCAGTAAAGGGCCAGCTATGCTTTAGTTACAAAGAAGAGTGGTAGAGCTTGGCAACATTATCCCTACTTAAAACCGTTTTGCTGATGCAAAAACCACCTATTTTGTACTGCCAAAATTCTTCTAATCAGAAATGCAAAAAAGTGACATAACAAGGGATGTCCCAACTGTGTCCTTCTAAGCACCCCCTGTCAGATGCACATCCATAACAGCTGGGGGCTGCAGGCTGTGTCCTTGGGTGATACTTAAAGATGCCTTGTCTTGTTTATACTTCGGCTGGACGAGAAGTGTATATTTCCTATATCCTTCCCTTTACAAATGGAGGTTTCTAAAGAATACTTACTGTAAACAATTCCATTTCATTATACAGAAAATATGAAAGATACGTGCTGAGGTCCACCGTGGTTTATGCTAAAGGAAAAAAAATAAAATAAAAAATAAACATGATTAGAATTGCTCTATGAAGGACATTGTATAGGATCCAATGAAGCTAATGAAAAGTTACTGGTTGGGCTGATTTACAAGAGGTGTTAAATTGCACCAGTGCAGCAAACAAACAACGGATCAGATTTGCAATTTTCTGAAATATACTGTATATACTCGAGTATAAGCCTAGTTTTCCAGCACCCAAAATGTGCTGAAAAAGTCACCCTCGAGTTGGGTGCCATGGGTCCCTCTAGACTAGCACCCTCTGTCCTTTGTGTGCAAATTAGGCCACCTGCAACCAGACCCTCCAGTGCCCTGGCCTAGGCTCCCACTAGCAATAAAAAGTTAAAAAAACATATACCCCACTGATGCCTCAATTAATGTAATTTTATTGGTATTTATTTTGATTGTTAAAACTTAGCAGTAGCTGCTGCATTTCCCACCCTAGGCTTATACTCGAATCAATAAGTTTTTCCAATTTTCTTAGGTAAAATTAGGTAAAATCGGCTTATACTCGAGTATATACGGTAGTAGGTTGGTCAGAGTTAATTTCTGGTTAGTTGCTATTGGCAACTGCACTTATCACGCATATTTATCATCTTGTACTAATATAACAAATGTCTATAAGACAGACAGCAGAAAAGGACCTTATTACCACACAAGAGTGGCCATTTACTACGTGTTAGGCACAATTTCTCTGAATTTTTTACAGGTCTCCATTTTGGAGCTCAGACATCTTAAATTCAACATGCAAATTGCATGCAAATGCTATCTAATACTGTGGTTAAAGAGGGCCAATGTCCAGAAAGTTCCTAAAACTGAAAATGCTATTTCTCATAGTAAAACAAACTATACTTTATTTTTGATAGATTTTCATAGTTTAAATGATTATTAGAATAATATTCCATAAAGACCCCCTATTTGGAAAACCACCAATCAGCAGGCAGCATTTTCTTATATGCTTTTTGAAAGCAAAAATCAAATATGTTTGTGTTACTAAACTTAAGCCAAATTTGACTACTTATAGCAGGCAAATAATTTATTTCATTTCCCCTAGAAGGAAAATTCAGGGAAGGGACTTCTGCCATTGACTTCTGGATTGATTGACGATTTGGATTTTTAGCAGTTGGGCCGCATAGTAAATCTAAAAAAAGTTGCAACTTTTTTTTGGCAACTGGGCACAGTCTTGGCACTGAAGTATTTTATAGCTTGGTAAATAGGTGCCACTATTCTACAAGGAATTCCAACAGCCATTGGAGCTTCCATGGAGCTAACTATACTTATGTTGGTACAGTTCTTGCTCCGCCAGACTGTAGCCCAATATTGACCACCTTAGGTGACAAGGCACTCGTTTGTCCAGCTTGAAACCTGCCTTGAGTGGTCCTTTAGTAAACTGATAGGAACTCACTACGTCATCTACAGCATGCAAGTAAGTCATATCCAAGTGCACATCTTGCCCCATGCAACTTCTCACAGGCTCAGCTTATACTCACATATACATTCATCCACTGTCAAGGTGACTGTAGAGTTATGGTGATTGTAACTAATATATGCTCATATGTTTATCACCAGGGTGCTAAATAATATGTCACTGTACACTTTATTCATTTGAATACAGATACATCTTATACTTCCAACTACCCAATGACCATATACCTAAATCTAAGCTTTAATGAGCTAGAATTGACGCTGTTTTGTCACGGTCCCATTCAGGCAAGCAATGTCTTTTCCATGGATTTAACTGTTCCCAGTATTTACATCGATTTGACTTGGTCACCTGGGAAAAGTAAAATTAGGGTACCACTGTATATAGAATGCCATACCCAAGACTTGGTAGCTAGGGTGAGTAGAAGGGAAAGGATATTTTAAGAAAACTAATTTCTTTTTTTATGTCTTTTTTGTAATGTATATTAGTCTTATAGCACCCCCTAAAATTCTCCTTTATTGGAATCATTTAACCTTTACTGGAACCTGCTGGTAGCAATCTAAATGATTAGAGCATGACTTAATAAAAACCCATGGTACAGACTCCCCTTCAGCATCCAAGCCATGCCAAATAATCATACCGAATATCACTGTGCGCAGTTTAAATAGAAATATACCCTACATTTTCTACTCGTTTCTTATAGTACCCTACACAGAAGAGTTAAGAAATGCTCTCTTTTTTGTGGGAAGTGAAAAGATTCAGTAGGATTAGCCCAGACAATTTGTTTAATTACAATACATCCCTGGGCTTTTATATGGTTTTGTAATAGAACGTGTGGTTTTATTGGCAGTTAGACACTGCAGGAGTTGGCGTACCTTCAGAGAATTCCCTACCAGCCGACATGTCTTACTCACTGTGCGTCACGTGTTTAACTCTTCGCAAGCGGAACGAACAATCAAGCCGGCGGAGCTGCAGCCTGAGCCAGCTTTAAGGAACTGGGATACTTTATTAAACAGCAAAAGCGCAGACTTGTTTATGTGTTGCTAATCATGTTAATTGCACTCCAAACATTTTTCAAGCGTCAACACTGCAAACTAGTTTATAAAAAATGTATTGTCTCCTGTGTGCGCGCGTGTTGCTTTTTCTTTTTCAGCCCTCTTAAGAATTCATAAAACAAGGAATTAATCAAAGGCCTCCTCCCCATTAATTCTATGGGAGGAAGCAGCAGTTATTTTGCAAAGTGGTTAGGAGACTGCATATTTATAAGATATACATTTATCAGCAAATATCTCAGGAGAGCTGCTGCATGAAAAGAATAGGGGGGATTAATTCATCAAGCTCTTGGAATACTTGGTAAATGGGTACATTAGCAAACAATGTATATTTTAAAGTTGAGTGAGGAAAGAAGGGCTGCTGTGTATGCAATGAGGGATGCTGGTATTATGAAAATGTTATCACGTTTAGCCCTGCTGGCACTTTAAATTTCTAATTAGAATGCAAATTCAGGTTTTATTTTTGAGCATTTTCAGCTCACTATAAATAATACGAGGAATAAAAACAATGTTTTAATTAGAAACCAGAGTATCAAAAATGGCAAAAGAATGGGCCACGCTTTCATTGTAAGCGTACATACAACTATATGACAATGTTCTTTTTTAATGCAACAGTAATAGGCAATCACACAGATATTACAGTGCACATTCATGAGAGGTGCAGTCTGCTGCTGCATTTATGGGCCCAGCTGTGATACCCTAAAGCTAATGGCACATGGAGCGTTTTCAGGATTCCTGTCTTTTCACAGGGAAAAGTCTCCAGAATGCCAAGAATTGTTTCATAGAAAGGTCTAGCATTCTGCTTATTGCATATTCCAGCATTAATTCCCCTGAAAAGCTAAGTTTCTAGATAACTGTCACCACCATGTGCCATGAGCAAAGTGCCTAGACATTTCAACTTAAAGACATGTCCTTGGGGATTAAGGTGGCCAAACATGGGCAGGTTTTAGCTGCCAATTTGGCTTCTTCATTTCGAGTCAGCAGCTTATCTACCTTTGTAAGGACCTAGCCAACTGATATCAGGCTGAAAATCAACCAGATCTCGATCGGACAGGTTTAAAAATCTTGTTGGAGCTTGTTGATGTGGTCTTCACTCTAGCCCTATGACCAAACAATCTGGTCAGTCTCCTGTTGTCCTCCTCAGTGTGAGCATATTGGGAAAAAGGTCAGCGTATTGGCAGTCTTGCCAAACAAGCTGATCTTTCAATGTATGGCTAGTTTTAGGCATGTCCCACTGTTGTCAATGGGAAGTGAGGTGGCACCCAAAGCGCCATGTAAGCCATCAGCTTAAAGCAAAGTACCTGGACTTGGTGCCCCTGGCAGCCAATGAGTGATTTGATTTTTTATCCAGCGGCAGCTAGATCAGTGATGGCAAACATCTGATTGGTTGTCATGACTTACTGCCCACGTGTAAATTTGCCTAGTGGCAAATTACTCTCTTTACATTCAGACTGATTCAACATTGTGGGATTTTACCATACAGTATGGGTTTTGCATATATTAGCCCTGGATTCTCATGAGTTTATATGTATTAGTGATGGTATTGATACACAGTATTAAGGGATTTCATTGAAAGTATTAGTACCTATTGAATTCTTTTTGTATTTAGAAAGCAGAATTAGATCCAACATGTAACCAGAACAATATCCACTCAGATTGTAAGCTCTACGGGGCAGGGACCTCCTTCCTACTGTGTCTCATACCACATGGCACTTATATATATATATATACATATATGTATTTATTGTATTTATTTATTATATCACTCATCCTCCCTGTGTGTAATTTTGTATTCTGTAAGACTGTACAGCGCTGCGTACCCTTGTGGCGCTTTATAAATAAAGTTATACATACATACAATATAATGCTCCCATTGTTGGACCACCCTACGGTACAGCCAAACATGTCATTACAATGTTCACAAAACAAATGTAAACAGTGCCAACTGCCAACTCCAATAGGAACTGCTACAGAATGTGTCAATACATACATTCTATTTCTGTTTACTAATAAATGCATATGCTCTCACCCTCCGTTTGCTTCACACGCCAGTACACGTTTGCACACTAGTTTTAATACCCATAGAGTCGCCCATAAAAGCACACGCAAATCAGCCATTAATTAATTGTTCTATATAGTCCCATACATAGGCTTCAATTAACATACTGCACAACACACATACTGATAGTGGAACTGGCGCTGGTTTACACACTAGCGCACAGAAGGCCTATCAGTTATCGTACTTTGCTCACTGACACAGGGAGATCTCAGAACATTATTATGGAAATGAGTGAACGGCACTAACTCGGTATGGTTGCCAGCTGTATTATGATGCAAATGAGGGCAAAGCACTCCCCAACAGAACTCTGTATGGTTTCCAGCCGCTTGGTTTTACTGCGTCCAAACCTCAGCTTCAAGCATATGCTGATGCACCCCACGCTTTCTGTACATTAGGAACAAGTGCGCCTCAGCAACAGGCAAGGCCACGTCAGGTGGCAGCCGAGCACACTAACATCTCTGTTGATGCACCCCCAAGCTGCCATCTGTACATCACTGTGGCAAGTCTAGCACTCAGCATTTAGAAATCAACAGATAGGCTATAACCAGCAATTGGGCTAATACTGACTTACATACTGCATGTATGGTGGTACATGCAGAAAAAGTGCAGATTCTAGTAAAAAAAAAAAAAAAACTGTGCTTTTAGCTTGTTGGAGACAAAAATAAGCACCCCTTGTCCAAAAAAATAGCAGCTCTGCTAGTCAAATTCTTATGCATGAAAGAGTGGGAAATATGGGAAGATATTTAATAAAAATGAATTAACAGTGGTTCAAAATTGTATTAATCGAAGCAATGGGTTTAGAAACACAATACAATACCAGTTGTATAGGATATAAAATCTATATGGCAGGGACCTCCCTCCTTTCTGTTGTGGCTCAACACTTGGCACCTAAGCTTGAATGTAATTGTATACATTATATATATATATATATATATATATATATATATTCTTCTGTACAGCTCTGCTTACACAAGTAGTGCTTTATAAATAAAGCTATACATACATAATATATCTGTCTGTTGTAGTAAAATATGGTTTGAATATATAGTGCTGCATACACAAATACTGCTACCTAAAATGTATTTGTATGTGGTATCCCCTCAATACAAAACATTGCATACATGCTTCTGCTATGGTTGATAGTTTAGCTGATCGTTTGCCAATGATTTACCTGTCAGCTGTATCTCTACACTAGCAATCTAGCACCCTGAGCACCCCAATACAAGCACTGCAGGTACATGCAGGGGCATTGTCATTGTAGTCTTAGTTTGGCTGTTGGGCCAAAAGCTCCAATAACTAATTTTGAAAGTAGCCAACGAAAACAAAACTGTACTGGCTGCTCTGGAATTAAATATTCCCTGGTAAAGCTTGGTATATACAGTGTTGACAAGCCCTTAAACCCAAGGGCACTTGCTCATCAACACAGAACTACTTCTTTCCAACTACCTATTGCAACAATTTAGCTTTGATCCAGTTCAGTTATAACATCAGGCATTTGGTTTCTATAGGTAACTGCACTCGCACCCTTTTGCACATAAGAGCAAAGAATTCTGCAATTGTCCTAGTTTCATGGAGTGAACATTTTAGAAAGGACCATGCTTGGGATCTAAATAATTCTGAAGAATCTGGGGAAGCCCACCTATTTACTGTACGGTCCAGTGACCTCTGAAAACATACATAATCTTCTTGTTTCTCGGGTAAGCACTGGTTCTCAACAAATACAGGCTAGCAGGTAAATGTAGTAACGCAATACAGCTGGAAACTCACACACAAAAAGGAATTTGAGATTTTTCACACTGATAAAATGTCTGTGGGAAATTGCAGCATGTAGTTATTTGTAACTCTAGGATTTTGAATTCAAAGATTCTGCTTTACCTTCCAACTAACCACCAGGGGGAGCAGCTCACCAGCAAAAATCATGAGGATTTCAGTAGCAGCTATCTCCTAAGAACGTAAGATCCAGCAGCTCTCAGGTTAGGCTGAACAGCTGAAAGAAAAAGAAGCTCTGATTAGATCAGTTCGAGCAGTTGGATGTGCGACTGACACAGACGTTGCTGCTTGTGCAAGATAATCATATCTATGTACTGTATCTATTTACAGAAGGAGAAACATTCACAGTCTGAATAAGCTATTTGTGGGCATTTTTATTTTGTGAAACTTTCCAGTTTCTGAGCTGTACAGCAGCTGCTAGAATAATTATCTGAGTGCTAAAATGATACATCTATAGAGCCAATCGTGCTTGGGTTTGGTCGCCGAACCTGTTAGCACGCTGCTGATGACAGCTCACAAATAAAATCAGTTAAGAGAGGAAAAAGTAGCACATCTGTTAGAGCGGAGGTTCCGTTTGTGTGGCACTGCTCATGGCAATATTGTGCCTGCACCGCTGGCCTTTCAAAAGTAAATAAAAAGGTTTGTAACAAACAGATATCAATGTGTTCACAAAACATGTCACATACAGAGTCTTTCTGATGCCAGGACTTGTCAGTGTGTGGGCCTCCAGCTTTTGCTGAACTACCACTCCTACTATTCTGGCTCAGCAGGCAGTTGATGTTGAAGGCCATTTGTGTCCTTCAGCAGCTGGTGAATTACACCAAGGAATTGGCGGGGGGAATGATACACAACAGCTGATTGCCCAAGTTATTAAGTTGCAAATGTAAACCAGGCCGAGAAAATGTGCAATGTATATTTCTTGAGAAAACCAATACATTTGTTGATCAAACTGTAGTAGCCAAATGTATGGTGCAACTGGTAGCTGGTCAACCACATGGATCAAACAAACCTATTTGCTCGTAAAGATACATCTGAAACCTTATCTGGGAGGTCAAACTGAGTAGGACTTGGGGATACAAATAGCTGGAACTATGAATATCCAATACATCAGTGTATGTATATATCTGTAACCTTATTAGGGATTAGGGGGCTCTCACCAAAAGTTCAGCCTCTTAGAGGGGCTTCAAGATCTAAGCTTCAAGAGAAGGAAACCTTCTTAGAAAGTCAATATATCCGGTGCTACAATTCTATGTATGACTATTTGTATTTGTGTGTGTATTTATGTACATATATATGTAGATGTAAGAGACAGTGAGAGTGGTGCCCCCTACCAAAGCTGAAATGAGCCATTTCCTAAATAACCTGACAGCTACTGTAGCTACAAGTGTATCTGGCAGTAATTCAGAAGCAAAAGGGGTTATGTTTTACGCTACAGAAAGTGGTGTAAATGTCATCAGCTGCATGCAAGTATTTATATTTGGTACTAAAAACAACCCCCTGTGCAAAACACTTAAAGGGGCAATATATCCAACATAATTACAATGAATAGGATATACTTTTTGTCTGTTGTTTTAATCTATTGTTTTTGTTATTTCTTAAGCTAAACAGAGATACCAGGGAAATTGAGGGTACGCCATGTTTGTTCTTATAAAGTAGATAATTAGATAGATAAGAAGGAGTCTTTTATGCAGGGGGATTATTAGTGCACTGGTAATCTATTTATCTGCCTTGCAAGGACCATACGTGGAGTGGCTTCAGTTTCCTCGTTTGCCCTGTTTAGCTCAAGAAATAGCAAATATTATAGATTTTTGTGATTAAAACAATAATCTAAAGGGATGTTAAGCACTTGCCCCATTTATTGATCTCATGTTGAACAAAAAGGGTATACTGTCCCTTTAAGCATTGTGTATCAGCACCTAGAACATGATTATATTTAAGCCAGACCTGAAACCTGAAAGGTGTGAGAGGCTTGACAAATTTCACTGCTAGTCAGGTCATTTCATCAGAAGTCAATTAAAAATTCCTTCAGATTAACAGCTTTTGTAACCTCTTAGCAGGTGTAGTCATTGGGGTACAATACTTATGGAATCATAACCCAATGGTCCCTGTCAGGGGCGCTGCTGCCATAAGACAAGTTGAGAAACTCGCCTCAAGCAGCAGCGCCTCTGAAGTTACCAGCGGCAGCAAAAACCCATCCTTGGTAAAAAAAAGCTGAAATTCCAATGTTTAAATCAGAATTTTGGCTCTTCCCTTGGTTCCCCTTCAATAAAAAAATTTAAAAAAAAACCCTAAATATGGCAGCACTAGGCACTGAAATGCCACTGGTCCCTGCAGATAAATTTGGGGTAGAGAAGGCATCCACAAGATGTCTTTCATGATCAGATCCCACTCCCCATTCACACATCTAAAGGACATCAGATTATATAGTCTTTTACCTTTTTACCATTACGTATTAAGTGAGGAAAGTGGTTGGATTTAGGGTTTAATTACAAGCCCTTCCCCAGGAGATTTATCAAACCAACATACTGGTATTTATTTATTACCTTTCTGCTCAGTGACTATAGGGTTAAGGAGGAGGAAAAGGTCTAAAGGATCTGGGGCAGACACACATGTATAGCCACCTTTCTAATTATTTCGACCATGTGGGCCAAGTGCCCAAATGATTAGAACAACTGGAAGTGAATAGAAGCCACAGAGTTACTTCACAGACCAATAATTTCCATGAAGAATGATAATTCTCAAACCATCAAGATAAAAGGATTTTTGGACTAACCGCCCCTGACAGGCAATGCATTTCCAGTCAGGTAATATGTTTGAAATCATACAAACTGCCCAACCATATGTATTCTGCAAGGCTAAGGTTAAAGTCCCACAGCTAATAGGTCTTGCTCTTTAAAGGAAGATTCTAGAAGCTGATGTGGGTCTGTAGGCAGAATACTCTGGCACTACAGCTGTATCTAATGTATATTATTTCTTTTTCACACTGCTTTTTAAGCCATAATTTTCTTGCCATTTGAATCTATCCAACTGCCTCAAATGGGTTATGCTATGTCTGAGCTGGTGCACTGTAATGGGCATAAATGATGGCGCTTTGGTGGAGTAAAAGAAAATTGCACTTTCACAAATATCAGGATCAGGTTTTTTTTTTACTGGATGAATTCAGGGATCTTGATGGATGGTGTAAAAGTACAAATATACAGCTTTCTAAAATTACTATTTATTTTACCCCACTTTTTACACTGTTTTCCCAGCATCACTCATTTTACACAGCTTGATAAATAGGCCCACAGGAGCTGAAGGATTTATTAGCACCCTTTTGTTCTTCCCCTGTAGTTTTTTGTGATGGTCTTACTGTTTTAGCTTGCAATTTTAGCCTTGCCTAAGCTCCAGTTGTCTCACAGCTTTCCTTATTATATACCATAATGCTCTTGGTATTATTATTATAGGTAATTTATAAAGTGCCAACGCATTTTGTAACACTGAACACAAAATGGGGAAGAACAAATAGCGTAAGAAACAGAAATAAATACCTTAGACTGTAAGCTCTGCTGTGGCAGGGAATGATGTATAATCTCTGTAAAGCACTGTGGAAATGGGTCAGCACTATAAAAATACCAGGACATAAATAAATAAAACCCTAAACATAATCATGGAACTAGCATATATTGGAACATAAGATCAGAGAGCCAAGGCTGTTAGAGTTTACTCTGATGGGCATAGTTATCATAGTGTGTAAGCCAACCGGTGAAGTTGCCGACATCAACCAATCAGATCTCTGCTTTTGTTTTTTAACTTGCAAGTGACTGTTAAATTCTAATTGCTAATTGGTTGCTATAGGCAACATCAACAGTGATGTTGGCTTACACACTGTAATAGATATGCCCCTTATTGTAATAATTATACAGAACGCTAACAGAAGAAGGGGCCTAAGAGCATTGGGGGTGTGGTCTGAGACATACAGAGATACAGAGAAATACAGATATGAGACTTGTTATCGAGAATGCTTGGGACCAGGGGTTTTCTGGATAAGGGGTCTTTTTGTAATTTGGATTACCATATTTTGTCTACTAAAAATAATTTAAACATTAAATAAGCCCAATAGGATTTTTTTGCCTCCAATAAGAATTAATTATATCTTAGCTGGGATAAAGTACAAGGTACTGTTTTATTATTACAGAAATAATCATTTTTTGTTTAAATGAAGTCTGTGGGAGATGGCCTCCCTATCATTCAGCTTAGCTTTCTGGATAAATGGTTTCCAGATAATGGATCCAATACCTTTACCATACAAAATGCCAGATAAGATATTTCCATGTACAGGTATAGGACCCGTTATCCAGAATGCTCGGGACCAAGGGTATTCCGGATAAGGGGTCTTTCCATAATTTGGATCTTCATACCTTAAGTCTACTAAAAAATCAATAAAACATTAATTAAATCCAATAGGATTGTTTTGCATCCAATAAGGATTAATTATATCTTAGTTGGGATCAAATACAAGGTACAGTTTTATTATTACAGAGAAAAAGGAAATCAATTTTAAAAATCCTAATTATTTGATTATAATGGAGTCTATGGGAGACAGGCTTTCTGTAATTTGGAGCTTTCTGGATAATGGGTTTCCAGATAAGGGGTCCGATACCTGTACTAAATACAATTCAGCAGAATATGGGATAAAATGCAACTTTAAATAACAACTGTTAAATTACCTTGTTTGAGAATCAGTCCAAGCCATCAAGGACCCAGGAATTGCCCAGGAGCAGTAAGGTTTGCTAACAAATAGACTTTCTGACCAAGCAAACCAAGCCTTGAAAACCTTTAGGTAAATTATTTCTTATTTGCACAAACAGACTGCTGAGTCAGGGCCAGAGCTAGGGGTAGACATGCCTAGGGCACAATGATGGGGGAGTAGCAGGAATGTACCTTACATCTTCTGTTGCCTTCTCTACACCAGGCGCTTGCCCCTCTACCAGCCACCCAGCATTTACATAAACCAGGAGTCCCCAGCAATTCCTAACACAAGCATCATAAAAGTTCATGGAGGTGCCAAATAAGGGCTGTGATTGGCTATTAGGCAGCCTCTATGCACATTATCAGCTATCAGGGGCTTTATTTGGTAGTACATCTTGTTTTTATTCAACCAAAACTTGCCACCAAGTCAGGAATTCAAAAATAACCACCTGGTTTGGGGGCACCAAGAGGATGGTGACCAACAATGTTGCTTCTGAGCCACTGGTTGGGAATCACTGACATAGACAATGCAAGCTCGATCATGTGATCATTGGTACACACTGTGCTGAGTAGTTCTTCAATACTAAAGAATGGTGCACTCTCATTGGTCAAATAGACAGGCCTTTAATTACCACGTTTTGTTGTATTTATTCTAACCCTTAAAATTGCCATAATCTGACCAGGCAGATAAGTGATGTAGGTGCGGGACCAATATTTTGTGAACAAATGGTAGTCTCTGACCTCTTTTGGATGCAATCATGGTCCCTAATAAGCTTTTTTGTATTTGGTATAAGGGCCTGAGATATGCTGGGCTGTTGAACTAACATAAATATACATTTAAATATAAGTAGAACTATATAGAAAATGACAGGGAGAAATAATATTGGTGGATACATATAAATGAAGAAAAAGCTGACAGCCAGGCTGGAAGATAGATACACAATATTAGAGCTCTGTAGTTAACTCTCTACTTAATTTAGTCTGCAGGTTTTAACTTAATTAAGCCTGGTGCGTTGAGCTCTTTTAATTGATTCTGCTGTGTGATTGTTTCTAAGCGAAAATAAAACACATTATTTCTTTATGGGTGGTCTTAAGAAAATGAGGACATTATTGGCTTGGTTAAATCATTAAAAAATGGGAATCAATATTTACTTTGGATGGGGATGGGATACATTCCTGCCTGTGCACAGTGTGGAGGTATTTGGAAATAATCTTAAGGAGTGGCTTATTTGTCTTTTTCAAAACACGCAGAGCCGTGGTGTGTGATATATAATGGCATAATGAGCTGAGGTGGTGTAGCTGTTGTGCATTACCATGCATTGCTGAGTCCTCAGGCTGTTATGAATAGCCAATGGAGGAATATGTCTTCTGATCATCCATGTATAATAGCTGGGGGCAATATGTGAAATGCTTCACATACACTATGCTGAAGCTGCAATTAAGCTAAGCATGTTTTTTTAAATATATTTTTATTTATTTGTGTAGAGCAAACAGTTTTTCTATTCTGAAACAAGCAGAGAAGAGCAGAGAAAAAATGCTACTAATATCCATAGAGAATGTCAGTATTGCCATATGCATGGGATGACATCTATTATCCACCAGTACGGATTCATACAGCTTATTTACCATCACATATACAGTGCTGTTTTATTATTACAGAGAAAAAGGAAATTAAAAAAAAATTAAGAGTAGCTGAGAAATGGCCAATCTGTAGCATGCTTTTATAAATAATGGGTTTCCAGATAATAAACTATAGTAACTATTATTTATTTATTTATTTATTCATTCATGTTTTGTCATGGCTTCTGTTTGCTGGTTGATGTACATTATTTCAAGTATATTTGCTATTGGCAGCTGAACTGCCACCACCTTCACCACCATATGTCAGTTACATTAACCTCCCAGACAATCATGTTGCAGTAGGCCTGCTAGACAACAACTAGTGGGGGTGCAATGTATGGTAGAAGCAGGCACTAGATGGGTGTTTAGCTGCACAGGCCTCAGGTAGGATGCATTCTGCAGTGAGACAAGTACAGGACCCCGTAGCAAATTGTACTCCTGTGATTGAGTACATTGGCATATTTTAAAAAAACGAATACATTTTGAAATTCATTATGGTACTATGCCATTTAGCATGAGTACCTCCTACATATCTACTTCATCCTTCAATTTGAAGCATCTATACTATGCCCAGAGGACAGGAAAGCTCCTATGTATGAACTGATTATATTACTATATGGAGAATCATTACTACTAATAGGACACGTTATTGGTTAGAAGCAAAAATTAAAAATTAAAGCCATGCTTTATTCCCTAAGCTTGCTGAAAGCCAAATGCCTTCAAGCGCTGAAATTGTAAACCACTAATTGTAAACACTTATAGTATATTTGCCTCAACTGTAAGCCATGAACTGCACAGAATGTCTCATTCACACTTAGCAAGTTTAGTATATTTGCTGCAAAAAAGGGTCATCCTGAGACATCCCCTACTCACAAATGCTAAATTGAAATGTATAATGTTGCTCAGTTAAGAAAAGTATGTATCTGTTGAGTAAAGACCAACCAACTGGGCAAAGTAATTTCCCAAGATATTTAGAATTTTTGGAAAACATCTTGCTGAAAGGTATATCAATACTGTTTGACTGGATGTCCAGAAATAAGGGTTGCTCATTTTATTGCCCCAATTCTTGATTGGACAGTATAGTGTTTAATCCTGCATGTACAAAAGCATTAAAGCAAAGTGCTGATTGATCATAAAGTGCTATGGAAACCTAAAGGTAAGGTGAGCCTAAGCCTAATGCCAGATGGGACTGATTCTTGGCCTGTGGATAAAAGCATCAGTCTTTCCCTGTCTGCACCCGGAGCCATTGCACCATTGTGTCAGTACTTGGAGCGATTTTCTGTGTTGAAAGGCATACTCACGCATTTCAGGCAAAGGGAGAGGCTGATGCCAGTATAGGGGCTGATTCTCATCCTACTTTTATTCACAGGCTAAGAATCAGCTCCTTCTAGCATTAGCCTTAAACCTAAAACAGGTATGGGATCTGTTATCCTTAAACCCATTTTCTAAAAAGGTCCAAAGCAAAGCTGCATGAATCCATCTTGGTGGCAAAATCATTTTATTCAAAAAGGCCTGAAGCCTGGAATAAAATGTTGACACCACAACTCTTCCTGCCTCCCCTTCATAAAAAAGGTGTTATCGGAATCTTTACAGACATGGTTCTTTGAAGTTTGTGAATGTCATCAGCTTGGACATTTTTAATGTTTAAAAAGTTATTTAGTAGCCTTAAGGTACGGTGCTCCATATTACAGAAAGACAGTAAAAGAAAAAAAAAACAGATTCTGGAATATTATTATTATTCCCATGCATTCCATATAATAGATCCCATACCTGTACTATACAACTATGGTAAAGATCAAAAACAATACCAAATACTTAGAAGACCTTGGCAATGTGGGCATTACTTCAAAATGGTTAACATAAAAGAATGAATAATATCTTCTGAAGAGCAGCTTTGTCTGTCTTGTAAATTGCACATACAATTCACTCTTCACCTAGAAATTTCTAATTAAAGAATAGTGAATGTCATTTATAGTTAAACTCTTCAATTTCCCCTCCGTGTTTAATTAATGTCCCAGCTGATGACAGTCACAAACTTCAAAGAACCACGTCTGTAAAGATTCTGATAAAGCCATTTTTTTTTTAAATTCTTACCAAATCCTAGAGAAATAGAAACAGTTTAGTGCTGCCTCGTGAAGGGGAGGCAGGAGGAGTTGTAGTGTCAACACTTTGTTTCAGGCTTCAGGCCTTTTTGAATAAAAATGCAAATACAATCTAATATAGGAAACAAAATAAATTATGGGAAACCTATTTGCTTAGCTGTTTTCAGCATCTTTTATGTATACATCTGACACAGATATCAATCTTTATGGGGAAATATGTAATTTAAACTCTGTCACTTGTCAATAGTGGGAGTGGTTTGGGAAGCCTCAGTATATATATATATATATATATATAGTAAAAAATGTCGGCACTCATAGGGTTTTCTCAATCAGGCAAGAAAGATACAGGTTTCTTTTAGATGCAAACGGTGAAGTTTATTTCCGACGTTTCAGTCCTTACTTGGACTTTCGTCAGTAAGGACTGAAACGTCGGAAATAAACTTCACCGTTTGCATCTAAAAGAAACCTGTATCTTTCTTGCCTGATTGAGAAAACCCTATGAGTGCCGACATTTTTTACTATATTGAACTTTTGAGCTCTGGCACCTAGGTCTAGCAACATTATTAGGTGTGCTCCCCACTCTGGACTATATATACATGTAGTGCTTAAAAAAGTTTTTTTCTATGCCTTAACCGAACAAACTGCAACAACTCGAAATGACATTGTATAGGAAATAAAGATACTGGGTTTTAAGAAAATAAAACATTTGAGCCATTTTAAAAACAATATCATATACAAGTATGGGATACTTCATTAAGAAATCCATTATCCAGAAAGCTCAGAATTATGGGCCATCTTCCATACATTTGAATCAAATAACTGAAATTTTTAAAATTGATTACCCTTTTATTTGTAGTAATAGAATCATTTCTTGTACTTGATCCTAATTAAGATAAAATTAATCCTTACTGGTGGCAAAACAATCCTAATGGGTTTATTTGATGTTTAAATGATTTTTAGTAGATATAACTATAGACATCCAAATTATGGAAAGATTCCCATATTGTACTATGCAAATTACTATAAATTCATTATTATTAGTTTATATATCCTGTATTTATGGTTAATTTTCCCTTAGTTAATTAGAATTGTAAATGTTTCACCCTGAATGTAAATATGATGGAGAATATAGATTGCAAGCTCCAATGGCGCAGAGAATTGAAATGATGTGAATTATGACCAGTCTTTATAAAGTGCTATGTAACATGGTATACTGAATAAAGGATAATGATAACAACAACAACAATAATAATTGTTCCGAATTACGGAAAGGCCATCTCCCATAGACTCCGTTTTAATCAAATAATTCACATTTTTAAAAATGGTTTCCTTTTTCTCTGTAATAATAAAACAGTACATTGTACTTGATCCCAACTAAGATATAATTAATCCTTACTGGAGCCAAAACAATCCTAGTTAATTTAATTACAGTTTTAGCAAATTTAAGGAAGGAGATCCAAATTATGGAAAGACCCCTATCCGCAAAACCCCAGGTCCCAAGCATTCTGGATAAAAGGTCCCATACCTGTAATAATAATAGTATGTTTACAATTAATGGCGTTTAATGCCTGTGGGTCCAGTTCCCAACAAACTGCCTGTTACAAGGTTTGGGTGTATGGATGTGGAATTGAAAAAATGATAAAACAAAGAAATCAATACTTTCCTGATCAAAATTAAATGAACTATTTAAACAAAAACCTAATACTTCTGTATCTATTCATTCTCCATTAAACCAATATATCTAGATATAAACTATACACTTCCTGCGCAGGGTAACAGGAATAAATGCTGAAACTAAACAGGATAAATAGAAACTGTTACTTTCAAAAAATTGCTTTATTCCAAAACAATAAAAGGAAGGAACTTTAGACTCCAACCTGCTCTATTTGTTCCAATACCTGAGCACGGCAGGGGATTCCAAGGTAGTTAAAGATGTTGTGTGGTGTTAGAACGCACATGTGGCAGGCTGCAGCCATAACGGAGAATTTCCTTCCTTTTATTGTTTTGCAGGCAGCTTTCCTATTTTAAAAGCACTTTCTGACTTGCTGAATATCTTGCGATACAAGAGCTTTTACGGATTACTGCTTTCAGGTTTATAAAAGATGAATCCAAACTTGCCAAAGTCAAGTAAACTCAAAATAAAGATACTTAGGACACATTGTATATATGAACTGAGTGAAAAAAAACATATATATTTGCCATAGAGATTGTGTTATTAATTTAAGGGTCTGAAAATAGCAAATTCCAAAAAAACGTGTGTGAACTTTCAGTTCCCCCAATAGAGCATACTTTGTTAGGGAGTGTTTGCTTATGTAGCTGTTCTCATACAAGCTTTATATATAATCTGCGCTCCTGTTTCTCATCTGGGCATCATCAGGGTGGCAAATTCTTTTCTAAGAATCTAAAAATGATCTCAATTCCCAGTGTGAATTGTTGCATTTTACTGCAGTTCAGATTCGTGCAAATTAAACTATATATTCACTGCACTTTTCCAGTGGCGACTCTTTTCAGCTTGAAGAACTTCAATCTCAGTTTCAATAAGTTCTGGTACAATACTGGACTTACTAAAGGCACCCTCGTGCATCTGTATTGCACTCCAAGGGCTGATAGTACCTATATCTGATACCACCACACATTTTAATAGTCAGTTTTGCATAGATTTGACCCCCTTATACAAAAAAGGAATTTACAAGCTTCTACAGAATTCAGAATTTAAAATTAAAAAAAAGGTTCAGTGAAACATGTGGAATTAGTAACACAGGTATAATTTGTGTTTGCTCATTATTCATTATAATAATTGTTCTGCAGCCCTTCCACAGGGGCTATTCCACTGTGTAGACCTAAACTCTGCTTTCTGATAATATTTTGCAGTTCTTATCATGTTGCACAACCAACACCATTTGCATACTTAAGGGACAGTACACCCCCATGTACCACATGAGTTAAATCAATGGGGCTCATGTTGAACATACTTTCCACCTGTTGCCGTAATCAACAATATGGATTATATTATTTCTTGAGCTCAACAGGAAAGTTTAAACTACCCCATGTTTGGTCATTGCAAGGAAGATAATTAGATTAAGCTTATACAAGCCCCCCCCCTTCACCCTCTGTTGTGATTGTTTTATTAGCAGGAGTCCTTTGTATAGGGGGTTTATATGTGCCTTGTGTGCTAATTATATACCTCGCAAGAACCAAACATGGAGTATCTTCAGTTTCCTTGTTTGCCTGTTTGAACATCAAGTTGAGAAGAGTAGGTCACTTTTTCAGCCTTTTGTGGCACCCATATACCTTTCTTGTAAAGCTTTTTTGGACTTGTTGGGCTCTAAGACCATTAGTTAGGATCTTGAAAACAGTTTAGATGTGTGTGTTGCAGTTATCACATAATGCTAGTTATACTCTCTATCCAATGACTTTGCATTGCTGCGGTACCCAAGCAAGTATATAGCAACCCACACTATTCCTTCTGTGAGTGCTTTTTAAACTTCCTATCTTTATCTGTGTGTCCTTTGTGTGTGTGTTAACTTCCTTCTCTGTGAACTTTGCCTTGTTTTTTCAGCTGTTGTTTTTTAAAGAAATAATCTTCCAAATCTTGCTTTGTTATTTCTCTTTAGATTAAAAGCTGCAGTGTCTCATAATTATTTTTCACCTCATATTCAATCCAAAACGAATCCAGTGAAACCTTAGTCCCCCCGTATATATATAATATATATATATATATTTATTTATATTCTGTATATATGTATATATATTACTGCAGGTGACTCCCAGATCTTTCTGGAACAAATCTATCAGTCATGATAAATTATTCTGTACATTATGCAAGGGAAATATAATATAAAGTGTATATTCAGTGTACGTGCATAATCTGCTGAATGTACCCAAGAAGAGAAGCCCTCTTTAGCCTTAACCTCCTATATTACTTTCCACCTAAGTCATGGACTGGAAACCAACAACTGCCAGTGTCTTTCAGCATACTGTAACCTCTTTATATGTGTATACATAATTGTATGTATGCTACAGGTATAGGATGTTTTATCAGGACACTGTTATTCAGAAATATCCATATTAGCGGAAGGCCATTTTCCAAAGAGTCCATTTTATATGGTCTGTAATAGCCAATTCCAGAGCTCATTTGACAACCCCAGGGGTCATGCTTGTGTGGCTCACATTATACTAAACAACTAAAAGCTATACAGGTATAGGACCCGTTATCCAGAATGCTCGGGACCAAGGGTATTCCGGATAAGGGGTCTTTCCGTAATTTGGATCTCCATACCTTAAGTCTAATAAAAAATCAATAAAACATTAATTAAACCCAATAGGATTGTTTTGTATACAATAAGGATTATTTACATCTTAGTTGGGATTAATTACAAGGTACTGTTTTATTATTACAGAGAAAAAGGAAATCCGTTTTAAAATTTTGAATTACTTGATTAAAATGGAGTCTATGGGAGACGGGCTTTCCGTAATTTGGAGCTTTCTGGATAACGGGTTTCCGGATAAGGGATCACATACCTGTACTAAAATTAAGTCTTTACTCTTTTAAGAATACTATCCTTAAGATGCTGGAAAATTGTTTGGTAGATTTGCTTCCATTCAGTCACAAAGGCATTATCAAGAATGGGCACTAGCCTGATCTGTATTCGACAATCCAGTCCATGCCATAGATGTTTAGATGGGTTGAGGTCAGAGCTTTGTGATTTCCAGCCAGGTTCTTCCACTCCTATGTCAGCAAATCTATTCTGTACAGACTTCACATTGTGCACAGGGACTTTATTATGCTAAAACATGAAAAAATATTCTCCTAATTGTTGCCACATTGTAGGAAGTATAGAATTGTCAAGGTTGCAATTTATGCTGTAGAGATAAGTGGCGTTATTTACTTAGACATGGGGAAGAAGTGCAAGTCAGGCACCTCAGTGATCATTAAGGGAGTCCTTTTTCTCCAGGTTTGGCTGTGTTTTGGACCTTGCACTGGATACAAAAATCAGGGCAAGGTGCAGAGGGCAGTGTCCAAGAATGCAGAACATTCTGTACTTACCACCTACTGTAAGGCAGAATGTAAGTACAGGACCACATTGTGACCTCCATCTACTGCTTCTCTCTAACTTGCATGTCTGCATTTTTACATTTTTTTAAAAGCAGAAACTTCAAAGTGCAAAGTTCAAAAACATGTTGGATTGAGCCAATTTTTTTCCTCTTTTTTCCTGTTCGTAAATGACCTCTAAAGTGCACCTACAACTGCTTCACAGTCTAATAGCAGTGACCGTTATACCACTTCAGTCATCACTTGGCATTGTGTATAGCAGTGATCCCCAAACAGTGGTTCGTTAGCAACATGTTGCTCGCCAGGGGCCTCAAAGTAGGTGCCCATTTTTTCAATTCTGGCTTGGGGGCAAGTGGTTGCATAAAACCCAGTGTAAAGCCAAACAGAGCCTTCTATAGGCTACCAGTCCACATAGGGGCTACCAAATAGCCAATTATAGCTCTTATTTGCAACCCCAGGAACTTTTTCCATGCTTGCGTTGCTCCCCAACACTTTTTCCATTTGAATGTGGCTCAGGAGTATAAGTGGTTAGGGATCCCTGGTGTATAGTAATGTTAGGCTTGTGCATGTTGTTAAGCTCAGTGTGCAAAAACATGGTGGATTGTGCTTGTTTTTTTGTTTTTTTACAATTTTTTGCTACCTGCCCTGCATGTAGTAATTGATCCCTAATGACTCTGTGGTTGGCTATACAGGGGCCAATAAAAGCTGCCAACAAACAGAGTTGGCAGCTTATCGGCCTGTGCATGAAGCCCTCAGATGTGCCTGCCTGACTGATATCAGGCCAAAACAGGCAGATGTCAATTGGGTAGGTTTAAAAATCCCATCAGGGTGAGGAACACATTAGTTAATTGATGCAGTCCTCGCCCCAAAGGCGTGCATCCGTCAATGTGATCCAACTGCATCAATCCAATATTGCCCACAGGTGGGCATATCAGGGAAAGATCCATTCGTTTGGTGACCTCGCCAATGTATGGCCAGCTTAAGTCTGCAATGTGTGCTAGCTGCTGAACCCTGAAGGAGGTTGAGGAGAGATAACACTTAAGCTGGCCATACACGTGGCGATCTCACGATGTTTCGTACGACCGTCGGTCGCACGAAACATCGTCAGATCCGCCACACACCATTCAGGGCTGAATCGGCAGGTAAGGAGGTAGAAACAATAGGATTTCTACCTCCTTCTGCCGATTCAGCTCTGAAGGGAGAATTTTGGTCAGGCGCCTTCTATGGCGCCCGATCAAAATTTTCTAACTTGGCCGATCGGCGAGCCGACCGATTTCAGCAGCTTCCTGCGATATCGGTCGGCTCGCTGACATGCCATACACGCACCGATTATCGTACGAAACGAGGTTTCGTACGATAATATCGGTGCGTGTATGGCCACCTTTAGATTTACAGTTTTTGAATTAAGATAATTGAATTCTAACAAGGCATAGGTTTCAGTTTTTATTAAAGAAATTGGCGGCAAATTAGCATTGACCAATCATGTTCAGAACCCTGGACAGCAGAACATTCAGACAGCTTAATAAATTTGTTTCCTTATTGTTTTTATTTACTTACAGTTATGCATTTGCAAGTTTTAAGTATAATGCCATGGAGTTTCTTTAATCTATCTATCTATCTATCTGTACAGATTTAATGTTCCTTATGGATAGAGCTGCTTATGCTGCATTTGACAAAATGTGCACTAAGCATGGAAATAACTAGAGCCTGTTCAATAAGAGAAATATCCAAGCACTAACACTCATAGTCAAGGTGAACAGGCCTGCATATTTGAATAACAGATACATGCAACTGAGGTAGCCTCAAAAAGCACATTCTGTCACTTAGAGCAGGTATTTTAAATTAAATGTAACATCTGTGATTTCCAATTTTTCTCAAATGAACTAAAGTAGATGGGAGGGTTTGGAGGCATTGGCATCTCTCCATCACTTTAATCACATCAGTCATCAAAGCGCTCTGCTCACACACATCCTACTTGCCCATCTATGTAGAACATGTGTCTTCTCATCGTTTCGATACAACAATGCATTCTTTCTGAAATACACATTGTGAGCAATGCTAAACCATGAATATTCAGATATGGATATAGGACACAGAAATATAGAGTATATATATATACGGATATAGAAAGATCTTTGCCCTCTAATGCTAGATATGAAAAAGGAAGGTAACTAGTAAGTTTCGTTTACAGCACAATACTATGTAGGTAGCTGCAATAGGTTTACACTAATATTCACGCACGTCTAAAATGAAGACATATGCCAACGTGAAAGAACGGAATTGGTAGCATCTCCTCCCATACCAGTGTAAATGAGTGTGCTCGTTCCTGCATGACCTAATGCATTGAGCAGTGTTCTCCTCACTGCGTGCATGCTCCAAAGCAGACGTCTTTTATTTCGCCAGTCACATAACCCCCTACAAGTTCTGATATTCAGTGCCTGTTAGGCCTCAGCTAATTAGAAAAAAAGAGCCTTTTTACTCCTTTTTTTCTCTTTTGTTCTTTAGCACCTTTTTTTTCTCAAACATTTAGTCTCTGGAGAACTAGCCAGGCACTTGGCTGGGCTGTTTTGAAAACATGCCTTTGAATACCTTTCCCTAATTCATGTCTTTGTTTTTTTGCTTTTGTGTTTGCCAATTTGACCATATAACATTATACATCTGGTGTATAGATTGTTGGGGGCTTTCTTCTCCCAGGGATGCTATGCATTGCCTATAGGACCCTCCTGGGCTTCAATTTGAGTGATCGAGTAACATAAAGAAGGCTAAAGTGGGATGGGGAGGTGTGAGAAGGGGGTGTGAGGAGAGAAATGAAACATAAGAAATGGAGCTGAAAAGAATTCTTTTACTCTGTTCTTTTCTCTGTATATTTGCAGGACCCTGCATCAGGCAGTTACAGGTTTTGTGTGGGAAAATGAAGCAGTCACAAAACAGATAACTCATTTGAATTCTGGGATTCATTTGTAAATAATACAAATGCTGGAGGGTGGTTGTTGAGAAAAAGAAATTCAACAAATTTAACTGGATAAAAATCATGAAGGTTTATTTCAACTGGCTGAAAACTGAAAAGGACTCTCTAATCATGAAAATCCCTCCTATACACTAGAGGCCCAGTCACATTGTCCTACTGAGATAACACAAAGTGAGAGTACTCAGCTGAGTAACACCTGCATTCTACATATGCTGACAGGCTGGAAAGGTTCTGTTGTAAAAGGGCAACGTTGTCCTCAGTTTATTAAAGGAGAACTAAACCCTAAAAATGAATATTGCTAGAAATGCCAGTTTTTATAGTAGTAATGTTCCAAGCCTTCAAATTTGTCACAGGAGCTCCCCATTTTGGATTTTGTTAGAAGTGTCAATGACAATCAGTGTGCTCTGAGCACCTGTTGAGAAGCTAAGCTTAGGGGTCGCTGTAAATTATCAAACAGAAAATGAGTTTTGTCTGTCATAGAATCTAGTGCTACAGGGCTGATTGTTACATTTTGATATAAATTGCACTGGTTTTTAAAGCTGCCATTTACTATTGATCTGTATTATGCACTAATCCGCCGTTTATTTTGACTTTTATATTCTATATATACAATATATTGTGCATGGGCCCCTAAGCTCAGTAAGTGACAGCAGCACAGAGCATGTGCAGGGAATCAGCAGAAAAGAAGATTGGGAGCTACTGGGGCATCTTTGGGGCACAGACCTTCCCTGCTAAAGGCTTGTGGTTGCCTTGAGCTGGTACAGAACCCAAGAACCCAAAAACACAATGTACAACATTTTTGCCCTGCTTTCTTAGTTAAGCTTTAGATCTCCTTTAACTCATAAAGTGTTTGCTTTCATTATGTTAATTGCACAAGAGCAGAACTGTATTAATTCTTTCTTTTATTGACAAAACTGAGTCATGTAAATTGGGGAAAAGTAAAATCAAGTCGATAGAGTGGGAGTTTAGGTTAGTATTTTACAGTTCATCAGAAGAGGCACATTAGACACATTGGCAACCTGGTGGATCAGTGTGTGTAAATGCAAGTACCTTAATGAATTGCATTAATATGTGCTTTCAGTTGCAGTCTGCAGGCGCCTTTATAAACCCCTAGAAAGTTATGTTCTTAAAGTACCCTGTGCTTTGTGAGAGTGTCGGTAACCTGCCCTGTGTGCGGCACATTGCTATCCCTGCAGCACTGCTGCCTGAGTTTCACATCCAAGCTCTAAAGAACCATGCGTTAAGTTTTGCTTGCTTTCTGCCTCTGACAGGGGGGTATTTAAACCCTGTGTATGGGGCCAGCCTTTACCTTGTAAGATGTATCCAGGCCTATAACAAATGCAAAAGTGCACTTTCCCTGAGCCCTTGCTGTGCAACTACTTGACTTCATGATTCTAATCTTGACTTCATAGTTACATTCCCCAGTGAGGCTTGCCATGTGCTGTATGGCATGGAGCTCAGGATGCAGCATATTCTTATTACCTTATTACTTACCAAGGGTGATATCAGCAGGAAAAGCAGAGAGCATATATGCAGGGATCACTTTAATATTAATATTCTTAATGGCTCTGGTAAACAAAAGTGCTCCTCATTCATATGGATCTCGATGAGAGAATTACAGTGTAAAAGCCTAGAGTTTATTCTGAGGATGAGAATAAAAACAGTGAAAGAAAATATTTAGGAGATTATATAGTTATTTCATCTGCAGAGCTTTCAATGGGGAGGGCAAAATGCATTAGACCCTTAGCAAAATTTGTCTGATACTTGCATTACAGGCCTCGAATTCTAACCAGAATTCTTACTTTCACATACCAAATGTCCCTCCTCCCCCATTCTAATGTAACTTTTTCCTCCTGTAACTGGAATAATGTGTGCTAGCAGGAGTCATAGTCTGACTTAATGCACACTTTGCCATATGTTTGCATATTTGGAGCAGGAGTTCCAGGGTGCTTAACTCTGTGGTGAATGTGAGCAATTTACCAACCTAGAAGCACAAAATCCTTGATTTAGAGCAGTAAGTTGCAGCAGTGATACGGATCATTGAGCAGAACTTAGCTTACACAGGGAATGCACAGTGAAGATCCGTTGTAGAATGAAGTGATAGTTGGGTAAAAGTCAAAAAGCATGTTTTGGGGAAAAGAAAAGGGAGACCAGTCCTAATTAAGTGTATTTCAACCCATTCTGAGATTGTGGGAGGATGATGGCTAGGAGTATAAATAAAGAAAGGGCAGACGTAGATAGGACCGACCTTTCTAACTGCAGGGAGACCAGCCCAAATTCAAGTAGGAGAGAAGTGACCCACCTTAGTCTTATAAAGATAGTAATTAGGTGGGCTCAGTTACCAGAGAGATAGTAAAAGACAGCAACGTTAATCTGCCACCTTGTTTACCACAACATTCACCTAAACAGTTCCTATCTTGCGAGTATCAGCATTATGTGAACACATTATTGTGGAAATCTGGCCTTGACCCAGCTGTACAGTATGTATTTATTATTCGTCTTTAAATAAAAGCAACTCTGCATTCTGCAGGACTAAAAAAATATACTTAAAAAGAGATGAAATCCAACATTTGTGTTTTCATCTGGGTCAAAAAATAAAAAGTGTTCGACAAAATGCATAAACACACTCAAGCATTGTTTAACCAAATTCTCACAGCCACAAGGCTAGCAATAGCCTCCAAATGGAAGTTAACTATACCAATGATTGCTGAAATCACAAAAAAGGTAAACGGCAATAGACTCTTCTAATCCAGAATATCTTCTATGCAAAACAAGACAATCAACTATTTACACATTTGGTCCATATGGGAACTAAGGGCATATGTCTCCTACCCCTGAGACAACTTTCCAATGCTCCACAGACCGCTTCCCCCCCCACCAAGATATGAGAGTAAGCTCTGTAGACCACTATCTACAAACGCCAACAAATATACTATGCCATGCAGTATAACCATCACCAAAATAATGCAGTGAATGTGTCTTACATCCTCTGTAGGCTTTGTATATTTTGCTTGTATTAACCCCCTTTTATTTTTCCTCCACTCCCTTCTTTATAAAACTCAATAAAAATCATAAGTTACAAAGAAAAAAAAAAAGTGGCACCAAAATTTATACCAGCACACGGAGAGCAGCATGGTGGCATAATGGTTAGCACCACTGACTTGCATTGCTGGCATCCTATGTTTGAGTTCCAGCCAGAGCAGAGTTTGTATGTTCTCCCTGCATGTGTCAGTTTTTATCTACATACAGGCAGGTTAATTCACTCCTAGTAAAACTGGCTCTAGTGTATGTGAATGTGATAGGGACCTTAGATTGTAAGTTCCACTGGGAAAGATACCGTGATAAATGATGTATATAATCTTTGTAAAATGTTACAGAATAGTGGGTGCTATACAGGTATAGGATCTGTAATATGGAAGCCCATTATCCACAAAGCTCTGAATTATACAAAGGGCATCTCCCATAGACTCTATTAGAATTAAATAATTCAAATTTTAAAAAATGATTTCATTTTTCTCTGTAATAGTAAAATAGTTGCATTGTACTTGATCCCAACTAAGATATAATTAACCCTTATTGGAGGCAAAACAATTCTTTTTGATTTATTTAATGTTTAAATGATTTTATGTAGACTTGGTATGGTTATCCAAATTATAGAAAGATCCCTTATCCAAAATGGTGATGATGGTGAGTTAGTAATGAGCAAATGTTTTCACCAGGCATAGATTCCGTGCTTCACTATAAACTGCCACAAAAATTTGTCCAGTTAGGAAAAAGTTGCAGTTGTGTCAAATAGTTTGGGGCCAAGTCAAATAAGTTGCACACTGAAAATTGTGCAGTAACAGCTTTTCTCATTTTTTTTGAGATTTTGTGAATATCTTCAGTGAAGCAAAATGGAACAGATTCGCTCATCACTACAGACAGATAGATAGACAGAAAGACAGACAGATAGCTAGATATCTTTACAGAATTCCACTTTGCCTCAAATTATAAGACTATAAAGTAATTGAATATGAAAAGAAGGGAGATGTGTAGGTGTAGGCAGTTGTAATTGAGTGGCCATGAATTCAACAATAAAGCAACAGGAGAGGCCCTTAGGAATGAGGCATTGGAAAAACAAGATGTTAAACAGAAGCAGCATTCAACAGTTTCTTACTGTGCTGAAGGCCTTGATAAGGCCAGAAACCTCTTTAAGAAATGAAAAATCTACACCAGTTGAGTATTTCTGACCACATCTCTGCTGGCTGTAATGTGTTGTTACTACAGGTTACATATTTCCTGCGGCAGGAATTCCTTATCTTATTGAGGGGAAAGGGACCATATGGAAATTTAATGTGAAAGTTTTACTTCTTGCAATGATGCTGTTAGGCTTGGCGTGAAGGCTGTTATCAGCTGCTTCTTTTGACACTGCTTTAGCTTTTCAGTAACGAAGACAAGCCTGAAGGATTACATTGTCAAGCTTAGCCTGTCATCTTCAAAAAAAAAAAAGAGAGAAAAACATAAAAAAAAGAAGCAGCATTTTGTTACATCTTCACAAGGCCTTGAAGACACCGGCCCAAGGCAGTCTCAAGCCCATGCTGATCGGGGGGTATCATGCTTTCTAATGTAAGAGAGGGTTAGGAGCCGTGAAGCTAATCGCCCTGTGCAAGGAAGAATTTATCTTAAGAGGATTCGATGAGGAACCCCCAGAGCCAACCAAACGGATGGCTGCACACTTTGACAGTGTTAAGAGCTTTTTCTCTTTAACGGCTGACAGGAGGGCAAAAGATCCCTGAAAGGAGCTGACTTGAGCAAATAGTATTTAGTGATCTACAGGTAGTCGGAGTGGGCGCAATGTATAGGAAAATAAACAGATGCAGCCACCCTGAAAGAAAGCAGATTTTGTAAGAGGAGATTTCAAGACCCTGTTATTTCCAATTAAAACAAGGTTATCCGTGCATTATTTGTGTGCATTACTGAGGTATAATGCATTACCCGAGCATTCCTCTTGAGCACAGACAGGGGCACAATAACCGCATTACGGAGCTCAAGATTAGATGAAAGGTGCATTCACTATCACAAAAAAAGCCTTTGTGTAAGTTCTCCTCACCTTAACCCTGATAATTCCATTCGGGCATCTTCATCAAAGAACGGTTTCTATTTTTCAGGACAGGGGTGATAGAATAAACCCAAATAATTAGTTTGTCAATGTGCTCACCTAACATGTGCCTCTACACAATCCAATGCACAAAACCATGCCCCCAAGAAGAATTTCTTTAGCCATTACTTTAGATGTTATTGTGTCAAGGCACAGAGATGTTTTTTCTCTCATCTAATCGTGTTGCAGAATTGCGTAGGGAAAAGTGGGAGCTGCTGTTCTGTAAAAGAAAGAAAAAAAATCAAGAAAAATAAAAGGGAGCAGTGAATAAAGACACAATTTCTTTCAGTTAAACAAAGAATGTTACAGTGATTTTTTTCTAATGTATGTTTAAAGAAAATCTCTTACGAATGGCCTTTGAAATTCGCCATTGAAAGCTTTATTGCTACAAGGAAGAAATTCTCCAGACTTTTAACAACATAGTTGCAAGCACCTTGCTTATAGTCTTCCCACTTTGGCCTGCAGCCCAGTCTGAATGTATGATCACTAACACAACAGTTAAACATCTGAATCTTCTTGAAGTGCCTTTAGTATTCCTTGTAGATTGCACCGGATTGCCAAGAACCTCTCCCAGGAAGCTGCCCTGCTGCCCCCTACTGTTGTACAAACTTCACACAAAAGGGGGTTCATTAAAGGGGAACTCCATCACAACTCAAGTTTATTAAATAGTAAACATTCTTTTACAAAACTTTGCAATATACATCAGTTAAAATATGCTGCCCTTTCATGGTTTTTAATGTAATAATATGGTTTGGAGCAGTTACGTAAGCCTGGCCCCCAGTTCCCCTGCTGATCCGGCTGACAACTTTGGGACTCAAATAAAATGTAACAGAAGTCGACTGTCCTCAGCCTGCTTTCAGCCTGCATCCTCCCAATCCCACACTTGATGTCCATAAGGAAAGGAACATCACAGTGCAATGCAATGTGGGTTATGTAGTTCCTGCATGCTGACTGTAAGCTGTGGAAAAGTTGTTACATATTTTAACATTACTGTTTTAGTCCCTCCTCCACTCGATTTCAAATGATGCAGGAAGAGCTGTTTTGCAGCTGAAGTTCAGCATATGAAAATGGTATTTATTCATATTTATTTATTCATATTTTTGAAGGAACAGATTACAGTGATAAGCATATTAGGTGTTCTGCATTGAGGGGGGTCTTTTTTTATCAGGTCAGTAAAGTAATGGAATTCATTGCTTGTGGCTGTGGCAATGACTAATTGGGTGGATAAATGTAGGATATTGTTATTTAACTAGTGAATGTTTCTGAAGTTATTGATGTGATGTGATCTGATTGGCTATTAACTAGTAAAGTTTTTTTTGTCTGCCTTTTAATTGATCCATGTAACTATAATGAATGGCTTTAAAAGGTTCACGGACATCTTTTTGAACCCTTTTTAATTTATGTGACTACTTGAGGGGCTGGTTTGTGGTCATTGCTTGCAGGGAAAGGTTGAAAGTTCCCATAGTATGTTTTACAAGTTCCTAAGGGCTCTGGCACATGGGGAGATTAGTCGCCCGCGACAAATCTCCCTGTTCGCGGGCGACTAATCTCCCCGAAATGCCATCCCACCGGCGATTTCGCGGAAGTTGCCTTGAGAGTTAACTCTGTTGCACTCAAGAGTTCCCAAACATCAATAAGTATTATTTGTTTCAGTTTAACTTTGTAAAATGAAGTTACAGGCTACAGGGAGACAAATACATGTACGTCCACAAATACAGTGAGCAAAGTGCAGTTTTGAGAGCCAAGTTTTTTCTTTCACAATGCAGCAGTGTGCCTGGCTTAATATCAGCACCCTATTCTTTAGGTGCAAGTGTGCGGAGCCTATTAACACTGGGAGCTATCCCCTGGAACCTCCTGTTCAGAAGATAGTGGTAGCAATAGGGTTTCCCTTGCATCAACAGGTGCAGCAGCACTAGATCCAGAAAGATGGCTGTAGGGAATTCTTTATCTTCTGATTGAAACAAGTTGATTGCACAAGGACTGAATCTTCCAGCTGCTGGAATATATGTTTATGATGCAGGTCAGTAGCGAGAAATGACATTTAAATAAAATGTACTGAAACCCTGCTATTGTGTTTTGTTTTTGGGGGGGGGGGTGATCTCATATAATATTATCAGTAATCAGTGGGGGGGGGGGGGGGTATAGTCATGCCAAGTCCCATGCTGCTGTAAGGCCCATTTTGCATAGCAGATCACAGATAAACTGATGATAATTGCCGATAAGTAGGTTCAAGTGTCATTCATGGCTCTCTACACATATAGCATGAAAACATATCTCATACCAATGGCTCATTGGGAATTTTAATTGCTTCTACTCATTGACTTGATTGGGAAGCAATGCAGGTCACCCAGTACAGGCAACAAGTAGAGTGATCATCACGCTCCTTGTATTATAGTCCTTATGCAAAAGAAGATTGTTGTAGTTGCCAAGAAATTTGTAGTTGTATGTTTTTATAAATGTCTACACATTTTGCTTTTATAGGGCTTCTGTCTCAATTATATGGGAAACCAAGATAATAGAACCTAATATGCTATGAATAATTAATAAACATTTTTTGTAAACCAGGTGCAAAATATTTCAGATAATAGATTCGGTATATAAGAAACCTCAAAAATTGAGCACTAAAAAGATATAACCTAAACAGTTATCTGCAGGGCTGGAACTAAGGGGCTGATTTACTAACCCACGAATCCGACCCGAATTGGAAAAGTTCCGACTTGAAAACGAATATTTTGCGTAAAAACGCGAGTTTTTCGTATCCATTACGAAAGTTGCGCATTTTGCGTAGCGTTAAAACTTACGCGAAAAGTTGCGCATTTTTCGCGTAAGTTTTAACGCTACGCAAAATGCGCAACTTTTTACGCAACTTTCGTAATGGATAGGAAAACTCGCGTTTTTACGCAAAAATCGTATTGGATCCGAAAAATTCGTAAAGAATCCGAAAAAATCGCAAAACATACGAAAAAATCGCAAAGTACCGATCATTACGAAAAAAACGCAATCGGACTCCATTCGACCCGTTCGTGGGTAAGTAAATCAGCCCCTAGGGGTAGGTCCGTGTATGGGCTCATGCAAGCTCTTACACGCATGCATGTTCATGTATGTACGTACTAGTTTGGGCACTCATTCCCGCAAGTGTGCTTTTGATATTTTGATGCTGTTCAGCCTGCTTATGAGGCTGCAGGTGAGTGTAGTAGTTCTGCATAAAGACAGGTAGGTATATGCTTACCTGTCCTGGTGAGTCAGGACAGGATTTCTGAAGCCAATTAACTTGCCTGGGCCATCAGGGCACCGGAAAAAACACGGTTGGCCCCCGGCCCTAGTGGGCCCCAGTGGCCCTGAACCCCCCAGGGCGCTCCCGCAATTTACCAGTCTGCCTCCCCTGACACGCTGCAGGTGAGTTTCATTAAGGTGCACTCGGGGGTTGTAGGGTGTTAAGGGCTCTCGCGGGAGGGGTGTAGGGTGTTAAGGGCTCTTGCGGGAAGGGTACAGGGACCCCTGAGGCAGAACCCACACCCCCCAGTTCGACCCTGTATAGAGGAGCTCACACACAGGGAGAACATGCAAACTCCTTGCACTCACATGCACATACTTACAGTATGTGATATTTCTTCTAACCCTAAAACGTTAGTTTACGTAGAGGAATAAATAAGTAAAGAACAGAAATGTAATGTAGATCCTTGAAAATGTTTATTAGATGCAAATAAGTATTCAACACATACACACGGTATACACTTCCATCGGAGTGGCTAGCAGCCTCCACACACACTTTACAGATACATATAGTTAAAGCAAGGTGGCTAGCAAGTTATAGAATGGGGTTCGCACCCACTGTCTTTCTTAGGGCGATTTAATGTGTTTTATTATCACCTTTTACAGGTGCTTTTATTCTTACATCAGACCACAGGGCTACTTTAAAGAAAGGTAGTAATTAACCCAGAGAAAATAATTCCGTCAGTTTAATTCATACTGAATTCATTAGCAGGAGGTAATTTTTAGTCTCCTTGTAACTATCGCCCAGCAGTTATTCACAGTTCTGCAAGTAGCAATAGCATCCATTTCCTTCCATTTGCTCCAATAGTCTTTCTGTAACAGTTCCTCATTGTTGCAGCTGTGGTGGCTTTTCTCTTGTTTTCTCCCCTGGGCAAAGGATTCCTGACTTACATACACAGGGCAACATATGTTCTGTAGCTTCCCTGCCTCATGTCGGCTGTGGTCACTGCCAGAAATGCTTGATGCGCCCTTCTCAGAATGTCTTTATTGCTTTCTCAGTACAGTGCCACAGCCAAACAGCAGCAGCCCGAGAGACTCATTGCTGGATACATTTGATGCTTCAAAGAAACAAAATGTAAAATCTCCTGGAAACATGAAAGTGTAAAGAGCCACTGTCAGTCACTCCCAATTAATATGCAATGTTTTATAGAGGCTTTAATTAAAAGGGGACAGAGATATGAAGTGCCTTCTTTGGGAAAAAGGTTAATGTAGGATTAAACTGCAGATGCAGTAAGGGTTCAAGCTGACAACTTGGTGGCATACTTACAATAGGACATCAGCGGCCTGCTCTCTCTCTGTGTGCCAATGGTGTGACTGGCACAGCCAAAGAGTTTTGTACATCTTCCATTACCCAAAAGGATTCTAAATCCTCAATTGCACTTTTTACCTATTTGGTTATTATAAAAAGGAGCATTAGACATTAGCAGCAAAACATTTAGTTTGCCAATATGCATGTATGTATGTATGTATGTACAGTATGTTTTTATTTATATAGCACTTCTAAATGTGAGGAGGATCAGATTGGGGGATCAGATTGGTAATGCAAAATACTTTATGGTAATATGATAAAGCTCATGCAAAGACAATGTTCTGATAGATGTAAAACAAGGTTACATTTCTGGTTTTACTATCTTTTTAAGTATGCAGAGCTGTACAGCAAAACAATACATTGATAGAACAATCAGGGGGGCAATACAAATATGCAGGGTAGGACTGGGGCACCGGGAAAATACTTGGTGGGCCCCGGCGGCCCAGAACCGATCCCTGTCGGTGCTCCTCTGGCCGCCAGTGTCCGTCCCCTGGCACGATGAAAGTAAGTTTCACTTATGCACTTAGGGGAGGATGTCGGGCGGGTGGTGGTGGCCCCTGCAGGGGGGGGCAGCGGGGGCCCCTGTGAGGGGATTGGGGGATGCGGCGGGGGCACCTTGGGGGCTGCGGGCTCCTGTGGTGGCAGCCCTCAGTCTGACCCTGAAAATATGGATACCAATAAATAAAAAGTATGATAATAAATACAAAGTACAGTTGCATTAAAGATTGCCTAGAGCTAAAGCTGGCCATACATTCACCGATAATATCGTACGAAACCTCGTTACGTACGATATTCGGTGCATGTATGGCAAGTCGGCGAGTCGACCGGTATCGCAGGAGGCTGCTGATATCGGTCGACTCGCCGATCGGCCAGGTCAAAAGATTTTGATCGGGCGCCATAGAAGGTGCCTGAGCAAAATCTGCCGTCAGGGCTGAATTGGCAGAAAGAGGTAGAAATCCTATTGTTTCTAACTCCTTATCTGCCATTTCAGCCCTGAAGGTTAGTGGCGGATTTAACGATCTTTCGCAGATCGCCACGTGTGTGGCCACCTTAACTGTCCAAGAGATAAGAGGATGTGTACAATGATAATGCATTGGGAATTACTCTGTGGCTGAAAGGGGTTGTTCACCTTTGAGTTGTATTTTAGTATGAAGTATAGAGTGCTATTCTATTTATTTTGTACTATTTGTGGTTTTTTACTTATTTCACCTTTATTTCAGCAACTCTCCAGTTTGGGAATTCAGCAGTTATCTAGTTGCTAAGGGTTAGCATTACCTTAGCAACCAGAAGTGGTTTGCATGAGAGACTGGTATATGAATAACAGAGGACCCAATTAGAAAAATAAGAATTAAAAAGTAATGATAACAATAAAATAGTAGCTCCACCAAGCAATAGTTTTTGGCATCTAGGGTGAGTGACCCCTAAAGTTGGAAAGAGTCAAGGCAAATAATTAAAGACTATAAAAATATAAATAATGATGACCAATTAAAAAGTTGCTTATAAGTTTCCAATCTCTAACATACTAAAAGCAAACTTAAAGGCAAACCACCCCTGTAAACAAAGGTGCCCACTGATGATGGTGGCCAGCAAATATGAAGCCCACTGGGCCAAAAGTGGTATCTTTTAAAAGGACAGAGCATTATGCGGTCTGAAATGGCAGATTTCTCTGGAGGAGGGATGTAAAATGAACCCACATCCACACTATATATTCCCGGCAAATCAAATACAGAGGTGCACAAAGGCTTTATGCCCCCTTAACTTTGGCATAATCTCTACCCCCCTCCCTATATTTTCAACTGCAGGTTGGTCTGTGTTCATACAGCACAAGCAGCTCCTGATTCAATCTCTCACCGCCGGAGAAACACATCCACTGAGAATTTATCTGTTTTTCAATCTTTATCATAGCAATCGATCTATCCTTCTGTATCTATAATAATGTTATCTATAATCTGCCGCTCTATTGAGTGTATTTATCTAAGGGGGAGATTTATGATAAGTGAGCTAAACATCACTTCATATTATGCCATTGTCGGCGAATGCTTCAACAAGCAGTTCTAATTTATCACCGATCAATTTATTAGTCCCATAAAACGACATACTGTAAAGTGCTATTTATCTTAGGTGTGTGTTCATAAACATATGCACGTGCTGTATATATGTATATATATGATATATAGATACATCCATAGGGCTAGAGATGCACCCAAGCACATGTCTATAATGTGTGCATGTTTATAGTAGCAGAGAGAAAGATGAATAAAACACCTCACAGGTCTAGAGAATAGCCGAGCCTGCCATGGTGTTATAAATTAGAGCATGTCAGTATTACAATGTATATTAATAGTCACACCTCTTTTTAATGAGTTTGGCATTGGCAGCTGAGAGGAAATACAAGTCATCATGCCTCTGCTCATGCACACCCCGACAAAGGAATCCGTAATAAATCTTCCTAGAACAGCACTCACCATAAATATGTATCACATAAGGCATCTGTTTTACATTCTGCATATAAATCAGCATAGCGCTGAATAGCAATGAATCAGCCTCTCAATGCCTGATTTGATAACAAATCGACTTGGATCTTAGCAGAGAGAATTTACAGCCCTCAGCCTTAAGACAGATAGTCAATACTTAAGATGACTGCCAACTTAACTTTTTCTCAGCTTGTAGGTCTTAGCCAAACAGCGGGTTAACCCCTAGCACACCGGCGAGAGAGCATTTAGGCCTTGGAATTCTTTTCCGCCCTTCTCCCCAGCTTATTAATGTCAGCATGACTGGCCAAGGAAGACCCGGCATTGTGAGATCAGGTCATCTTAACAACAGAGGTGGGTCCTTTCAGTGGCCGTCACAATGGCGAAAGCAGTGTTGCACAGCCAAGGTCATGTCGCCGCCACACATTCAGATAATAATTTTGTCTTGCATTATGCCACTGCGTAGAAATCATGATCCCTTAAGAGAAAATGGCCATTCATACCGAGGGCCGCTTTGTCTGTTTTATTATCTTGACTCAAAGCCAAATTTGACATCAGAATCTTCACGTCGTACATTTTAAACCCACTTTGCGTAGTCATTGTATGATCATTTGTGGGAAAAAAAGTTTTGTTCTTCGTATTCCACAATTTCTCTCTTATTCAGTCTCTTTCTCATGGATCCCCCCCCCCCCTTCACTTCTTTATAAATTTGTGCCTCGCGGGAGAAGTCAGCCATCTGCTGACCTGTGAAATGTTTTTTTCATTTGATGCCTGGACTTGGTCCAAGATGTCTATCATTAACCCTTTCTCTGTGCAGAGAACATGCTGCAGGACGCTATAGGAACTTTAAGGTTATTGAAGGCCAATATGCTTTGTAATGTTTAATGAAACAAGGTTGAGAATGAATCTGCTAACATCTCAGTCCTTTGCTAGTGATGCTGATACTAAGCAATGGTTAAGCTACTACTGCATTGTGGTGTTTTGTCTATTGCAATGCCCCCTGGCACCACACTTAGATATGGCCAGGATTACACTTCTCCCCATGCTCCTGCAGACTTACATTAAGAAGACAAAGCTTGTGTAAAGGTCTCAGCAAGGAGTTTGTTGTCTGACCTGTCTCTTTACAGTTCAATGATAATAACTTCCTGCTGCAGCTTTTATACCACCCCCCCTCCATCCTTTCAAGGGAAACTATAACTTCTGTGCCAGGAATTCAGAATGTACCTCTCTCAGCTGAATTTGTTTCACAAGTTATAACTTTTGCTGCTGAAGTCACCTAGTGTCTCTTTCTCCTTTTAAATTGCAAAATCCAACGAGCGGGACCCTTTTTATCCTATGTATCGGGTTATATCTGTATGTTTGATATGCACACTAATATTGTAGAGGGTTGCAGATATATTAGTGCTTTAGAAATATAGGTAAAGGAGCTGTTATCCAGAATGCTCAGGACCTGAGGTTTTCTGGAAAAGGGTTCTTTCCATAATTTGGACCTCTATACCCTAAATCTACTAAAAATCATTTATTAAACCCAATAGGATTGTTGTGCCTCCAATAAGGGGTAATTATATCTTAGTTGGGATCAAGTACAAGGTACTGTTTCATTATTACAGCGAAAAAGGAAATAGTCCTCCTCGTTATTTGGAGCTTTCTGGGTAATGCATTCCCAAATAACCAATTCCAGATCTGTACTTGTTAATAATAATAGTAACTTTTATTATTTGGTTGCTACAGGTATAACATAAACTTTTATAAGGCATTAGTTGATATAGCAGCTAGAGATGTAGCGAACTGTTCGCCGCCGAACTAATTCGCGGGTGTTCGCAAGTCCGCAAATTCGCGAACTTTTGGCGATGTTCACCATTTTGGGTTCACCGCGTTTTTTTTGCGCCGCGTTTTTTCGCCTCAGTTTTTTCCACCGCGTTTTTTTGCTTCGGTTTTTCGCCTTTGCGTATACATAGGAATAGCTTGCGGTTTTTTTTTGGCGTTATTTTTTGGCTTTTTTTTTTTTCGCGTTATTTTTTGGCGTTTTTTTTTTTTTGCGTTATTTTTTTTGCGTTGTTTTTTTTACAAAGTATTTTTCATAGAAATTTTTGCCCTTGATCCCCCTCCTGCATGCCACTGTCCAGGTCGTGGCACCCTTTAAACAACTTTAAAATCAGTTTTCTGGCCAGAAATGGCTTTTCTAGGTTTTAAAGTTCGCCTTCCCATTGAAGTCTATGGGGTTCGCAAAGTTCGCGATGTTCGCTACATCCCTAATAGCAGCCAGCACTTACAGATCTGCTCACCAACTACACTTGATCTTTATATTAAGTGTTGTACATAAATGAAAGCAATGTACAGGGGTGGGGGGAACTCTCCATTAACAGACAAGACAATAAGCAACTTCTGGTGGCTTAGATGCCGTTTAAAGTTTATTGCAGTATAATTGTTAAAGGCATTAATTTTGTTGAGTCTAATTAAATTGGTCGGTTATTGTCATTGTAGAGAATTTCTGCAATTTCACCCATCCTATTTAGTACATGGCGCCTGCCCTTAAAATAGTCCTAAAATCGTAATAACATTTCCATGCTGTTGGGCTGTTATGCAGCTTCTAATTGTTTGCTTGCCAAAAAGGCACAGTTCCATCAAGAAGCATCCTTCGCAAAACACAGGAATCGGAGCAGACAAAATGTAATGCTACACTTCAAGACACTAGGAAAATTAATAGCAAATTATTAATTGATTGAGCCAACTTCCCTCCTTATTCGCCATCTTACCGGATATCCTGTCTAGCTGCTCGAACAAAAAGTGGAAATGATTCAGTCAACAGAGGATCTGCAAACATTAAGTTGTTGGTGAATGTGACCTGTGTTACAGAAGTGGCTTATTGAGATAGATGAGCAAGGACCCAAGGGACCGTCGTCTGCACTGTTCTTTTATTTGCTTTCTGCCAAATTAATGTATGGGTGAACAGTCCAAAACTGGGAATGTAGTCAGCAGGATGAAATGAAATTAGGTTATCCATTTAAAGGACATGGTTGATAACCTGAGTTTTGCCTCAGTAGTTAATGCAAGACGTTGCATTATTAATGTGAATACATGAAGCTGCAATATCTATAGCATGTCTGTACACATCTTTGTGTAAAAAAAACCCAAAAGAAATAGACAAAAAAGGTGCTACTTGCTAAAGTCTCCAATATAGAGGGGTTAGTTAAAAATAAGAGAAACTTCATAGTCATGACTATTGTGGGAGCACAAAAACCAGTAACTATTGGGTCCCCTGAACTCCCAAAGGAATTTGCTTCCCAAAATTGTGTAGAATCTTGTATTCCATGCCAAGTAATTAGAACTTCCTATAGTACTTTGACATACTGTAAGTGTTATCTTTGTGCCATTGTTCCATGCAATGTCCACTTACAGAGGGATGTCAACCATGGTTAGAGCTAGTGGTAATATAACTATTATCTTTTGTAGGCCTTTGAAGCAACTTATGACTCTTATATTATACAGTAGATTCTACAGTAGGTAGGTTTAATGTTAGTAGCTGTTTTGAAGAAAAGACTTATAGAAGACAAACTCTTCATGGATTATCATGGAGCAGTGATCCCCAACCAGTGGTCCATGAGCAACATGTTGCTCACCAACCCCTTGGATGTTGCTCTCAGTGGCCTCAAAATAGGTGCTTATTTTTGAATTTCTGGCTTGGAGGCAAGTGCTGATAGCATAAAACCCAGTTTAAAGCCAAACAGAGCCTTCAACGGGCTGCCAGTCCACATATAGACTACAAAATACCCAATTATAGCTCTCATTTGCACCCCCAGGAACATTTTCCATGCTTGTGTTGCTCTCCAACACTTTTTGCATTACAATGTGGCTCACTGGTATAAAAAGGTTGGGGATTTCTGACATGGAGCATGGGACAGAACAATTGTGGTTGTGGGTATAGAAAAATTTGGGGGGCATTTAAAATTATAAGGAAAGATGTAAATTATATTATATAGTTAGTATATTGTTTGGAGAATACCCTGACACTATAATAAAATGTATGAAATCCAACATGGTATATGAGTGGCTGTTACTAACATCAGAAAAAGGTTTTGTCTCACTCCAAGGTGTCTTTCAGGTACCTAGACATAACTGCATATTATACTGATGCATGTTTGAAGAGGACTAATAAAAGGGATGTGTACCACACTAATTCAGGCTGGAGATTAAAATGTGGGTGCTTGGTTGCTGGATGAGTGAGTATGGACTGCCCTTGAAGTGATAGAGGTTAGTATAAAGGTCTCACAAACTGGGATTGGCTGGTGAAAACAATAGTAGAGCCTACCATCATTGCAAAGACTGGATTTGTTGCAAAAGCTATTACTGTGTTTGAGTATTTAATGCTCTGGTAAAATAGATTCATTCTTCTTGCATTACTCTGTGCCATGACTACTATTTTCCTGCCTACAGTACCTGGGGATATATGTATGCTTGTTTAAAGATGCTTCAATCTATTCATGGCACTTTCAGCACACGCATTGACCTGGCAAGTGGTCATTTCCATATATATTAATGCGC